>NC_054710.1:28956646-29026646 GCF_016097555.1 Gigantopelta aegis
CGATGGCCTAACCACGACGCCACCGAGGCCGGTTGCCACGGATATAAATGCTACTACTCCTCACCCTTAAAGTGAAACAGAAAAAAATGGGGTTAATAACGGGTAGCGGCTATGTCTACAGTAGTTCCGCACAAAATTCGAGTACCTTTGTTTACAGGTACCCCATACATGTTTCAAGCACAAGGCTACTTGACACAGTGGTACTAGATGAAATAAAATTGCATAAAAATTTTGCCCAGATGAAACTATTTTCTTTTACAACCAACACACTCACATTTATCACCAAGCACAGGACTTATGGTGTTCACTTCTGTATCAAAAGTTTTTTTTTTTTTTTTTTGGGGGGGGGGGGGGGGAGGGGGGAGGAACGTAGCCCAGTGGTAAGCCGCTCGCTCGATGCGCGGTCGGTGGGTCCATTGGGCTATTTCTCGTTCCAGCCTGTGCACCACGACTGGTATATCAACGGCCATGGTATGTACTACTCTTATGGTGTATATGAAAGATCCCTTGCTGATAATCGAAAAGAGTAGCCCATGAAGTAGCGACAGCAGGTTTCCTCTCTCAATATCTGTGTGGTTCTTGTGGTTAATAAACTTTATTTTTAAAAAAAATTAAAAAAAAAGAGATTGTTTTATGCTTGTCTAAAACTATACCTCTTTCGGTATATTATAGGTAGGGCGATTGGAAAAACTAAACTGAGTACCGTATACAAAAAATTGTTTTATATGTACTCTGATAAGGAATTGTAAGTTTGATATTCTGAAAGTTTGAGTAATCTTCAAATTTTGTAATTATCTTAAAATTAATTTTAGTGTTTTGAACTATCACTTTCATGTATTTCACAAATTGAATTTGAGGTGTGCACAATTATTTTTTCTTTTCTTTATAATGACAGTTTGAAGCATTTTATGTTTTGTCATAGTGCCCATGCTATTATTACAAATGTAGAATATTTACATAAAATAAATTATCTTGTCTTATGAGTGTTACCTCGATTTGTTACAAGCATCACACAAGAAGGGTCCATTTAAGCTATCATTTTATTTGTACAAACATATATATATATATATACATATACATATACATATATAGATAGATAGATAGATATATAGATAGATAGATAGATAGATAGATATATAGATATACATATACACAGCGAGAGAGACATTAAATATATAACAATATTTAATAAACTACAAATAAATAAATTAACAAATTACAAAATTTCTATACTTAAAGGCTTTCATCAAATAGTTTCCCAGATTACAAAGCATTTTTACATTTGAACAGTTAAACATAGACTGTCTAAACCAATACTAGAGTTTTACTTTGTTTCTTATATCACTAAATACAGGACGACATAACACAAAATGATATTCATCTGCAACATTTCCACTATTACATAACAGACAAACTCTCGCAGATCTATTAATATTTCTATATCGGCCAGTTGCAATTGCTAAGTTATGTCATTGATACTTGATCTGTTGTAATTCTCAGTATACACGTATCTTGCAGCTGATGTAGTGTGGACCTGTGTTCTGGGCTTTGGGATCATGAGTATAATTAAAGGTTGAACCATATTTTGACTCTGATCACACATACTACTTTAAAGGCGCAGATCCTAGTTCTAACCGGTAAAAAATGGACACTAAGTTAAGTTAATTTACAAACCTGTATCTCATTTGAATACATTTGGAACAGAGTGAACGAAGAGTGTGTGACGTTAAAACGGGAAATATCCTTAAAAATAGACTAGAACTCGAATCAATAAACCGCTACTTCTCACACGCACGTGCGTTTTTACAAATATGAAAACTCCAATTTTTGGTACTACAAACACCAGGATGACCAGAAACACTTCGGTTCTATCGAAATGGACAATCTAAAGAATAAAATATAAGTAATGTTTGATTTCAGTGATCATAAATGGCTCTAATAGTGAAAAATATGCCTGTTGTGTTTAAAAACTAGGGTCTGTCCCTTTAAGAACGTGGACAATATTTCTTTCAATAATTTACAAAATAATTGAAATGAATTGAAAAGCATTCAAAAGTTTGGCCACTCCAAAAAATTTAAAATATTTTTATGGCAACTACTTTTTATTTTTTCATACTTTTGCTCCGAAATCACTTCGGGATCAAATAGAAAAACTGGCAACATGGGTTTTGTTTATGTCCTAAATACTATTTTGATTAATTTAAATTAATTAATTTAGCCAAGATTATATACAAACATCATGAAATTATTATTATTATTTTTTTTTATTATTATTATTATTTTTTTTTTTATTATTATTATTATTATTTTTTTTTATTTTTTTTATCCCACTTCCCCCTTTCCTTTCTCTCCTTTGAATTCCATCTCATTTCTTCCCGATCTGGCAACTCCTATCTTTCAAATTCTTTCGCTGTCCACCTCCACATCCCAGTCCTTGTCTCTCCAACCGCGACAGGTGCTTGTCTCTTGTGGCTATCCGTGCCACACACCTGCCATTCCCCATCAGCTTTCAGCTTTGGCTTAGTCTGACCACTTCGGGGAGTGTTCAGTAGTTACTTCTGGCATTGTTAAGAGGCACTTGTAACCACCTACTATGCACCCCTACTACCGGCGGTCGTTAGTTAGTGCCGTGGGTCAGACCAACTTTATTAGCGGGGATGCCAGGTGGGTGCAGGGAAATACACAGAGACTGCACCCGTGGAGGAAGTTGAGACAGGTAGGCGATGCTGTGGATAGCTCAGAAGACAGAGTCGGAGGAAACTGACAGAAAGGGTCGAAACAGGATGAAATCATGGGAGAAAGAAAATAGTTAATTTTGTGACACTGATTGATGGACTATCATTTGTGAAAAACGCATAATACAAGACCGTTAATGTGGCATAAAGGTAGCCACGTGCAATATCTTGATTTATTGAACTAGGCTTACTTTTGCCCTGTTTTGTCGATATAGGATCGATTCCCGTTGGGTTATATCTCGTTCCAGCCAGTGATCCACGTCTGGTATATTAAAAGTCGTGGTATGTGCTATCCTGTCTGAGGGATGGTACATATTTAAAATATCCCTTTCTACTAATGAAAAAAAATGAAGCAGGCTCTCTCTATGACGATTTCACAATTTGTTTGACACCCATCCAATAGCCGATGATTAATAAATGAGCTCTAGTGGTGTCGTTAAACAAAACAAACATTTTCATTTACTAACAGGGCCAGGTGGACAAAGGGAGGGGGGCAGCTGTACCCCTTACAAAGATACACAGCAATGAATAAAACACAACATGTAAACAATAGGCAAACTGTGCATGTTATACAGTATCAAACTAATATAGTCGCTATACATTTTTACGTACACTATAATAAACCTGTACAACTATATCGAGAGAGAGAGAGAGAGAGAGAGAGAGAGAGAGAGAGAGAGAGAGAGAGAGAGAGAGAGAGAGAGAGAGAGAGAGAGAGTTGGAGAGAGAGAGAGAGAGAGAGAGAGAGAGGGAGGAGGGAGGGAGGGAGAGAGAGAGAAAGAAAGAGAGAAAGAAAGAGAGAAAGAGGGAGGGAGGGAGAGACAAACGGACAGGGAGAGAGAAAGCGAGAGAGATAGGGAGCGCTAAAGGAGGAAGAGAGAGTGGGCAAGAGAGAGAGAGAGAGAGAGAGAGAGAGAGAGAGCTAAAAGAAGTAAAAGAGAGGGAGAGAGGAGGACGAGACAAAAGGTCTCAGGAGTAATACTACACTGTTAGGTGTAAAAGTCACCCGCGTTCGTGTGTGTTAACTTTACAACATAAACTAATTGTGTAGTTCTCCCGCGTTCGTGTGTGTTAACTTTACAATATAAACTAATTGTGTAGGTCACCCGCGTTCTTGTGTGTTAACTTTACAATATAACCCTAATTGTATAGGTCACCCGCGTTTTGTGTGTTAACTTTACAATATAAACCTAATTTTGTAGGTCACCCGCGTTCTTGTGTGTTAACTTTACAATATAACCCTAATTTTGAAGGTCACCCTCGTTCTTGTGTGTTAACTTTACAATATAAACCTAATTTTGAAGGTCACCCGCGTTCTTGTGTGTTAACTTTACAATATAAACCTATTATTGAAGGTCACCCGCGTTCTTGTGTGTTAACTTTACAATATAAACCTAATTTTGAAGGTCACCCGCGTTCTTGTGTGTTAACTTTACAATATAACCCTAATTTTGTAGGTCACCCGCGTTCCTGTGTGTTAACTTTACAATATAACTCTAATTGTGTAGGTCACCCGCGTTCTTGTGTGTTAACGTTACAATATAAACCTAATTTTGAAGGTCACCCGCGTTCTTGTGTGTTAACGTTACAATATAAACCTAATTTTGAAGGTCACCCGCGTTCTTGTGTGTTAACGTTACAATATAAACCTAATTTTGAAGGTCACCCGCGTTCTTGTGTGTTAACTTTACAATATAATCCTAATTTTGAAGGTCACCCGCGTTCTTGTGTGTTAACTTTACAATATAATCCTAATTTTGTAGGTCACTCGCGTTCTTGTGCGTTAACGTTACAATATAACCCTACGTTTGTAGGTCATGTGTGTGACCATGAAGCAGGGCTGGGTACAGGAATTTTAAAAATGGAGGGAGGGGATAGAAGTATGGTAAGCATTGGTTTTCGAATATTCCTGCGCGAAGCATAATATGACCTCCACGCCAAAGTTTCTATAACCTATTTGTCCTAAATAAATCGAAACAGGTAAGCATTGTAAAAAAGGAGGGTACGCATTTCTTGTACCCATATCAAATAAATCAAGAGGTATGCATTTTTGTACAAATTGTGAGCATCCTTTTCATTATTGCAAAATGCATCAGCAAGGATATATATTGTCTATAGAAAGGAATGAGAATTCCCTGCAACTTTGTCAAATAAAGCATACATTTTTTTGTATAAAAAAGGTGTGTCATCATAATTACGCACCCTTACAAAATACATATAAAGAGGTATACAATGTTTATGAAAAAGGGATTGCACATTCTCAACACCCTTGCAAAATACACCAAAGGGGGTATGCATCGTTTATGAAACAGGGCAATGCGCTTCCCCTGAACTCTTTGCCACATACATACTACATCAAAAGCAGGCTTTAAGCTCTCGTTCGACAAATCAGTTAATTTTTTAATACACAAGTAATTTCATTATTAATTATTTCGCCGAAAAGCTATTTCGCAAATTGCGTGCCATTTGTAAAGTTTAATTGATTGAAATTAAATTTTGCATCAGATTTCCGGACCACCATCACCAGATTGCTAATATGTTTTTAGGGTCCAGCTTAAAACCTGAAAAACAGGCACGGCGGAGCAGGGAGGCTGAAGGTGTGTGTGTGTGGGGGGGGGGGGGGGGGGGGGCTTTAGCCTCCTCAATAATTCTAAATAAAAAATATTACTGGTAGTAAATCATAAGGCAGAGATAAAAACTTTACTTGTAGAATGCAGGAAAATGTATTTCAGGACATCTAGTTTTAAAATTGTTATGGGTGAGTATTCCCCCGAACCCATTGGAAACATATAGCATTATATTTCAACTTATTTTCGTGCTTATATCCAATTAAGCTTCAATCACGCTGTCCTGGGCACATACCTCAGCTATCTTGGCTGTCTGTCCAGGACAGTAGGTTAGTTGTTAATTGGTTAGTGGTTAGTGAGAGAGAAGAGGGTGTAGTGGCCTTACACCTACCCATTGAGCCCTTAAGAACTCGCTCTGGGTTGGGGCCGGCACCGGGCTGCGAACCCTGTACCTACCAGCCTGTAGTCCGATGGCTTAACCACTGCGCCACCAAGGCTTTGCGCCTCAATCTCTGTCATCCCACCCCCACTCCCCACGTCCCCACCAATGTCTACTTGCTTCCGCCGTGCCTAAAAAAGGTATACATTTTTCGTCAAAAAATTTATTCGCACCGCCCCTATATCGGCCCCTGCAGTTCATTTGATTTGTGCAGTGTCTCAATGCTGGGTGGTTAGTCCGGGAACACTTTGTTCACCTTCACGGCGTACACTGCGCATACCACCTCGATCAGCTGCAAACAAAGATAACTCTGACATTTCAAGGTAGATAACAATTATATTAACCAATGTAAATTACGTTTATGTCTTACTAACATTTGTATCTAAAAGAAAAAAAGACGAGAATATTAGAGAGACAGAAACAGAGAAACAAAAGACAGGCAGAGAATGAGGGACACGGAGGGGGAAAGAGAGAAACGGAAGAGAGAGAGAGAGAGAGAGAGAGAGAGAGAGAGAGAGAGAGAGAGAGAGAGAGAGAGAGAGAGGGAGAGAGAGAGAGAGAGGAGAGACAGAGAGAGAGAGAGAGAGAGAGAGAGAGAGAGAGAGAGAGAGAGAGAGAGAGAGAGAGATAGAGAGAGAGAAGAGAGAGAGAGGGGGAGGGAGGGAGGGGGAGAGACGGACAGACAGACCGAGACAGAGTAAGAGAGAGAGAGAGGAGCGAGAGAGAGAGAGAGGAGCGAGAGAGAGAGAGAGGGAGGGAGGGAGGGAGGAGGAAGACCCAGTAAAAACAAAATATATGATGATGATGATAACGATGATGATGATGATGATGATGGAGATGGTGATGGTGATGATGATGATCATAACGATGGTGATAATGATGATGATGACGATGGTGATGATGATGATGATGATGATGCACACGATGCTGATGCTGATGATGATAACGATGATGATGATGATGATAACGATGGTGATGATAATGGTGATGATAACGATGATTGATGATAATGATGGTGATGATGATGATAACGATGGTGATTGTGATGATGATGATGATGTTGTTGAGATTAATAATGTTGTTGATGCTAATGCAGATGATGATGATGATAACGATGGTGATGGTGATGGTGATGGTGATGATGATGTTGTTGAGATTAATAATGTTGATGATGTTGATGAAGGTGTTGCTAATGATGTTTGTATTGTTGTAGTAGTTGTCACCTCACCTGGAATATGACACCGACAACGAGTCCGGTTATTAGCCACGACCTCCACGGCTCAACCTTAACGAACATGGCGTCGTAACATCCCTTAAAAAAACAAAACAAAAAACATTTACTCATGATCTATCTGTTGCCACTATTAAAGGGACATTCCTGAGTTTATTACATTGTAAGATGTTTCCGACTAATAAAATATGTCTACGATTAAACTTACATATTAAATATATTTTCTTGTTTAGAATATCAGTGTCTGTATATTCAATGTGTTTCTGGTCTTCTTAATATTTGTAAGAAGCCCAAACTGGATTCAATAATTTCGTACGTACGAAAAAAAAATATTTTAGGAAATAAAGTGAAATTTAACCTCGTACAAATATTAGAACGATCAGAAACACGTTTAATATACAGCCGCTAATATTTTATGCAGAAAAATATATTTAATATGTAATTACAATCGTTAAAAAGTCTCTGTTAGTCGATAACATCTTAAACATTGCAGCAAACTCAGGAATGTCCCTTTAATACCTTGTTTCTTCACCGAATCTAAGCATTCATTGATGATTGGCGTAGAAGGGGGGGGGGGGGGGGGCAAGGGGGGCATGTTACCCCCCCACACACACACACACTTCTCAGATATTTTGCTTTATATTTGCTTTATAATAGTGTAAAAGTGTGTAAATATAAAAATGTGCCCCCCCCCCCCCCCCCCCCCCCCCCACACACACATACTTTTTGGCACCTTCCTATGCTAAGTATATTAAAACATTTAAAAAGTACATGCTTATTAAACATAAACTATTTATATGTGGTTATTGAAAGTGGAACACAGTTTATTCATATGGTCAAGAATATAAAAAAAAGTCGTAAAATTGTCCAGACGTAGATACAGTGTTTTGAGAAATGAGCAGGCGGCGGATAGTCCAGACGTAGATACAGTGTTTTGAGAAATGAGCAGGCGGCGGATAGTCCAGACGTAGATACAGTGTTTTGAGAAATGAGCAGGCGGCGGATAGTCCAGACGTAGATACAGTGTTTTGAGAAATGAGCAGGCGGCGGTGGGTCTCAGGTAAGAGTTATTTGAACAGGCTTTTATTTAGTTATTTTTTGACGTCTGCTAAAAAAAAATGGATCCTGGATTCGCGCCTTTAGTCCATCTTTCCCGTTTCATATATACGCATCAACACAGACCACATGATATATTACTTTTCTAAACTGCCTGGCAAAACCAATAACAGCCTTAAGAGAGTAAACCAGTAATGTGTCTTAAAATAAGGAATAATTGTATAGCATTGAAATAAGCAATGCACTTAAATACTGTATAGGTACATTATAAGTTTTATATATACGCATTAACACAACAAGACCAATGATATATTACTTGTCTAAACTTGCTGGCAAAACCAATAACATCTTTACGATAGTAAAACAGTAATGTGTCTTAAAATAAGGAATAATTGTGTAGCATTAAAATAAGCAATGCACTTAAATACTATACAGGTACATTATAAATTTATTGTTTTCCTTAAATTACCAAATAAAATTAAATTGCATTTTTTATTTCAGTTAATAAATTTCAGTTGAAATAGTGTATCGATATTAATAAATGTAAACACGAAGTACACAAAGGCTTATTGCAAATACATTTAAAATATATAACACACAAAAATATATATTTACTAAGTCTAAAACTGCCTGTATCATAACTTACAATTTGAAATGTGTTGTTTGTCGTTGGATTCTGCGCACAATCCACGTAATCAACTGTCTGAATAACGCTTTCTGAACAACAAGATGGCGGAACTTCCGTTTCCTGCTCCATCCCATTCACGTCATACACGAGAGACATGTTAAAAAAATCGTCCGGTCCACTTACTCCACAGCACTTCATCTGTACGAATATAAGAGGAAACAATCATGATGATGATGATGATAATGATGTTGTTGATGATATTTATAGTGATGATGATGATGATGATTACGACAACGATGGTAATGATGGCAATGATAGTGATGATGAAGCTATTGGTGCTGCTGCTACTGATGATGATGATGATGATGATGACGATGGTGATGATGAATATTATTATTATTGTTATTATTATTATTATTATTTTATTTTATTTTTTTATTTTTTATTATCATCATCATTCATCATCATCATCATCACCATGTCGACTATGATATTATTATGATGGACAGGCGCTTGTGCTCAATGCAAAGTAGTACTATTATACATGCATTTGCCATGATGAATTCGACTTGTAGAATGCAGGAAATTGCATTTCAGGGAATATATTTTTATATTGTTTTTATTCAAAATTTCCTGCACACGCCAAATGTCGTGCGAATCGGTGCAGCAGACTCAAATTGATAAATATAGGGCGTGTAATTACATACCAGGGCCGTAGCTAGGGCTTTTTTCTCTAATCTCTCTTTTTATTTTATTTTTTTAATTTATTTTTTGAAAGGGGGGGGGGGGGGAGGGGGGGGGGGGGAGGGGGGGGGGGGTGAGAGTGAGTGGGAGGGGGGGGGGGGGGGGGGGGGGTGGGGGGGGGGGGGGAGGGGGTAGATGAATTCTTGGAACGGACGAGCATGGAAGGCGCAAGACACTAGAGGGTTCGAAGGCATGCCCTCCACGACATTTTGAAATCTAGAGGCTCCCATTTCAGGGAGGTTACATACTTAAAACGTCAATACCAATAAATTGTCTTTGAATTATTTTTACATGCCCATATACCACTAAGGTTTCGAGCAAAAATAATTGTCTATTACTTTTACCTCGCCACCCTCCACCCCACCCCACCCCACCCACGCTAGCTACGGCCCTGCATACATTTACAATGCTTAAACACCTGCGTTTAAAAACAAAACAAAAACAAAACAGGCGTCGTAAATTCGGCTCATAGATTTAGATTTTTGCAAACAATGTAAATTTAAGAAATTAAGAATATATATGGAGGAGACGGGATACATAGATAGCGATATACAGACATATCAATACAGGCGTCGTGCCTATAGGTCTTAACTCCGCCGCTTCCATTACCCTCCCCCACCCACCCCCACCCACCACTCGTGTCAACTTACCGAGATCATGACGAGATCGGCAGTGGCGGTAAAGGGGTCACCTGTCTGGGGTCTGTACGACAAGTGTAGCGTGTCCGTGAGAGCGTCTCTCGCATTCAGGTGGATCTGAACGGAGCAATAACACAAAATTAGCATATTTATTATTATACCATTATTATTATATAATCATCAGCATTTTTTTTTTTTGGGGGGGGGGATGGGGTGAGGTGGAGCTGGATGTAGCCCAGTGGTAAAGCGTTCGCTCGATGCGCGGTTTGGTTCTGGGATCGATCCCCATCGATGGGCCCATTGGGCTATTTCTCGTTCCAGCCAGTGCACCACGACTGGCATATCAAAGGCTGTGGTATGTACTATTCTGTCTGTGGGATGGTGCATATAAAAGATCCCTTGCTGCTAATCGAAAAGTGTAGCCCATGAAGTGGCGACAGCATGTTTCCTCTCTCAATATATGTGTAACCGTAAATAAAATGTGTTGAGTGCGTCGTTAAATAAAACATTTCCTTCCTTCTTCCTTCCAACGTAGTTTCGTGCTTACATCAAATTAAGGTTCAAGCACGCTGTCCTGGGTACACACACATAAGCTATCTGGGCTATCAGGTATTCTCTATTCCGTAATACACTATAGCACGTGTGATGGCCTACACAAATATGTATAGAATAATATTACAAGCAATGAATTGTGATTAGTTTACAAACAATATTGATAAAATTGGTTTGAGGGTGAACTACTTATAATAGTATGTTTGTTGTGGTAACATAGATCTGTTAATGACATTATGAAGATATTGAGAATAAAGCTCGAGTTGCTGTCAGATATCGTTTGTCATACAGTGAAACCCCTCTTAACCGAACAGCCTCAAGACTAAGTAAAACGGCTGATTTAAAGAGATATCCGGTTTAGAGAGGTTCTCTTCTGCATATATATTTAAATAGGGACTAACGGCTAATTTTCTTTTTAATTCTAGGCCGATTGGAGTTTAAGTCTATCCATCTCTTTCTGTTTTTAATTCCTTTGGTTGACAACTACAAATTCACCAATACGTTGTTTTTTGTTTTTTGTCGGGGGGGGGGGGGGGGGGGGGGGGGGGGGGGGGTGGGGGGGAGGGGGGGGGGGGGGGGGGGGGGGGGGGGGGGGGGGGGGGGGGTGGGGGGTGGGGGGGGGGGGGGGTGGGGGGGGGGGGGGGGGGGGGGGGGGGGGGGGGGGGGGGGGGGGGGGGGGGGGGGGGGGGGGGGGGTATTGGGGTTGGTTGTTAGGTTTTTATATTATTGTTGTTGTTTTGTTGGGTTTCTTTGCCTGTCTTTCCAGTAGTAAATTAAGTTGGATGTAATTTGTTTACGGTCAAAAGTTGATAAATAATGTTCGCTGAAAATTGTCATAATTATGATTTTGTACCTTTAATTTTTATACACTTACCGCAGAATTCGGAGTCAGCATTAGGGTAAACACAACGATCTCAGCTATGACAAACACAACTAAAAAGATGGAGAACTGAAAGAAAAAAAAAATACGTCATAAATAATCAATCCTAGTTTTTAAAACACTACGGCGTATTTTCCACTGGCCACAGACCACAACTACTTTTGCTATATGTTTCTATATAGCCTTAATGGCTATAACATTTTTATTAATATCAGCAGGCTCGTGGATTTTTGTATTTACCTTTGCCTGCCTGGGAAACACATACCCTGAAAAGGACAACCCCTGTTGTCCAGCTCTTTCTCCCAGGATATTGGTTTAAACAAACACACCCTGTAAACCTGGCCGGAGAACACCCATTTTACACAACAAACACTACTTTTACATGGGCCGGAATTACCACAAACAAATCTTCAATGTCAACAAGTTACACATGTTTACAAACTACATGCTCTCCCCTGTCACTTCAGTCAAATAGCTCTCCCCTGTCACTTCAGTCAAATAGTTTCCACTTCAAAGCTGTCTGCCATGAAACAATCACAGTCAAACAGCAGACTACTTGTGCGGACAAATTCCCGGATTTCCGGACAACCAAATGGGAAGATAACTGTAATCTGAGGCCCACTGTTAGAGCCGCTTTTATATATATTTTTTTTTTTAATCGGGCATTTGGTCATACGGTACTTATTTAGATTATATCGATTTCCGTTCTTCCGAAGTGTTCCTGGTCCTCCTTGATTTTCTAACACCACGAAATTAATTTTGTTTTTCTTCATGTTTTTAAAAATGCACGCACCTACATGTATGTAACATTTATGGAGGAAAGCTCTAGTCTACAACAAGAGCGGGATTTAGCTCAGTCGGTTGAGTGCTCGCTTGAGGTGCTTGCGTCGCAGGATCGAACCACCTTGGTGGATCCATTCATCTGATTGGGGTTTTTCTCGTTCCAACCAGTGCAAAGGCCGTGGTATGTGCTTTCCCGTCTGTGGGGAAAGTGCATATATAAAAGATCCCTTGCTTCTTTAGGAACAAATGTAGCGGGCTTCCTGTGATAACTACGAGTCACAATTACCTAATGTTTGTCATCCAATTAGCCGATGATTAATTAATCAATGTGCTCCAGTAGTGTCGTTAAACAAAACAAACTTCTTCTAGTCTACAATATTTTAAGAGTGTTTCCCCGTTTCATTGTCACAAACTAGTGTAACCTTATCCAGGTCTGTAGATTAACCAAACTTCATTATCATGTCGGTTGTTTTTCAATCTAATTAAAATTAGCTCCACTATTACATGTGGATCTAAAACCAGCCAGTTGGAGCTCGTGTCCACCAATCAAAACCTTACTTGCAGAATCATGCCAGTGATTTAAAAATAATTTGAAAACATTCCGAATTATCCTGAGGGTATACGACATGTTTCGTGTGAATTACGAATGCCTTAAAACATGTTTTATTTTATAAAATAAATAATTTGTAATGTAAAACTGAAGACTGATAACCCACCCCGTACGTATTGGTATGGTTCGCTGTACTGCGGCCACTAAAATAGACTCGCCCGATATTTTTAGAATTTGTATGCTCACAAATAACGTTATAAAAGGCGAAGTGTGATTGGTCAATATTTAAATTATTATTTACAGACATAATGTTACCTGGACATTGGGGACTACGCAGTGTTGTTAGTTTTAAATC
This sequence comes from Gigantopelta aegis, assembly GCF_016097555.1. Lineage (NCBI taxonomy): Eukaryota > Metazoa > Mollusca > Gastropoda > Neomphalida > Peltospiridae > Gigantopelta > Gigantopelta aegis. Next base: position 28,969,805 of record NC_054710.1, read on the forward strand.
GCTGGCAGGATTCTGCAAGTAAGGTTTTGATTGGTGGACATGAGCTCCAACTGGCTGGTGTTAGATCCACATGTTTTGTTTTTAGGGGGGTGGGGGGATGGGGGGGGGGTAATTTATTTGCTTCTCTGTCTGTTTTGCTTGTGTTGTTCTCTCTCTATGTGTGTGGGAAGCGGATATATTTTAATGTGTCGTTCGTGTATGTGGGTTTTTTTTATCTTGTTTGTTTTTTGTTGTGTGTGTTTGGTTGTTGATTTTTGTGTTGTTTTTATTCGTTTTTTGTTTGTTATTGTTTGTTGTTGTTTTGGTTTGGTTTGGGGTTGTTTTGTATTTTGTGTGGATTTTTTTTTTTTTTTTTTTTTTTTGGGGGGGGGGGGGGGTTGAGGCGTAGTAGTTGTTGTTATAACATTGTATTCATCATTTGACTTTTATTTAATTCTTGTTGTTATGGTGATAAGAATCATACCAGCCACAGAAGTGGTCTCCATTGGCAACAAGCCCCGCAGCACGCCATGAACGAGAGCAGGAAAAGAATGCCCCCTATAATCATCAGCGCGAGTGCTGCCCCTTGAGTCAGGGGACCAAACTCCAGCGTGTTCGGAACGACGCTGTCTTTTGTGATCTCCCGAAACGCGGACTCAACCATGGTTTTCACGATGCTGTTTTTTAGCAACTCCCCTAGGAACCATTTCAGCAGTATTCCACAGGCAAATACACTGATGCCTACAATCTGAAACAAGAGAAACAGTTTGTTTTGATTAACGACACAACTAGAGCACATTGATTTATTAATCGTCGGCTATTGGAAGTCAAAAATCTGCAAACATGTTTGAGTATGATGCAGACGGAGAGAGAGAGAGCGAGAGAGAGCGAGAGCGAGAGCGAGAGAGAGAGAGAGAGAGAGAGAGAGCGAGAGAGATAGAGAGAGAGAGAGAGAGTGAGGTTTGTTTTGATTAACGACACCACTAGAGCACATTATTAATCGTCGGCTATTGGAAGTCAAACATTGGGTAATTCTTAGAGAGGAAACCCGCTAAATATTTATATTAGTAGCAAGGTACCAAAAGGTGGGGAACACACACGCACACATAGAGATACATACACACACACACAGAGACACACACAGACACGCACACACACACAGACACACACACACACACAACCATCGCTGCTGCTACTGGATCAAGTGCGGGGATGTGCCCTCTTGTCCCCCGCTTCCTACGCCAGTGTATAGCATCATCCTGCAGACAGGATAGCACATACCACGGCCTTTGATATACCAGTCGTGGAGAAATAGACGAAAAACAATGCAAGGCTCGAACTTAACGACGGCACCGATGGCAATTTCCGTCGTTGAGATATAGAGCGCTAGAGAGTATCACCGACGGCAATTTCCGTCGTTGAGATATAGAGCGCTAGCGAGTGTCACCGACGGCAATTTCCGTCGTTGAGATATAAAGCGCTAGCGAGTGTCACCGACGGCAATTTCCGTCGTTGAGATATAAAGTGCAATTTCCGTCGTTGAGATATAGAGCGCTAGAGAGTATCACCGACGGCACATGGTGTACATTATTTGCCAATATTTAACATTTCCACATTTGAAATATGTCTACATACAATAAAATAACCTTTCAGACATGTTTACATGCCGCAAAAGTAACTTTTAAAAACAATTTCCATAGGCAGGCTCAAAATTGCCGTCGGGAGGCCATTTCACCGATGGCAATTCTATTGAAAATTGCTGTGGGAGACAAATTGTTACGTTGAAGGCCTGCAATGCATACAGTGTTTTAAGGACATGACGACTGGAGCGAATGCAAGATGTTTCTAGGGAGATGGTGCAATGTTTAAAAAGGGATCTTAGGACTACGTTATTCAGAGACAGGGTGCGGTGTTTTAAAGGGGGAAGGTACAATATTCAGTATACATACATTTTGCAGTCTTCATCAGAAATGCCTCGATATTACAATATGTAATTTTCGTCACGAAAATGCTCTATTGGTCGGAAATATCATACAATGGATGCAAACTCATCGATGTGTAAATATACCTTTTCCATCTTAATGCTTATGCATGTGCGCGTGTGTGTAATTGAAGAATATTTTAATAAATAAATCTTCGCAGAACTCCTTTTAAGATTTAACTACTGTATATATATATATATATATATATATATATATATATATATATATATATATATATATATATAACTTTAATTTACCCACACCTAGGTTACAGTTTAGATGCAAACTCTTTAAAGATCCACTTACGTCACATAAGTCTCCGATCGTTCTGACCTCTAATCATCTTTTGATCTGTACTGCCAACAACCTTCTTGGTACTTATCCATTGCCGCACTTCGCAACGATCTTTTTTTAGCTCAGGCCTGGTGCTTATAAAACTTTTCGAGTCTAGACTCGAGACTCTAATAGAGTCTGAGACACATGTCATGACAACGCCATACAAAGTTTGAAACTGTGTGCGTGTGACGTCATTTGAGATTGAGTCTAGACTCTAAACGTTTTATAAGCACGCGCACAGGTCCAGCTGACTACCTTTCTCACATCGTGCTAAATATTGCTTACAAAGATGAATTCCATAAATTCAACGGCAATGGAAGCGGCCATCGTTGTCATTTAACATATGCACGGCCACGGGTATATAGCCTCGGATATATATATATATATTTGCTGGGGGTTTTTTGCGGGGTTTTTTTGGGGGGAAGCCAAGTGAAAGACCACCACACTATTTAAATGTTCGTATGCTACGCACGTGTTATATCTAGTGTAAATATAAAATTCTTACCATAAAAATAACATTAAGAGTGATGAGTAGGAATCGTCCTCCTTCTGTTAAGCAACTCATATTTAGATCGGAATATTCCTGAAAATCAAAGAGAAACAAATAAAGGAAAGGAATGTATGTTTAACGACACATCGGCACATTCTAAACTACTACTATTACTACTACTACTACAACAACAAAAAAAAAAAAAAAAAACATCATTAAAGCTCTTACATGTACATAGACAGGTTAGCACATACCACAGCCTGTGATGTACCAATCGGGGCAACACTGGCTGGAAGGGATAAAAAAAGAGTATATTCAGGACGGTCAATCCTGCGAATCATCACAACCGCCTCCAACAAACTGATGTATGACACAGTGCCCCAACCTTATTCCGTTTTGCATATTAAATCTTTTGCCAATCCCTTGTGACTTTTTTTTAGCATAAGCGTACGAGTAGGGGGCAGGGAGGGGGCAATTACCCCGCTAGTGGTGAAGCAAAACATAAAATTCGGGAAAACATTATACAGGTATTCGGTGAAAATGTACTAACATGAGACCTTTTTACCATGTATTTCCATCATTCTACCCTCATAATTAAATGTAATCCATATATAAATGCGTTTTTATTCATTTGCAGCCCTTTGTAGCTGTTTAGTCGGGCATTTTCATTTATTCGGGCAAAAGCCAGCCTTGTAGAGTGTCGTTTTGTAATAAAGTGTCGAATTGTAATAAACTTTTTTTCTTTTTTTTTATTACAATTCGACACTATTACAAAACGACACTTTGAAAAATGTACCAGTGTGTCGTTTTGTAATAAACTGAAATAATTCCGTTTGTTTGTTAAAACTGATAAAAGTTGGAATGGGAATTTGTTGCCCATGTCCTGTTGAGCATTGACAGTGATTTTGAGATATGAATAAGCAACATAACATATGGAAAATAAAGTTTATTACAAAACGGTACTTTAGCGCTATTACTCCCAAAACACCATTAACGCACTTACAACAATATTGGTAATTTCCCACGTCTGTGGATCGACAAACTAATGAAAAAATATGCCAGATTTGGTCTGCTGGTACATATTTCGGCCCCTAGATTAAGTTAGAGTAGATTAGAATTAAATAAAAAAAAAAAATTTTTTATTATAATTCGACACTTTATTACAAAACGACACGCAACACAGCCTCCCCCACCCCCTTCCCCCTACAAACATTGGAGCCAGTACTCCTATGGCCTAACATTCTAGATCTCGGCCCTATCAATATTTTATATATACTGAACACACACAAACACACACACATACACACAGAGAGAGAGAGAGAGAGAGAGAGAGAGAGAGAGAGAGAGAGAGAGAGAGAGAGAGAGAGAGAGAGAGAGAGAGAGAGAGAGAGAGAGAGAGAGAGAGAGAGAGAGAGAGAGAGAGAGAGAGAGAGAGAGAGAGAGAGTGAGAGAGAGACGCCCGCGCGCGTACGCAGGCACACACGCACGCACATTTTTTTTAAAATTAATTCGGAAAATACATTGTAAAAATGGCCCAAAATGTTCACAAGACATCGATCAGTTTTACAGACACAAAAACTACTGAGAATCATAGTGAACAATTTTAAACGAATTAAATAAAATAAAATGAATATTGTTGTTTAGTATAGATAATTTGTGGCTTTAATAAGTTTAAAGTTTAATTGTTATTTAATATCCTTTTTCGTGAGGTAATCCTCGATTCCTTATATTATAGATAATCAAATACATCACTCGTATAATGTAGGCACACATTATTCTACATAATTATCGTTATAATAATTACAATAATGATTACTATTAGGAATAGTAGTAGTAGTAGTAGTAGTAGTAGTAGAAGTAGTAGTAGTAGTAGTAGTAGTAGTAGTAGTAGTGGTAGTGGTATTAGTAGTAGTAGTACTGTAGTAGTAGTAATAGTAGTAGTAGTAGTAGTAGTAGTAGTAGTAATAGTAGTGGTAGTAGTATTTTAAAATTTGTTAAATTTTATATTCTTCTTTTTTTTCATTCTGTATTCCCAAATAAATTAGCAATAACATTTTGTTACAATTTTATAGACTATTTTCATATTTGCTAAATTTTATATTCATTTTCATTGTTTATTATGCTGTAAAATTTTGTCACAATTTTCAAAACCAATGTTTTGTATTGTCAAATAACTATTTTGACAAATAAATGTATTGTTATTGTTATGTAAAATCTTTGGAATACACTGTGTCAGCTTACCCATCCTGTTTAAAAAAACAAAACAAAAAACAAAACAAAAAACCCCACCACCACCAACAACAACAACAACAAACCTTTATCGCCAATTACCTTTTTTTTGGTATGAATTAGTCCGACGTTTTGTATTGAGGTCAAGTTGTTTTGTTGTCCTTATTTTCTTATTCGTATTGTCCTCTTGTTTTATGTCAAGTTTGTTTCAATTGTTTACATCCGCTGGTTTAGAAGTCTATAGAATGCTGTACTGAATTTTTTATTTTAAATAGTCTCACAAAGTATCCTGGCTAAAAATAAATAGCCTAAGATAACCGATTTCAAACGTATCTTGGTTGTTTCCAAATTTATCCTGGCAGTTTTCCAAAATATCCTGACAGTTTCAAAAATATCTTAGCTCTTTCCAAAAATATCCTGACTGTTTCCAAAAATATCTTGTCTGTTCTCAAAAATATCCTGATTGTTTCCAAATGTATCCTGGCTTTTTCACAAACGAGGCACTCTTTTTCACAACAAAAAAAATGTTCTTACACGTCTCTGTCATTAAAAGCTTTTCACCTTTCAGATTTTGTCTTTTTGTAAGGGTTATTTCCGCCAACACCCTGGCGTTTTGTTTTTGTCTTCTGACTTCAAAACTGGTTCTTTCTTTCTTTCTTGATGGTAACTGTTTTGTCGAGCTATAACAATTACACTTCCCTGTCTTTTCGATTTAGAAAATTATCATACAAAGTTCAAGAATTATTTTGCTGTTTGAGTACTCTGTTCCAGATGTTTCATGAATTATCTTACATTTCTTTTAAGTATTTTCAGACGAGTTTGTTTTGTGTTTTTTCTCAAGTAATTCTAGTTTATTGGGTTTTTGTTTTTTCAATTATGTTCGCAATTGTTTGTTGTTGTTTTTCTTCTTTCTTTTTTCAGCTTCCGATTTGGTTCGTTGCAATATGTCCAGTCATAAGAGATAGGTCCATTCGAATAAATTCTTTTATAAAACAAAAACAAAAACAAACCAACATACACGCATCAAAAATTCTGAACAACAAAACCGTTAGCCGCGATCAAGACCAAAATGCAGCTGTCCCTTATATGTCGTTATATTCCTTTGTTTGAAACAGAATAAACCTTCAAAAATCCTGCATGTTTGATGTAAACTGCGGGCCTGGTATAGTAACAATGTTTGTGAAATCTGTATATGAATCACTAACGTGATATACCTCTACGAAGGTTGCATACAAATGAAATGTACAGGTAATCGCAAATGTTATAATTTCACATCACGCCCCCTCGTGTGGGAGCATTGCATAACCAGTGCAATATTGCATACAGTTAGTTAATTGAGATATCCAGTCAGAGGTTTTGTACATCCAATTAGTTTGTCCATCCAGACCTGTCTAACAGGTTTAAAAAATATATATCCACTTGTGAATCAACAATTTCTATAATTCTCCAGTGAACTAATAAACAAATAGTTAAAATAGTTTTTGTTCGTGGATTTTACAAACTCCTTAGTATTTTCATATATTCCATCAGTCACGAAAATGTCAAAACCATTCCAGTGGGGCGTTTTATTTGTTCACACAAATTAATTTAATGTTGTGTTATCCCTTCAAAAAATTCCTATGAGCTTCATCTAGTCACAGATACTGCCGACAGATAACTTACAGATCTGAAGTAAATTCTTATGATACTGCAGTTATCAATTTCCAGATGTGTTTTGTGCACTTAAATTCCTCAGATATTATATTTGTAATCTTCACCGGTAAAAAACGAAATTCTCTTTGCAAAATCCTAAAATATGATGTCTATATTTTTACCAGAGATTTGGGATTTAGTAGCCTTTTGAAATATCTCTCCTAGCGTTTGAGTAATCAGAAGCACAAAAGTCTTGATTTCTTTGTTCACTATTTAAAAAAATTTAAACAGTAAAATATTCAAAGCAATATTTTCTTTCCATCATCGTCAGTTGGTTACTGCTTTCCGATGCGACTGGTTTGGAAATGCTATGACAATAAATTATTCAAACAATCTCTGAAAGGTATCTCTGGTGCCCATGGAAACGATGATGTCAGTTTGGGTTTTGACTATCGTTTGGAATAATCTAAAGACGAAAGGTATTAAAAGTAAAATGTTTGTTTGCCGGCCATTTCCATGCCAAAAAACCGAACCCCCCACCCCCACCCCCCCCCAACCCCCGAAAAAGATGAAAAAGGGGTCCTTTTCGAAGCCCTACCAGGAGAATTACGGGGGAAAAGGGATATGGGGGTCCCAACTCTTTGAATAGAGTAAGGTAAGGAAAATTATATTTAAAAATGGAAAAACACAAAAGACCATGGAATATATTTAGGATCGTGGGTCCCCTTGGGTCCCCCGGGATTCGGCCACGGTTTTGTTAGGGACCAACGGGCTTATTTCCCAACTCTCTCTTCCCTTCTCCCCCTCTCTTTCTCATCGTATCTCTCTCGTAAATCTATATTATCTCTCTCGTATCTAAATCCTCTCTTCGATCTCTCTCCTAGTCTATACTAGTCTCCTATCTAGAAAATCTATATTCTCTCTCTCTCTATCTCTCTACTCTCATATCTAATATATCTCAGCTATCTCTCTCTCGCTAGTAATCCTCAATACCTCTTTATCTCTCTACGACTCTATAACTCTCTCTCTAGATCTCTAGGTCTCTCTCGATAGCGAAATCCATTCGGAGACTTTCTTTCTGCTATGCTCTATCTCTCCCTCTAACTCACTCTCATCTCGTTCTTTTCTCTCGTATATCGAACTCTATCTTCTCTTCTCTCTCTCTACTCTATCTCTCTCTCTTCTCTCTCTCTATTCTCTCTTACTCTCTCTTCTCTCTCTATACCTCTACGTCTTCGATCTCTAGAAATCTCTCTATATCTATCTCTACTCTCCCTCTCTGGGTGGGTACTCATACTCGCACGTTCTAACTTCCTCTGTCTCTCTCTCATCTTTCGTTCCATCTTCCCGCCCTCTCTCTCTCTCTCGACTCTCTCTCTCTCTCTCTGCTCTCTCTCTCTTTTTGTTTTTACCTCTCTGCCTTCTCCATCCCTCTTTCATTTCTCTATCTCCTCTGCCGCCTACGCTCTCTCCTCCCTCTCGCTCTCCTCTCCTGGTCTTCCTTGGGATAGAGTCTCTCTCTCACTCTCTTCTCATGCTATCGTCGTGCGGTCTCTCTCCATCCCTCGCCCACTCTCCCTGACACGTGACCCCCCCCGGCGATCATTTTAAAAGCCCTCCACACGCTGGCCCGATCGGTGGAAAAATAACCGTACAAATGTCCCTTCTCCCTCGCCTTTTTTTTTGGACTAGGTCGTCAATAACTTCATTTTATTTGTATTTATTTAAAGGAAACATGACCTGAACCATATTTCGCTCATGTTAAAAGAAAATGATATACAAAATAAATATACAAATAACTCTTATAAACAATAAAATACGTGTAGCGTACATTTAAATGAAGAAATTCCCTAATCAGTATCAAAGTACGATTAGCATAGTTTCTTCGTGAGCGTTTCGGAAACAAAGGGAGTGAACGTAGAGCCGCTGTACTCTTCCATTGTTGTTAACTGTTTATATATGGCGTAAGGGGTTCCGGGATCTGTTTCAGTCCAAATAGGGCCGTACTGTGCGGCCTTTGGGTGTAAAAATAAACCAATTTTAACGAATCGGGGCGGCTTTGTCTGTTTTATGGTTTTTTCCAACGGATTGTATCCGAAGAATAAGACCGCGTGTATTGTATTCGCAAAAGAAAGGATTGGGACACCAACACCGCATAGTGACTTTGGTGTCAGCCACTATTTACAGCACCGAGCCCGAACGTTTTCCCCCGGAGACAAAAACAGCTTCACTCACTGTTTGCTGACTGCCGGAGGTGTCAAATTGTACCATATTTATTTGGGCACAAAGAACACCATCAGCATGATGTATTATATCATGTTAAAACAAAAAATGTAGAATTTTTTATTTATTTATTTTTTTGGAAAAAACAAGATTTTGTTCATGTATGGGCTGTAGGCCTACGTAAACCTAATCTGTATTCGCCGTCCGAAGAAGGAACGTCAATAAGTAATTAAAGATGGCCATATACCAAACATGGGATTTGGTCATGAGGATTTACATCTCAGTTAAACGATGTATTTAAATTGTTCTTTTTAAAAATGTGTCGAAAACATATACTTTTTTTTTTAAATAATGTTTTTTAATCTTCGGGCGGAAATACGTCACAAACAAACGTTCACCCATCGCCCCGAAGCCCCAAAGCAACACGAAGTTTCAATACAAAATAAACCACTACGCCGGTGTCCGAAATAACTATTATGTTTCACCCACGGGCTGCCTTAGGAAATCGGAGGTGTTTGGTTTTAGTTATATGGGCCTTTCTTTCCGTGGCCTGTGCACCATTTGGTTGGGGATTCCTGAGTTGCAGGTGTAAATTGTAGGGTATCTGTCCCAGGTAAAGTGATTCCCCACGGTCCTAGACATACGCAACAAAATTACGTGCCCAGTTTTTTAAGATCACAGGTATTGTGGCGGGAACCTGTCCGCGACTACAGTACAATTTAATGGGACAAATTCACAGGCTCCGCTGCCTGCCATACGGTAAATAATGCTTGTAAACCCTTGATTAAGTAGACTTTTCCCATTCTAAAAATTACAAAACTGAACCAATTAACTAGTACCAAAGAAAGCACAATTATCACTTGGGGTATCGTGAGTGGTCGTTTTTACTCTAACGACACCCTCTACCAATCAGGCCTAATAATATGCTACTTTTTTTATGAGAGAAAAATTACTATAACCCCATTTAGTTCTATTGATGCAAATAGAAAATATATTTAGTTAAACAAGTTGATTATTACTCTCAAGTCATTTAGTGTTTTACAAGCCAGGTTAATGAAAGTGAAGCGCCTTGTCGTAAATTAGAGCGTTTGTTTACACTGTGCATACAGATGTCATTATGTACAGCCCGAACATATAAAAAAATGCGATATTTCTAAAAAAAAAAAAACAATTTTTTTTTGTCCTACATTATATTTTTTTACATATTTAAATACATCATATCGAGGTGTATCTTTATAGGCTAAATATGAACAGTATACACCTCGGCATTAAGCAGGCCCGAGTTTTGCGTTTGGTCTCCGGGTTACTTTCGGGCTACGGGCTGTAAATTGGTCCGACCGGTCTGGTCTGGCACCATCAGTTTCTCCAACCCTCCGACTCTGCTATCCGTTTTTTTCTTCAGTTACTCACTGTGTTGTAAGTAAATGTGCTGTATTTCTTCATTTACTATACAGCTCATATTGATCTACGGCAAACGTTTTTGCGAAACGAACACTCATGTTTTGGTAAGCTGTGCGCAGTCTTAGATTCTTTATGAGTGGTACGGACAATGCTTTTTAAGTGTAAGGCGTCAGATCAAGCGACGCGTCTCTGACGTCACGGACCTCGTGATTGCCCTGCTCATTAAAGATCGGCAATTTCCGCTAAGAGCTCGTATCTGGGGTTCTTTTATGGAGATATTTTAAGTAATTAATTTTTTATAAAAAATTTTTTTAGGTGGTTCAATTTATAATTAATTGTACATGGTTGGTGCCAAATATGGTTTACGTGACATGTTTCCTTTAATACATATTTGTTCATACGTACGAAGTTATTCGAACACCAAATCCAGTTTGGGATATTTAAAACCATTAAGACTACCGGAAACATATTGAATATACAATCACTGATATTCTAATATCTATATTTTTTAAACGGGGCGGGACGTAGCCCAGTGGTAAAGCTTTCGCTTGATGCGCGGTCGGTCTAGGATCGATCCCGTCGGTGGACCCATTGGGCTATTTCTCGTATAACTGGTGTAACAAAGGCCGTGGTACGTACTATCCTGTCTGTGGGATGGTGCATATAAAAGATCTTTTGATGCTAATTGAAAGGAGTAGCCCATAAAGTGGCGACAGCGGGTTTTCTCTCTCAATATCTGTGTGGTCCTTAATCATAATATGTCTGACGCCATATAACCGTAAATGAAATGTGTTGAGTACGTCGTTAAATAAAACATTTCCTTCCTTCTATATTTTTAAAACAATTTCCGATTTTTCTGGTCGCTTCTTCTCTTTTCGTGTGGTTACATCTAGTTTAAAATATTGCAGATGCTTTAAATATATATTATCCGTAGTACTAAAAAATAATTTCAACAAAAGTTAAATTTTGTTTTGCTTAACGATACAACTAGAGCGTATTGATTTATTAGTCATCGCTTTATTAGGTGTCAAACATTTGGGTTTTTTACTTAAGTCTTCTGAGAAAACATGCTAAATGTTTCCATTAAAGGGACATTCCCGAGTTTGATGCATTGTAAGATGTTTCCGACTAATAAAATATTTCTACGATTAAACTTACATATTAAATATATTTTCTTGTTTAGAATATCAGTGTCTGTATATTCAATGTGTTTCTGGTCGTTTTAATCTTTGTAAGAAGTCCACACTGGATTTTGTCTTCCAATAATTTCGTTTTATTATATTTAAAATATAAAATATCCCAAAATATATATTTTAAGAAATAAAATGAAATTTAATCTAGTTCAAATAGTAGAACGATGAGAAACACGTTTAATATACAGCCACTAATATTTTATGCAGAAAAATATATTTGATATGTAATTGCAATCTTTAAAAAGTCTCTGTTAGTCGAAAACATCTTTAAAATTGCAGCAAACTCAGGAATGTCCCTTTAACAGCAAGTTATCTTTTATACGCACTTTCCTTGACAGGACAGCACATACTACATCCTTTGATATACCAGTCGTGGGGCACTGGATGGGTCGGGAAGAAACCGAATCAGAGAATGGGTCCATCGAGGTGGTTTGGACAAATGAATATGCATATATGTATTATAAAATAAAATAAAAATAAGAATAGAACAGAACAACACATAATAAAACAAAACACCAGAATGCTAGCAAACGTCCTTACTTTTTAAGATTTAAAAACATCGACTGCCTAAATAAATAATTCATATTCATAAGAATATGAATTGTAAAGCGCCATGGAAACAACATTGATTTTGAATCATGTTACATATGTATGTCTGTACCAAAAATACACTTTACTAGTACTTCATAATCCGGTTGTTTTGGGCTTTTGGCTTTTTTTCTCTTTTTTTCCTTTCTTCAAGAGAGCCTCGGGAGACTGTGTAGAAAAGATCACCCCATCTTAATAGGTTTTATTAATATTTCCTTTTGTAAAGTTTGTTTTGTTTAACGAAGCCACTAAATCATATTGATTTAATAATCATCGCCTACTGGATGTCAAACGTTTTGGTCAATTTCATTGTCTTAAGATTTGAAACCGCTATTTTTCTTTTAGTCACAAGGGATATTTTGTATGCACCATCCCACAGACAGAAGAGCACATACCACAACCGTTTATATACGTCGTTGTGAACTGGCTGGAACCAGAAATAGCCCAGTAAGCACACCGACGGGGATGGATCCTAAAACCGACCGCACATCAGGTGAGCACTTTACCACTGGGGCGGGACGTAGCCCGTCAGTGGGCCCTTTGGGCTGTTTCTCGTTCCAGCCAGTGCACCACGACTGGTATATCAAAGGCCGTGGTATGTACTACCCTGTCTGTGGGATGGTGCATATAAAAGATCCCTTGCTGCTAATTGAAAATAGTAGCCCATGAAGTGGCGACAGCGGGTTTCCTCCCTCAATATCTATGTGGTCCTTAATCATATGTTTGACTCCATATAACCGTAAATAAATTGTGTTGAGTGCGTCGTTAAATAAAACAGTTCTTTCTTTTTTCCCATGGCAATCAGCAAAAACAAACACACACACACTCGACCACTGGCCATGTCAGAGATTGGGTGTGGGAGAGACGTGCCTGAACCTTAATTGGATAGAGACACATTAATATAGTTTACTCTATACACACAAAAAACACAACAACAACAAAATCTGTTAGTAAAACATCATAAAAACCACAGGGGGAAAACAAAAAACAACAAAGTATTGAAAATATACAGATTTTATTTTCTTCCAAATGTATTAAAAGTGTAACTGTTCTTCATCTGTGAAAAACAATAATACAAACATACTAATTACATAGATTTTTTTAAAATTTAAAACTGAAGCACATCATCTTGTCCCTCAAACGTGTTATACTGCTTGTAATCTACAGCTGATACAAGACAGTCTAAAGGCTCATACAGACAGGACGAGGTGCCTGCGTGCGGTCGCACTGGTGCGTCTTATGTGTCTGCCGCTTGCGTTTTGGGCACATTCACCCAGAGTTCACCCTGCACATGGCCAACTTAGGCAATTGCTCATTTATATACAAAATGGCTACATTATTTGGAATTTTGCTAATAAAATGGTGCCGAGGTCAGGTCAAGTTATAGGTTTTAACGTGCATATTCAGAACAAGCTGTCGTAGCGCATGCCTGTCATGGGCACAAGTGTTGACGCACACCGGCTCCTCCGTACAGGACAGAAAAAGGGTTTGGAGTGGGTGGGAGTAGGGAGAAACAGTCCTCAAATTAACAACATTTTAATGATTTGCAAACAGATACTCTACATTTCTCAAAATTGGCTAAACTAAAATGTGTTTCAATGTCAGCCCTGACACCATATACGATTATTTGACAGCGACAGGCCACATGCAGTTTGCATACACTAGCATCCAGTCTAGATAATCGCATTGAAACTAATGTATGTCAAATTTGTTTTCCTCCCAGACCACACGCACGCACCGCTCTATAAGACCATTAAGACTGAAGACTAAAGTGCTAAAAATGTCACTAAAAGAAAGCTTACACATTATAAAATGTTGATATGCATATTCATTCTGGTTCCGGAATGTATGAAGTATGAAGTATTAAAAAAGATATACATGTATATACAATATGGTTCATTAAAATAAAAATAATGATAATGATTTTCGTGACAACGAAAACAATTCTTTCTTTCAAAAAAATTTCTTTTTTGGATCACGTTTTGCCTTTCTTGATATATGTATGTATGTGTGTATGTGTATGTGTATGTGTATGTGTATGTGTATTTTTATGGTGTATATGTATGGCCTATATATATATATATATATATATATATATATATATATATATATATATATATATATATATATATAGATATATATGTAAATGACATTTTGTGCAAGGATCTTGTAATATTTGTTAAAAATAGACCAATCAGTTTCTAAAATTACGAGGAAATAAAATAACAATTACATTAAAAAAAAAAAAAAATTGCAAAGCATTTGATTTCATTTCACACATTTTACAGATGATGTAAAATGTACAATTATGTATTTATAATACATGGACAATTAGTATAATATTATATACAAGATGACAATTAAAAAAATTATAACATATAGGATGATTTATACATACATACAATGCACACATTTCCGTACAAAAAGAAATTGTAAAACAAAAGGGGTAAGGGTATGTTTAACAATTATGTGATGCTCTACGGGGCATTTGTCAGTAATTTCATTAGGTTTTCAAAACCATGTGTAATTTTGTATTTATAAAATATATTCTAGCAGTCATGGCCAGTTTGTTCTATTACTGATGATTTTTATAAAGTATTTATTAATACCAAACAAAAAAAAAAAAACTACAAACAGAAAGTCAAATAATGTTCCTTTAAGAATTGACCACAATTATGTTTTGGTTCATGCAAATTTTTTTCAGTTCATACATGCATGAACCAAAAAAGAATTGCAGTCAAGTGTATAGATGCAAAGAAAATTTAATCATAAAACTTTATCTCAGTGGATGCGTCACGGTGTGACAATGTTATGTAATCAGGACTCGAAATTCTTTCCATGGAGTGGGAAGCAATATTTGCTTTTCAAATTTCAAGATGGCAGCAATAGATAGACATTGAGAAGCAGTTCTAGAATTGAGTCTCAAAAGTGGATTTGAAACGTAACTTTTTATAGCAGCTATGTGGAAGACTTGAGACAAACACAGATAGAAAATTAAAATTAACACTACTGCTTTTGTAATGAGGAATTCTTGATGTACACATATAAGGAATACTGTCAAAAATAAGATATAAAAGCAATAAGCTTTTTGTGAAGCGGTGTATCAGAAAACATATTGTGCATTTTGAGTGACACTGGCTGACTGCCCCCTACCAATTTCCAGCCATGGGTGTGTAGGTCTTCCTATACTATTGCTTTAGCAGTTATCAGAACGCCGTTTCATTAGCAGGGTGGTCTTGAGAGTCAGAAAATGATACATGAGGAGATGATATAAAAATGCATTACTTGATTGTTGAAATGCCCTAATTAAAATACATGGACTAGTAATGATAGAAAACTGCTCAGTTGATTTAAAAACTCTAAAATTTTCCTACAAATAAAGGGTTTCAAAGATTATTAACCGTTATCACATACATGTATGAACAACTGTTATTGGCATATTTCATTGCCTGAAATAAAATAAGTGTTAACAGTCACAGATACATGTAAACATCCATTTTTGTATTTTGTGCTGCCCTAACCACCCCCCCACCCCCCCAAAATATTACATTACATAAAAAAATATAACACCTCTTACAAACAAAATATTTTTAAGCTCAAAATATTTCTAATATTATGAGAAAAAACACCACTTAACATACCTTATAAAAAAAAAAAATTCAACTTTTCACTTTCAAAACCGGTTACCTTTTTGTCATTGTAAGTCACATTGTAAGTCACATTTTATTGCTATAAACATTTGAGCTGTTTACTGCATCACTTAAAGGGACTATATTGAATTTTTAGCTCCGACTTCTGTTTGTTCCCCTCAACAAAACAGACTGACATCCTGCCTTTTTTCCAACATTTTAAGGCACTAGCTTACTTTAACATTTTTTAAATATACAGCATTATCAGGCACCACAGAGCAGAGGGGCCTGGGGGCTCTAGCCACCCACCCACCCCAATAATTCTGAATAAAAAATATTATTGATAGTAAATCTTAAAGCAGAGGTGAATTTTACTTATAGAATGCAGGAAATTGTATTTCAGGACATCTAGTTTTCAAAATTTTATGGGGGAACATAAAAGTACCTTAGAAACTTTGCTTGGTGTCCTCGATCTGAATCAGTCTCCCCCCTCCCCCCCCCCCCCCCCCCCAATGTTTAATTGCTTCCGCCATGCCTGATTATATGGATAACAAAATATCAATTATTACATGAAATTATTTCTCTAAATTAAAATAAAATTGGCCAATTGTTTTTGACATTTGCATTTGGCGAATTTGGCGAGTGCCTGGGATAGACCTGAATTTGTCCAGAAATGCATTAGATATTCATAGTCTAAGCAAGAAACCGTAAGTAAATTGTGATTTAAATAATGTAAAAATATTTTATTAGCCAAAACTGTTTTTTAAATGGCTACCAACTTATGCCGAATAGTCCCTTCGTTACAGACACACAGATGTTATCACACGACAAGACAGAAGACTGGCTGGTGTGTTTTACGTCAACGAGTGCAGCAGACACGTCGTTAGAATCATAACGACGGTTGTCACGCTCATCAGCACCACCGACGAACCACTGCGAATCTGCCCTGTTCTGTCCGTGGTGGGAATATCTGAACCTGACAGAGAGAAAAAAATAAACAAGATTATTACTCACTTTTATATGTACTAAAAGGTTAAGTTTGTTTTGATTACCAACACCACTAGAGCACATTGATTTATTAATCATCGGCTATTGTATGTCAAACATGTAGTAATTCTGACATACAGTCTTAGAGAGGAAACCAGCTACATTTTTCCATTAGTAGCAAGAGATCTTTTATATACACCATCCAATAGACGGGATAGCCTTTGATGTACCAGTCGTGTTGTACTGGCTGGAACGAGAAATAGCCCAATGGGTCCACCAACGGGGATCAATCCTAGACTGACCGCGCATCAAGCGAACGCTTTTCTATTGGGCTACGTCCCGCCATGGTTTGATGGATAAGCACACAAGTTACTGAATGTGTTATATAAATATGAACTGATAGGGAAGAGGCAAGGCATAGCACAGCTCGCTTGATGTGCAGTCAGTTTGGGATCGATCCCCGTCAGTGTGCCCATTGGGCTATTTCTCGCTCCAGACATGGTATGTGCTATCCTGTCTATGGGATGGTGCATATAAAAGATCACTTGCTGCTAACTGAAAAGAGTAGCCCATAACAGCATGAGTGGCGACAGTAGGTTTCCTCCCTCAATATCTGTGTGGTCCCGTAACCATATGTCTGACGCCATAGAACCGTAAATAAAATATGTTGAATAAAACATTTCCAACCTTCCTTCCTGATAATGAAGATATGGATGGACAAGAATTTCCTTTACAGGGCTTTAGATCACACCAAAGCTGAGGTGATAAAAGGCTGTGCCCAAAATAATCACAGCCAAATTAAGTACTAATTTGCTAACCTCAAAATATTTCACCTCAAAAGCAACTGAATGTGAAGTTGCAAGCCACCCTCCACCTGTTAACGACCCCGGTCGGGGTGCTGATGCTCCCTTGCACCTGCCAGTGCTGGTGGTCCCCCACCCCACCCCACCCCACCCTTTCCTGTCCTGGGCAGAAGAGCCGGCCGAGGCCGGCACCTGTGCCCAGGACAGGCGTGCGCTACAACAGCGTGTTATGAATGTGCACGTTAAACACTCTGACCTGACCTGACCTAACCTGCAACTAGACTAAATTAACTGACTTGAAATACAATTCTGAATATGCACAACTCTTTGCCAGCTATTATTAACATTACCATACAGAACAAAAACAAGGTCTTGCAGGGTTTCTGATAAAGCGTAAAATGGTTATGGCACCAGTGGGGGATCCAAAAAATCCATTTAGGGGGGCCTCAGTGACATGAGGTGGAGGTTTGGAGGGGGATCGTAAGGAAAATTAATATATAATAAACTTATAACTATCGCAAAATTTAAGGGGGGGGGGGGGGGGCCCCCCCCCCATAGATCCACCTCTGGGCACCATACCCAAACATTTTTGCAGATTTTTCTTTTTTAAGTTAGCCTTTTGACAAAACTAATTACTCTTATCATTACTGTATGATTTTCTTAACCCTAACCCTAAACTTAACCCATTTTCTTTCTGGGAATATCAGTGTCTGTATATCAATGTGTTTCTGGTCGTCTTAATATCTGTAAGAAGCCCAAACTGGATTTTGTCTTCAAATAATTTCGTACGTATGAAAAAATTATATTTTATGAAATAAAATGAAATTTAACCTAGTGCAAATATAAGATTGATCAGAAACACATTTAATATACAGCCACTAATATATATGCAGAAAAATATATTTGATATGTGATTACAATCGTTAAAAAGTCTCTGTTAGTCGATAACATCTTTAAAATTGCAGCAAACTCTGGAATGTCCCTTTAAATGACGAGACAATAACTGACTGATCTGGTTTCTACTCACGCATCAGGTTTATTGACGTCTTCCCGTCTCCCTGTTGATTGGCTGCAGAACACGTATACGTGCCGTAGTCACTCTCCTGGACGCCTCTAATCGTCAGAATACTCATGATTCGGTTCCACGCACCAGGAATATTGCGGATCGAAAATCTGCAGGGAAAAAAATTCAACTTTAGTTTGACAAAAAACCCATGCAAGACATTTTTAAAGAGTGACAATCATTCAATTACACAGAGAAATATACTGTTTACTTAATGTAAAATAAGCTGTGTTATTTAGGATGCGAGGTGGTTGTTTTTGCTTTTGTGTAAGGAAGGCAATTCTTTAAGTAAATACAAAAAATAACGAATCCAATTTTAGTTGTAAAAAAAAAATCATGAAAGATGAGTGAGTCAAGAAATTAAATAAACCAAACGTTTGTTTGAAAAAGAAAAAAAACATCAGACATTTTCAAAGGGTAACAATCCTTCATTTACAGAGAAATACTGTTTTTTTAACATAAAATAAACTGTGTATTTTCCTCAATTAATTTTTGTGTAAGGGAGGCAACTCTTTAAGTATACACAGAAATTAAATAATCCAACAAACAAAACAAAACAAGACTTCTTTAAAGTGAAACAAAACTTCAATATACAGAGAAATGGAGAATTTTTGTTTGAATAAAAAAATTAATATAAAAGGCTTTTCCTGAATGGAGACCAGTTGACAGAGAAAATAAATGATAAACACTTCTGTTTGAAACTTTCATGACAGAGATAAAACTTAATGCTTCTACAAAGGAAAGGAAATGTTTTATTTAACGACGCACCCAACACATTTTATTTATGGTTATATGGTGTCAGACATATGGTTACGGACCACACAGATATTGAGAAAGGAAACCACTTCATGGGCTACTCTTTTCAATTAGCAGCAAGGGATATTTTATATGCACCATCCCATAGACAGGATAACATATACCACAGCCTTTGATGTACCAGTCGTGGTGCACTGGCTGGAGTGAGAAATAGCCTAATGGGCCCACTGACAGGAATAGATCCCAAACTAACCGCACATCAAGTGAGCGCTATACCACTGGACTACATCCTGCCCTTTGTTCTAGTGGTGTAGTTAAACAAAATAAACTAACTTTCACACACTTTAGGGATGTTTTTTATTTTTTATTCATAGCCCGATGAATGCAAAAAAAACAGAAGAGACAATCCTCATGTAAGTAACTTACCGACTGCCTTCGTATACGGGCGTGGTTTCGTGGACCCAGGTGACCTGGTCGATACTGGGGACGGGAAATGCACTCACGTAGCAGATCAGGTCTTTGTAGTAGCCAATCGCCTGGCTCACCTGCGGACTCTGTTTGGTCACTCTCGGAGCAACTAGGGTGAGATTAGAAGCAATATATAATTGAGAAAAAAAAACAATGCTGTCACTGATTTATGTTTTATTCCATCTTGCAGATAATGATCCCAAAGCATCATAAATGGTTATTTTAATTTTAATCAGCTGATGTGTTTCCATTGCATGAAAAACAAACGCCTAAGCTAGTTAATAGAGAATAAAAAACAATCATGTGAGCTTGTGTTTTCCTCTTTATTCAGCTTAACGATACAGGATCAGGGGTAGAATTTTTTTTTTTTTTAGGGCAAGGCCATTTTGGCTTTGGGTTTGAGGACATTTTTGGGGCACCAAGGCCAGTGGGCAGGGCACCAAGGGCAACATTTCTTTCAAGGGTAGGGCACCAAGGCCACTTTCTGTAAAGTTTTCACTGATGCGAGTGAGAGATGAGGTTCCCTGTGCAGAACAGTCTTTATAGAGCGACTGCGCAGTTACTTCTCGGCGACCACGTGGTTCTCGGATTTGTGGCTTGTAAACAATAACAATATGGCTGCGCCCATCGAAATTGCGGGTCTGAGAGTCGGCAATAATTTCTTTGGATTTCTGTTCTTATGGACGAATACACGGCAAGTGACAAATGCTGCAAAGTTCAATTTAGTTGGTAGCAGGCATGAGAAGGGCACTAGGGCATACAAGGAAGGCAACCACGGCTACTTATGGCCGTGGACACAGTCCAATTTATCAGGGCACTGCATCCAGTAACAAGGGCACCTACGGCAATAGCCATAGTGCCTTGGGCCAAAATCGATCCCTGCAGGATATCAGGTCTGTGCAATTGGTGACACGAAATGCACTCACTTAACAGATAATGCAATTGAAATTTATATATCAACGACAGCAATTAAGTTTGATCCCTGAATGTTTATCCTATAACATTGACTGTTTGTTTTCTGGGGATAATAAACTTTAAAAAAAATTAGTAAAACAAATAAATAGCACAAAAAAACAAGAAAGAAAGAAAGAAATGATATGCCAGACGTTGTGCATTGGCTGGAACGAGATATAGCCCAGTGGGTCCACTGACGGGGATCGATCCTAGACCACTGGGCTACGTCCCACCCTAAATAAATAGCTAGCAACATCATCACGTGTACTCACATTTCACTTTGAGATGGATGTTTCGGGAATCGTATCCTGCCAGATTTTTGGCAGAACATTTGTAAATACCGGAATGTTGTGGTCGGACACTCAGTATATCCAGAATGTACTCCTACAAACAGAAGGAGAAAGCCAGTTAGACCACAGGAAAAATAAATACAGTCGGTGACTCAAATCTCATTGCCACGACCATTGTTACTACATTTACACCATCCGACAGAACCTGTCAGGAACAAATTTATGTATATCGATTAGATCTCACTAATGTTTGCACGTTTATCGCATCGACTTTGATGTATCTAAAGCCCTGGTTCATTAAACTGGAACTACCACTTTCCAACACCGACAGACCAAATTCTGCTTTCTGTTAAAATTATATGTTTTGCTAAATGTCATTAATGCAAGGGAGATAACTCGTGACAAATTTGCTATCTATGGAGTTACCAATACACAGAAGTAATTGACTTTATTGCAAATACTTCTTTTATCTTATGAAAGTTTGTTTTGTTTAACGACACCACTAGAGCACATTGATTTATTCATCATCGGCTATTGGATGTCAAACACATGGTAATTTTGAGTCATAGAGAAGAAACTACATTTTTTTCATTAGTAGCAACGGATCTTTTATATGCACCATCCCAGACAGGATAGTACATACCACGGCATTTGATATACCAGTCGTGGTGCACTGGCTGGGACGGGAAATAACCTAATAGGCCCACCGACGGGGATCGATCTTAGACTGACAGCACATAAAACGAGCACTTTATAACTGGGCTACATCCCACCCCCTTTTATCTTATGAATTCTTCAGTGTCTCAGGGGTGGGGAGGTTGTGGTCAGGAAACAAGTAAAATGTTTGGTTTTAAGGGGCAATATTTAAAAATGGACCAAGAAAAATGTCCAGTTTTGAGGGAATTCTGGTGTACAGAGTGTCTGGTTTTAAGTGGTTTAACAGGCCTCGGTGGTGTCGTGGTTATGTCATCGGACATAAAGCTGGTAGATACAGGGTTCACAGCCCGGTACCGGCTTACACCAAAAGTGGGTTTTAAGAACCCAATGGGTAGGTGTAAAAAAAGTTTGTTTTATTTAACGACGCCGCTAGAGCACATTGATTTTTTATCTTATCATCGGCTATTGGACGTCAAACATATGGTCATTCTGACACTGTTTTTAGAGGAAACCCGCTGTCGCCACATAGGCTACTCTTTTTACGACAGGCAGCAAGGGATCTTTTATTTGCGCTTCCCACAGGCAGGATAGCACAAACCATGGCCTTTGTTGAACCAGTTATGGATCACTGGTCGGTGCAAGTGGTTTACACCTACCCATTGAGCCTTGCGGTGCACTCACTCAGGGTTTGGAGTCGGTATCTCGATTAAAAATCCCATGCCTCGACTGGGATCCGAACCCAGTACCTACCAGCCTGTAGACCGATGGCCTGCCACGACGCCACCGAGGCCGGTTGGGTAGGTATAAGACCACTACACCCTCTTCTCTCTCTCTCTCACTAACCACTAACAACTAGCCCTCTGTCCTGGACAGACAACCCAGATAGCTGAGAGGGGTGTGTGCCCAGGACAGCATGCTTGAACCATAATTGGATATAAGCACAAAAATATGTTAAAATGAAATGAAATAAGTGGTTTCATTATACAATGCTGTAACAGAAAATGGACCTTTAAATCACAGACCCTAGTTTGAAATGATGAAAATTAGCACTACGTTCGCTTAATCTACAAACCCGTAACACATCAGAATAAAGTTACAGTATTGTGAAACAAAGAGTCCATGATGTTGAAACATGGAAAGACTCTAGGCACAGAGCCAAGTTTTTAAACACTACCGCATATTTTTTACTATTAGAGCCGTTTATGATCACTGAAATCAAACATTACTTATATTTTATTGTTCAGAAAAACCATTTCCGTACATCCAAAAGTGTTTCTGGTCATCCTTCTAATACCAAACAATGCATTTTTCATATTTTAATAAATGCATGTGCGTCTCAGAAGTAGCAGTTTATTGATTTGATTTCTAGTCTATCTTTAAGATATTTCCCATTTTAACATCACAGACTCTTCTTTCACTCAAAAGTACTCTTCTTTCACTCAGGCGGCAAATCGCCGCCTGAAACAGCTTTTGCCGCCACCTACTTTTTACCAGCCACATGTGACTGTGCCTCACACAAAACTTTAAACGAGTAAAATTGTTCAGTTGCGGCATTTAATGGATGGTGACTGATTTGCGCTAATAGAGGCCATGAGAATGCATCTCAGAGGTTCGATTTTTCAAATGTTTCTTGGGGAGGGCCCCCAGACCCCCCACTTTGCCCCCTGCTATCATCACTGTTGTAGCCTGCTACTTCTTAAACTATTGAGGGCGCTGCTATTGTAACTTTATCCAAATGAGTTACAGTAAAGTTTGTTTTGTTTAACGACACCACTGCAGCACATCGATTAATCAATCATCAGCTATTGGATGTCAGACATTTGGTAATTCTGACTCGTAGTCAACAGAAGAAACCCGCAACATTTTTTCTAATGCACAAAGGGATCTTTTATATGCACTTTCCCACAGACAAGAAAACACATACCACAGCCTTTGTCCAGTTGTGGTGCATTGGTTGGAATGAGAAAAAAATAATTACCGTAGCTAAATGGATCCATTGAGATGGTTCGATCCTGCGACACAAACACCTTGAAGCGAGCACTCAACCGACTGAGCTAAATTGTGCCCTCTAAATGAGTTACAGGTTTGTAAATTAATTAAATTTCATGTCCATTTATTTTATGGGTTAAAACTAGGGTCTGAACCTTTAAACACTGACTAGAACTAAAGTACTAATCAAAATTATACCCAGGTGATTTTCCAATCTGGGTATAATTTTGGTTAGTACTTTAGTCTCCATAAAGGTTACATTTGTACCTCTCATAAGTATGTGCATTTTTAAAATAAGAAAAATGCATTTAGTGGTATTAGAAAACACCAGGATGGCCACAAACACGTTGTACATGTACGAACATGTACATTCTAACCAATAAAATCTAACTGACATCCCGATTTCAATTTTCTAAAACGGTTCTAAAATGAAACATACGCCATACTATAGTATTTAAAAACTAGGACCTGTCACTTTAAGTTTAAGAAATACACAAACTATTGTAGGTCAACTACAAGTTTTAAAACCATCATGTATCACAGTCTGACCTGCAATTCTTGTCCACCTGTGGGCAGTAGCTCTCCGGCCATCCTTGACCACCAAACAAGCGGGAACGGCCGGCCGGATGCGTTACAAGACAGAGAGATGTGGTCACCTTCCTTGACCGTGGTGTCACTACTGGTCTGTAGATCGGCTATCTGTGGAGATTCTGGGCGCAGGACAAAAGAAAAACATTAAATGAAAGTAACATTGTGCTCTCGTTGGGTGAAACTTTAGGAGATGCCAATTGCGAATTTTAAAAAGAATTGACAAATTTTATTTTAATTTGGCGAATAAATTACATGTAATAAATGTTATTTTATTAGAAAATACCCGGGCTTTTGCCATTTTTAAAGTTTAAAATGTTGATTTGGCGAACATTTTCTGATCACCCAGAGCTAGCCCTGCCCTGCCCATGGTTACCAGGGGCGTAGACGGGGTGTGTGTGTGTGTGTGTGTGTGTGTGTGTGTGTGTTCAGGGGGTTCGGACGACCCCCACTCCCGCTGAAGCAAATGGTCGCTTTCAGAACTAAAACATACAGGTTTATACATGGAATTTCTGGTGGTGCAAAAACAAAACAGAAAAAGGTCCACTTGGTTCACATATTTGAACCCCCCCCCCCCCCAGGTCCAGATCACGCTACGCCCCTAGTTACAGTACTTATCACTGTGTATTAAGCTGACCCCTTATTTTGCCCACATACACGGGGGGTATGACATGTTTACTCCCCCCCCCCAACACCACCCAATTACCAATGATCCACATTTTTCTATCAAATTTGGATAATGTTACGCAAACGTTTTTTGGGATTTCTTTTGCCATTGTTGGTCCCATCATGAGGAATTTGCACACACACACCTCCGTCCATTAGAAATCCTTCGTAAAGGCCTGAAATGTTTCGTACGAAAAGGCTATCAATACGATATATAAAGCTGACTCAATTTTACAACCTGCCCGAACAGACATTTTGTTTTCAAAATCTTGATTAGCGATATTTCTAGACAACTGCCAGAAAGACATGTACATTTGTATATCTAGCCTTTTTACAAAAAGTGACTTGTTACCAATGATTGTCACCTAAACAATGTCTGTGAAGTAAATTCTGCAGCATTCCTCATCAGGGTGTATACTACCAAATCAAATCCCATAGACGACAATAGTAACATATGTGGCTAAAACTCCTACCTGCGGCTTATCAATCGACATAAACGCCACGGATATAAATACTACCACCCCTCATCCTTAAAGTGAATAAAAAAAATTGGGGGTCAAGCTGCTAATTTCTGAGATAATGAGTAGCGTCTATGAATAACCTAGTTCAGCACAAAATGCGAATACTTTTTTTTACAGGTACCCCATACATGTTCCAAGCACAAGGCTACTTGACACAGTGGTACTAGACGAAATAAAATTGCAAACATATTTTTTGCCCAGATGAAACTATTTCTTTTTACAACCAACACACTCACATTTATCACCAATCACAGGACTTGTGGTGTTCACTTTCTATCAAAAGATAGGTGCACCTCGAACTCTGACCCAGCCGGAAGTTTTGGTTTAGTAAGTACCATCAGGGCCCCATTTTACAAAGCAACATCAGCGCCGACATCACCATAAATGCATAGCTACCTAATGTGCTCAAGCTGATCTTAGCACCAAGATCACTTCGTAAAATGGGGCCCTGAAAGATAATACTTACAAGTATATCCAGGGTTCCTAAAATTTTATAAAAATCCACTAGCCATTTGAAAATGTACCAGCCATGATTAAAAATCCACTAGCCCTATTTTTATACAATTTTACTAATAGTAATAATCAGATATTTCACCTAAAGGAAGATTGAGCTTTAAAATCCTTAGAGTGGGGTGGAATAAGGAGGCAGGATGCAGAATTTGACAAGGTTGTTTTTTTACTAGCCGTCGGGCTAGTTATAGTAATTATTGACTAGCCCAGCACTGAATATCACTAGCCATGGGAGTGGGGCTACCATACAGGGCTAGCACTGGCACTCACCAACTGCAAATTTCAAAAACCACTGGCGAATTTTATTTTAATTTAGCGAAATAATTTTATGTAATAATTGACATTTTGATACAAAATAACTGGGGGTTTTCTCAATTTATCAAGTTCAACAGATAATTTGGCGAAATGTTCTGCCGACCCAGAGTTAGCGCTGCTACCATAATCTAGAAGCCCTGTATATCTCGACATTTTACAAAGTAAAAGTGAAACAAAAAGTCACTCATTACCAATAATTCTCATCTGGACTGTGTCCGTGACGTAATTCTGTGGGCCAGTCTGGACGCGACATATGTACGTTCCCTCATCGGACACCTGGACGTTCTGGATCTTGAGTCGCCAGGCAGTGGGGGAGGGTTTCTCCAAACTGTACTTGTACGGATCCTCACTGCTCAGGTCCGAGCTGATCGGTACCAGGTACTTGTTACCGTCAGAGTCGCCCACCTGTGCCATCCACTTCACCTGCAGACAAAAGGTTAAATTTTATTTTAATGAATGAATGAATGAATGAATGAAGGAAAAAAAAAATTTAACAACGCACTCAACACATTATATTTACGGTTATATGGCGTCAGACCTATGGTTAAGGACCACATAAATATTGAGAGAGGAAACCTGCTGTCGCCACCCTGAAGTAAAAATTGCTTACTTCGCTGTCTTTCGGGAGATTTGTCACCGAGCAGGTCATGAAACTGTCGCGATCTTTCTGCGACTTCATGATGTCATCTAACGGGTCTCTAAGTGGAGAGGTCGACATGATCTGAACAATCGGGTCATCACACAGAACTGAAAGACAAAGTAACCACAGTGCAGTACACAACTCAACACAGGGCTTCTAGAATTGTAGAAAAATCCACTAGCCATGGGATCAGTGAATTTTAAAAATGTACTAGCCATGATTAAAAATCCACTAGCCCTACTTTAAAAAAATACAAAGTAATTAATAGTATTAATCAAATATGTCACCTGAAGAGGGAGAGAGAGCTTAAACATCCTTAGATTAGAGGTGGAAAGAGGGGGCAAGACATTCATATTTACAAAATATGTAAATGCAGAATTAGACACGTGTTTTTTCCCACTAGCCGTCGGGCTAGATATAATAGTTATTTACTAGTCCAACCATAATCTAAAAACCCTGCTCGACAATACATTCAACCAAAGCCCATATTAATCTCTAATACACAAACTACAGGAAGAAACCTGTCAACACCTACATATTTAACCCGGAACCGTATTGATCGGGGGGGGGGGGGGGGGGGGGGGGAGAGAGTCTGGTTTCTTCCTATATTGTGTGTATTAGCAGTTAATATGTGAAATATTTCTTATCAGTGAACTTGAAAATTATGAATGTAACATTTGGTAACTCAAACATAGGGTTATTGTTGTATTAGAGCAGGAATCTGAGCCTGCATTGCAAAGTTAGTACCTGTTTTCACTATAGTTAAAACTCTGACGGCAAAGAGCAATCATAACTGTCCAAATGTCCGTCTAGCTCTCGAAACGGTGGAGTACTTGAACAGTACCCATTGTGGTCACAGAGGCAGATCCAGATTTTGTATGGGGGGTGGGTAGCCCGAGTACTCTGACTGTAAGATAGTTCACCAAGGTAAACATCTACGGTCAATTTTTTTTACATTTTGACATCTATTGAAACTCCATAAACATCACAGTATTAAATATTGTGCAAGAGATCTTCACAGGGCTAGCTCTCGGTGAGGAAAACATTTAGCCAAATTATCTTTAAAACTGCAAAAACCCAGTTATTTTCAAAAAAGAAAACAATTATTGCTTGCAATTTGTTCGCCAAATTAAAATAAAATTTTCCAATTGTTCATAAAATTTGCAACTGGCAAATGTGGAGAGTACAAGAGCTTGTCATGTTCATCTTCAAATGGCCCTGGTGGCAACCATGGTTACCATGTTTAGTGTTTTCCCTAGCTTGTTTTAGCATGGTGCGGCACCATGCCTCAACAATCTAGCACCATCTTGCCTTAATCAGCACCATGCTGCCCTGAGATTAAAGAAGCCTTTTTCAGTAATTAATTCTAAAACTGCCTTTATAAAACACCCAAAAAGGTATTATTAATTAATAAAATATGCCTTTTATATCTTTTTCCATTCATTTATTAAAGCAAACACATAAATTACATTAATGTTTATTTTTAAAAAAATTATTCAATTTTTAATGAAATACAAGTGCCCTGAAAATGGTGATAATGCCCCAAAAGTGTTTGGTCTACTATGCCTTGCCAAATTTCTAGGGAAATCACTATGTAAGAGAGCTAGATGGACCTTTAGATGGTTATGACAGCATCATAACGGTATAATATCCACCCCTCTTTATTATTTTTAGTTAAGGTTAGAGTTAGAGGTCAGGGGAGGGGGGGGGGGGGGACCGGGCGGCTATTTTTCCCCATCATAACCATTCAAATGTCTGTCTAGCTCTCTTACAGTCAGAGTACTCTGGCTGGGGGGGGGGGGGGGGGGGGGTAGGTAACAAAATTCTAAAAAGCACTGAGGGTCAAATATCCAGTCAACTCCTCTCCGACTACTTTAAACTTTAGTGTTAGAGTCAGGGTTAAAGTTAGATTTAGGGTGATGTTCAGACTTTATATTATAAATTATTAATTTATATCAAAAAACCCACCCCCAATGCATATTTACACATTTCTGACGAATTCGACTATGGTTTATGAATATAAACAACCATAATGATACAGTCATCGACATTGTCGCGATTGTGAATGGCGTGTGTTGACGTTTCTTGACAAGATACTAAGAAAACACTAATTCTACGAGTCTTACCTGTGCAAGCTAAAAATAGAAATATACAGAGCGAGAGTCGTAGCTCTCTAAAAGTCGTCATATTTGTAAAATATACAGAAATATTGCAGTTCTCATCTACGTTTTTTAAGAAATCTAAACACAATGTAGGTCACATCCGTTTGTGCGTGCGCAAGGTAAATTCACCTGTTAGGAATGTTGGAGACAGGTCAGCTGTTACGCCGATGTGGGGACAATTTTTTTTAAAATAATAACAAACCTTTGATTACCAGTCTATTGAAGGAGAGTCATTTGGGTAAATCGAAAATATAAAATCGTCCTGGATTAGGATTAGTTTAATATATTATGTTTCACCCAGCTATCAACGCAATTAAAATACTTACATGTAGATAGCGCAGATCCAGCTATCAGGTACGGATCCAGTGGAGGCTGTACAGCGTATTCCAGTGTACAAACTTCCAAACTGCCCACAAGTTTTTTTTTAAAGGGACTGTCCCTTTTTTAGGACATGGTTTCCTTTTTGAGGACTATAATTATAATTATATTAATGATATTTTCCCGATTATAATATTTAATATCTGTATAAACAAGGTGTTTGTTGTTGCCTAATACCTTCATATATAATATTAAGAAAATTAACAATGACTACTACAAACACTTTAGATATACCAGTACAGACATTGATATTCTAAACAAGAAAATGTGTTTAATATATAATTTTAATCGTCAGAAAGGTTCTGTTAGTCAGAAAAATCTTACAGTAGCTGCAAATTTCATTTTCGTGCATAAATATCCAATTACGGTTCAAGCACGCTGTTCAGGGCACACACCTCAGCTACTATCTGGGCTGTCTGTCCAGAACAGCTGGTTAGTTGGTTAGTGAGAGAGAAGAGGATGTAGTGGCCTTACACCTACCCACTGAGTCTTTAAAACTTGCTGTGTGGAAGCCGGTACGCGAGTGCGAACCAAGTAGGCCTACCTGCCAGCCTTATGTCCGATGGCTTAACTACGACACCGTGGCTGAAAACTCAGGACAATCATTGAATGCAATCTTTAGTATACCGTCACACTGGTGTAGCGAGGATTTTTAGCTCGGGTGGGGGGGCTACCCACTATTGGGAGAGGGCAACCAACTACGTAGGCCTATGTATATATGATTTTATAAATTTAATATAATTTTTTTTGTAACAGGTTCGATTGGGAGCATGACTTCCGTACAACGCCCCCTCCCACACCCCGCCACTGCAGTTAGCGGTCAAAACCACCCCAGCCGGATAAAACGGTCGTGAGCGCGTAAGTCAAAACGGTCAGATTGCAACGTTCCTGACAAACAGGTCTCGGGTTAGCACATTTTCCCCGAATATCTGTATTATTTGTGCCCGAATTTGATGGGTTTTTTTCCAACACAAAGGGGTTAGTTGCCCGCCTGCCTCATACGCCTATGTTCTTAGCGTAATGTTTGTGAGTGGAACAGGGTAGATCAGTGGTGCACCCAACGTTTTATGAGGGGGGGGGGGGGGTAACCGTATGATCCACCACACCTTGGCAGAGCTGCAACTAGTATTTAAAACCCAAGCTGCAATAAATTTTATATTTTACAGAAGAAAAGAATACAAACACACTGTATTAAAAAGATACAATTTATTGTATAAAATGACTTAATAAACATGTAGTATGATGATAATGAATTATGTTACAAAGAAAATATACAAAGTGTCAATATCAATTAATTATTACTCAAATGTAAATAGAAAGTAATCCTTTTAATTCAATTTCATTCTAACAAAACTTTGAATGTATTGATACGAATACAAAGCATATATAAAAGCAAATTTAATAAAATGACTGAGCTAATGTATTGGAATGTATTTTAACAGTTAAAGTTTGTTTTTGTTTAACGACACCACTAGAGTACATTGATTAAGTGTTATAACAGTGACTTATTTGAAACAGTGTGGTACATTTTAAAAATGTTTCTACTGAAATCACCATAAAACTGAATGTTCGTAAAAATGTTTGATATGTAGTAAAACAAAGAACACTCTGCTGACCAGGAGACTAAAGAAGAAACCTGCACCATCAACAACATGGCTACTCCTATTATTTAACAGCAAGTTGTCTTTAATATGCAGTGTAGAATCACAAATCAACTTTACAAATACATTTATTGCATACCTGGTAATGTATATTGAATAGTTTGGATATAATGTTATCTGTCAAATATCACATTATTTTTAAATAGCATATACAGTTATTTGTCAAACTGTATTATAATGTTATCTGTCAAAGATCACATGCTATTTTTAAATAGCACATACTGTACTTCATTTGTTAAATAGCACATAATGTTATTTGTAAAATAGCACATATTTTATTTGTCAAACAGCACATATGTTGTCTAATAGTACACATTGTTATAAGAAAAGCAGATATCTTTAAGTAAAACAGAATACAGGCAATATAAAATGTACCGCATATTATGTTGAATTAATATAAAAAGTAGACTACATTTCATGTAAAATGGACTGCAGATTATAATGTTAAAGTAAAATAGAAAGTAAATTATCCAGTTAATGTAAAATGTACTGCAGACAATAATGTTAAAGTAAAATAGAAAGTATATTATCCAGATAATGTAAAATGTACTGCAGACAATAATGTTAAAGTAAAATAGAAAGTAAATTATCCAGTTAATGTAAAATGTACTGCAGACAATAATGTTAAAGTAAATTAGAAAGTAAATTATCCAGTTAATGTAAAATGTACTGCAGACAATAATGTCAAAGTAAAATAGAAAGTAAATTATCCAGTTAATGTAAAATGTACTGCAGACTATAATGTTAAAATAATATCGAATGAACATTCTAAGATACTATTTGGATGATCATATTTAACCAGGACTTTAGATCTTACTAATTTGAACACATCTTTGTTCTGTTTTCTGTTCTAAGCAAAACAAAGATTTTTTTAAAACACAGTAATGTTATTAACAGCTTCTGAAGAAATGTATATTTAAAAAAATGTGTTTCAAATTATTTTATTCTGATTACAGCTTAACATTTCAGAGATTTTGACCAGAATGATGTTCATACTATTTTAGTGCAACCTAAAGCCCTGCAAAGTACAGTTAATATTATTGAGAGCGTCTTAGGATGAAAACTGCCTACATTGTATATAAAATGATTGATATAATTGTTGTTACTATGTACAAATTCATGAAACATTGCTAAAAATATTAACTATTTTATTTGACTCTTGAAATAAAATTACAGGCACGGATCCAGGGGGGGGGGGGGGGGGGGGGTCTGGGGGTCCCCCCCCCCCCCCCCCCCCCCCCCGCTCGTGACCAACAAGCAGGATTTTGATGACGGGAATATACTTCAAATCCATCTAAAGCTATATTCAAATATGAAAATTTCCTATCGAGGGGGGGCCCTTCAAAGGCTCAAGACTGGACCCCCCCCCCTGCTAAAATTCCTGGATCCGCCCCTGAATTATCTACACTTATGACCACAAAGGAAACATTTAACAATTATATAACACTTACAGGGGAGGGGGCAGGGGAGCAAAGGGGACAGGTGATTACGAAATATATTACAAAACATTACATTGGGGGGGGGGGGGGGGGATTAAAAAATAGCTATTTTTTTAATGTCATTTTTAAATGGCTTGTAACTCTAGACAGCCTCTTCAATAAGAGTTAATCTGAATGGCAAAACCTTTATCATAATCAAAATCCTATCTCTGCACAAGGTAGAGACCAAAGGGTACTGGCAAGTCTGTAATCTTCTCTAGCATTACACTGCGAGATCGCAAAGTTGAGAGAGTTTAGTGAATTCGGCCCCGTTCTACGAAGTGATCTTAGCCCTAAGATCAACTTAATTGCATAGGGTAGCTATGTGCCTAAGGTAATCTTAGCCCTAAGATCAACTTAAGTGCATGGGTAGCTATGCGCCTAAGGTAATCTTAGCCCTAAGATCAACTTAAGTGCATAGGGTAGCTATGCGCCTACGGTAATCTTAGCCCTAAGATCAACTTAAGTGCATTGGGTAGCTATGCCCCTAAGGTAATCTTAGCCCTAAGATCAACTTAAGTGCATAGGGTAGCTATGCGCCTAAGGTAATCTTAGCCCTAAGATCAACTTAAGTGCATAGGGTAGCTATGCACCTAAGGTAATCTTAGCCCTAAGATCACTTCGTGGAATGGGGCCCTAAGCAACAATGCCATATGCAATACATCAACCAAATTATGACTCATAAATATGAATACTCCAAAGCCTGTTCCAAAGAATTTACTGAAGAAACTTCAATCTTTCATGGCTCATTTCCAATACAACAGGATGTTTTTTTCCAAAGAACATATTTTGCATGATTTGTATTAACTACACGTACAGGTAGTCTATACCCTTTTCAAGTACAAAGCTACCCGACAGTGGTAATGGATGAAATAAAATTGCATACATTTATTGCCCAGATAAAACCAATGCAATCTGATTAAAATTAGCTCTACTAGTCTACCAGTAGATCTAACTGCATTGCGTGGACTCCCATGTCTAGGTGACATTTCGTCTATAAATAACAATTTAAATATCGACCAATTACACTTCGCCTTTTATAGCGTTATTTGGGAGCATACAAATTCTAAAAATATCGGGCGAGACTATGCAATATGCGAACTTGTTGGTCTATTTCAACATTATAAAACAGGAGGAAAAGTGCAGTAATAAACTCTGGATTGTATACTAGCATAAACAGATTTTATGGCTATACCATCACGTTTTTTTTCTGTCTTGAAATGAATATTATATATAATTTTATATATAAATTAGTTTCCGGCATACTTCGTAATTCACCCAAATCATTTCATATACCCTCGGCATAATCCCGAATGTTCTCAAATTCTTTTCAAATCACTGGCATGATTCAGCAAGTAAGGTTTTGATTGGTTGAATGAAAGGTCAACTGGGCAGGAGCTCCAATGGGGTGCTGTTACATCCACAGGTAATAAACCACGCAATAGTAATTAACCAGTGGAGCTAATTTTAATTAGATTTAAACCAATGTTATTTGGTATAGTGCTACCTGTAATCTGCCATGTTTTTAGTTGTGCTACTCAGCACCTTTATTGTTGATTCATGACTTTTCAAAAGTGACGACAATAATCTGCAGATTGTAACTGACGACAATAATCTGCAGATTGTAACAAGATGATTCTGGATTCTATTAGGACTACCGATGGAAAAAGTACAGAGATGTAATATGCAGGAGACTGGAAGCGACGAGAACAAGCAGTGAAGATTTTATGTACACAGTATCTGAACTCGGCAGAGACGGACAGTTCGGTCCTTGACATTCTGTCGTTTCTGAAAGTAAAGAGAGAAAAAAACATACATTAATTCACTGAACACTATTCATAGATCAAGTTTTATTCATACACACTGAAGTTAAAGTTTGTTTTTATTAATTTAATGACATCACTAGAGCACATTGATTTTTTAAAGGGGACATTCCTGAGTTTGTTGCATTGTAAGATGATTCTGATTAATAAAATATTTCTACGATTAAACTTACATATTAAATATATTTTCTTG
Organism: Gigantopelta aegis; assembly: GCF_016097555.1. Classification (NCBI taxonomy): domain Eukaryota; kingdom Metazoa; phylum Mollusca; class Gastropoda; order Neomphalida; family Peltospiridae; genus Gigantopelta; species Gigantopelta aegis. The sequence goes on from NC_054710.1 coordinate 29,004,389, forward strand.
TTTAGAATATCAGTGGCTGTATATTCAATGTGTTTCAGGTCGTCTTAATATTTGTTAAGACGCCCAAACTGGATTTTGTCTTCAAATAATTTCGTACGTACGAAAAAAGTTTTTTCACGAAATAAAATGAAATTTAACCTAGTACAAATATTAGAATGATCAGAAACATGTTTAATATACAGCCACTAATATTTTATGCACAAAAATATATCTGATATGTAATTACAGTCGTAACATCTTAAACATTGCAGCAAAGTCAGGAATGTCCCTTTAATCAATGGCTTTTGGATGTCAAACATTTGGTAATTTTGACATATAGTCGGTCTTAAGAGAAAACCCACAACATTCTTTGATCATGAGCTAGGGATCTTTTATATGCAACATCCCATAGACAGGATAGCACATACCATGACCTTTGATTTACCAGTCGTGGTGCACTGGCTGGAATGAGAAATAGCCCAATCGAAAACACTAGTAGAATTTATCTGGGTTTTTTTTCATCTGCACAGTTTTAACACAATGCTATTATTTTATGTTTATCAAACCTCAGCACATTTTAAACTACAGCTGTTTGGTGTCTGACATATCAACATTTGGCTAACATGGATCACTATATGAACTAACCAACCAAAGTGATGGTTGCAGAGTTACTTCCCTTGTTATTTGAAGAATGCAGATCAACATCCAAAAAAATAAAAAGGTCCTCTTTTAAAAAACATTATAGTCCAGTCAAAATACGAAAAAAAAACCTTTACCCTGAACAAATTCCAAGAAAGCGTTTTATTGTTTTTTTTGGTAGTATTACATGTAGGGAAAAACATACTAAAAGTTTACCAAAATAGGGTTACCACAAAGGGTCCAAATGTGACGTCAAAGAATATGGCCGCCAAAGCTATAAAATGTTAAAGGCGACTCGCCTTTCAGTGTCTGGCAACACTGCATAGTTTTCTTTGTATGATTTCATTCATGACTGTAATAAATTGATTGCACTAATGTTTTTGTCGGTTCTAACGATTGATTTTTCTTTTTTTACAGAGCTGAGAATGATGGAAAGTCAAGAAACTTGCCCCTTATGCAGCCATGAAGTAGAAGATGACGGAGAAAGAGTGGTGATTGGTGCGAAAGGAGCTGAAGGGATCAATAAAGCCAGTATTGAGAGGGGCGTTAGCACTGTGGTAGCTGCTGGAGCGGTGGTGCACAAGAGATGTCGTATGAACTACATAAACAAGAAACAAATAGACTTGCATAAGAAAGCTACTTCCGTTCATCGTTCACCTACCAAGAGAGGTACACGGGTGTCTACTGGATCCTATGATAGCACGACGCAGTGTTTCTTCTGTGGACATGAAGTGGTGAAGACAAGGTCTAGTGCTGATTTCGATGACTATAGCTTTGTTAAAACGGAAGGATTTGTAAGGTCCATCTTGTCACAAAACAATAGACCCCGCTCTTTTGTTCCAAAGGTTTCTTGTGGTGTCTCAAACTGCTGATCTTTCCCTTGATGAGGTGATGGCCTATGAACTTTCACCATACCCACCATCCCTCTTTGAGGCAAAACATCTCTTACGCAAACCAAACAAAGCACACCTGATGGCTGCTATAAAAGAACAGAGTTCAGATGACGCAGTACTCAAGGATGTACCAGAAGTGGAACATAATGTTCTTGACGGAGGTTCTCTTCTCCATCGACTGAAGTGGTCAGAAGGAAAGACATATTGTTCAATTGCTGACGACTATGCATCTTTCACAGTAAAGCACTATGGTAAGGCTACGATAGTATTTGATGGTTACATTGGAGGACCAAACACTAAGGACATTACCCATCAGAGACGGCGCAAAAATCGAACAAGTAACAAAGTGAACATTGCTGAAGGAACGAAATTTTTTGGGAAAAAGGAGGATTTCCTTTCGAATGTGGAGAACAAACAGTCTCTTATCAATCTCATTTCACAACGCATGAAGGACAGAGGTTGCCACGTAATACAATCAGAGGGGGATGCAGATGTGGAGATTGTTAAGGCAGCAGTGTCAATGTCATCCAACAAAAGTACTAGTCTCATTGGCGAAGATACAGATCTATTGGTGTTGTTACTTCATCACGCGTCAACCAGCGATGGCAACAAGCTTTATTTCTACTCGGATAAAGGGAGTCCTGCAACAGTATACGACATTAAGGTTATGAAGAAGTTGCTTGGAAACGATGTCTGCAGTAGTCTTCTGTTCCTGCATGCATTCACGGGATGCGATACCACTTCCGCGGTTTTTGGAATCGGAAAAAAACTCGCTCTACACAAGGTTTTGAAGGGAGACTCTGTCTTAAATAGCTGTGCTAAGATGTTTTCCACACCTAAGAAAAACATAGCTGAGATTGAAGACGCTGGGTGTAAAGCGATGGTGGCATTGTTCGGGGGCAAACCTGGAGACAATCTGTCTGCAATGAGGTATTCTAGTCTCTGCCAAAAAGTTCGTTCAGCCAAAAGCTTTGTTACACCTGAACGACTGCCACCGACCTCCTCTGCAACGAAGTATCATGCCCTTCGGAGTTACCTCCAAGTGATGCTTTGGATGGACAATGGTGAGGCCATGGACACTACTGAATGGGGATGGGAATTGCAGAACAACAGTCTAGTTGCAGTGATGATGGATACTTCACCTGCGCCAGAAACACTTCTGAAAATAATTCACTGCAATTGTTCTCGTGGTTGTAGTACACTTCGGTGCACTTGCAAAAGACACGGACTTATCTGTTCACGGGTATGCGGACCATGTCAAGAAGGGCATTGTGACAATATGAGTGAGGAAGCCGTGTCTGATGATGAAAATAGTGACTATTGAACTGACACGGTTATTCAGTGATGAAGTAGGTCTTAAAATGCACTGTGTATTCTATAATTTTTAGAAATGTACATGTATGTCATGACGTCATGACCTTGCCTGTCCATGTAGTTAGTATAAAACTTTGTATAAATTTTTTTATATCAAAATATATAGTATAAAAAATGCAAACTCTTCTGTAACCTACAGCTACAGCTTTGAAATAAGGAAATATTGGTTATTTTTAGTGCGATGGCTGTCATCGTCTTATGACGTCATAGTTAGGACCTTTGTGGTGATCAATTTTTGGTAAACTTTTAGTATGTTGTTCCCCACATATAATAGTAATAAAAAAAATCATAAAACGTTTTCTTGGAATTTGTTCAGGGTCAAACCGTATTTTGACTGGACTATTATAAACTTTGGAAATTATATTATTAGTGACAAGCATTACCCCCCTACCAGGGTTTCTGCCAGAGGGTAAAATGGGTATGACACCATAACCAAATGTTTTGGCTTTTGTTTTTTAAATTTAAAGTTGACCGTTTGACAGAATTAATGACTGCTTCATCCTAACCCTAGACCTAACCCATTTTCAATCTGGGGGAGGCCCTCCATAACCCCTATAAACTGCAGTTGCATTCAGCACACACACACACACTGTAAATATTTAAATTCATGGCGCCATACCTAAAAGTTTCTTTCTGGCAGAAACACTGCCTACCACTCTCCTAAATCAAAGATAGTGATTTATTAATTTTCTCCTATATCAAGGATACCAGTAGTGATTTATTATTTTTCTAGAAAAATAATACAACAGCCAGTTGAGTGTACTTGTCAAGGAAGATGGATGTATTTGGGTTCCCAAGAGTCTAAATCCAAGAAAGGTTTTGATTTCAAGTCTTGCATTTCCGACCTTCTAAGCATAATAATGGAAAAGTCAGGGGGGGGGGGGGGGGGGGGGGGTGTGTGTTTATGGTCCCATGGACCTTCATGTTTTGCCATTCCACCTCCACTTCTGCAGACCCTGATACACGAAGAATGTGATGTAACTAAAGGTGATAACACACGATACGACTGCATCATAGCTGATTGCACAACAAAAAATTAACAGGTAATCAGGGCTCGAAATTAATACCGCCCATCTCCAATAAGTGCTGGCTCTGCGATCGTTTTGAAATGAATAAGTGGCCAGGGTGCTTATTAGAGGAAATATGGTATGCAGTACTTAACTGTTTATTTTCTTTGTTAATCTAATCTTAGCTAATGTACCACTGGACTACAAGTCAGGAGGGGGGCATGATCCCATGGACCCTCATTGAAAATTATTTCACTTGGGACATAAACATGATAAAAAATGGGACGCCATTTAATATCCTATAATAATGTTTACATTGGACTGGGGAATTTCCAGCAATCTAATCTCAGCTAAGGAACCTAATGAAGTGAGTCAGTTTGAGACTCACCAAACAAGGTGATAGTGGCCATGTTGGTGCCCTTGCTGTTGGTGGCGATACAGAAGTAGGTGGTGTAGTCATTGGCCTGGACGTTCTTCACCTTCAGCGTGTACCACTGCTCGCCCGACATCAGGTTCTGATTGTCCGTCGTCTGCTTGTTGAAATCAAACTTGTCGTCGTCGTTGATCTGCGCACGGCCGTTGTTCACCACTCTCTCCCACCTCACACTCGGGGAGGGGTAACCTGCAAGTTCATCAGTGATAATTAACAATTTAATGTATGTTGTCTTTATGTACACTTGAAAAGAAAACCCAAACACAAAATATTTACATCAATTTTATCATTGATAATTATAATCGACTTTCGCCAACCGATCAACTTTTAATTACACAATAAGGCCGGGGAAAAAAACAGTTGGTCTGCGGTCAGAACAAAGTTACAGAATTGATGCAGCAGGGCTCTAAACAGCCGGTGGCCAGGTCGCCAAATGCGACCAATGTCCCGTTTGGGCAACTTACATATTAAAAAATAATGGCGTTAGTCACCCAAATAATATTATTTGATCGATCTTCTTTAGAGCTATAACATATGAGCCACTATTAATATTTGTATTGCATATATTTATTCCACATTAAAATCTTGCTTGTGGTTCGCTTACCATAATTTTTTCGCCCGTGCAGTATTTTGTTTTTTATTGCATGTACAAAAGGTTGGTCTATTTAGGGTGTTTTTGTTTTACATCCTCCTCATCTGCCTTGGTCCATCTTCAATGGCCATGGTGCCCCCTCCTTTCCCTTGGTACCCTAAACATTTTCCTAAACAGAGGGTTCTGTACAAGCCACAGGTTACTCATAGTATACAAAAATCAACATCATACCGCAGGAAATAAATGTTTAAAATGTTGACACGCGAGGTTAAAATCGATGCATGCATGAGGTCAAAATCGACGCATGCATGAGGTCAAAATTGTTTGGCCGTATACAAGCTTCAGAAGGAAACAGATGTTAAAATCTGAGAAGCACGTCATAAAATTACAATCCGAGAAGCAGGTCATGAAATTACAATCCGAGAAGCAGGTCATGAAATTACAATCCGAGAAGCAGGTCATGAAATTACAATCCGAGAAGCAGGTCATGAAATTACAATCCGAGAAGCAGGTCATGAAATTACAATCCGAGAAGCAGGTCATGAAATTACAATCCGAGAAGCAGGTCATGAAATTACAATCCGAGAAGCAGGTCATGAAATTACAATCCGAGAAGCAGGTCATGAAATTACAATCCGAGAAGCAGGTCATGAAATTACAATCCGAGAAGCAGGTCATGAAATTACAATCCGAGAAGCAGGTCATGAAATTACAATCCGAGAAGCAGGTCATGAAATTACAATCTGAGAAGCAGGTCATGAAATTACAATCCAAAAAGCAGGTCATGAAATTACAATCCGAGAAGCAGGTCATGAAATTACAATCTGAGAAGCAGGTCATGAAATTACAATCTGAGAAGCAGGTCATGAAATTACAATCTGAGAAGCAGGTCATGAAATTACAATCTGAGAAGCAGGTCATGAAATTACAATCTGAGAAGCAGGTCATGAAATTACAATCCGAGAAGCAGGTCATGAAATTACAATCTGAGAAGCAGGTCATGAAATTACAATCCAAAAAGCAGGTCATGAAATTACAATCCGAGAAGCAGGTCATGAAATTACAATCTGAGAAGCAGGTCATGAAATTAAGACTCCTTTTTTCAATTATTACTCATAATATAACTGCCCCCTTCTCCACCCCACCCCCCCCCCTCCCTCCTTATGGGGCTTGGAGTCTATGTAATCCTCCCACCTTGTACAATACACTCAAGTTTTGCGTGGAATCGTCGGTTCTGTGCCTGGCCGACTGAATCTTGAACAACTCGGACCGTGGGTGCATCGAATACTAGAACCTGGGCGAGGTGCTGGGCTGGCGGTCGTATGTTGTTGTCGGCAACACAGCGATACACCCCACCCATTTTAACAGTCACGTTTTTAAGCTGCAGGACTTCTCCCTGGAAATGAGAAAAATCACAATAACTTAGTATGGTACTGCAATATTGTTACCACAAATTTAGTTCTACAAAATCATAAAAACATGGTGAACAAACTTTATTTAGTGTGTATGTGCAAGTAAAATGTGTTTGAACAAGGGGATCAGTCATTGGTTTTTTTAACTATAGCAGGGAGCAGTCACTGTTTCATAATAATATAGACTTGTATACTACATATATTATTAACATGGCCCAGGCAAAGCAAACTATCTATCCATATTATGAAAAGTTTGTTTTGTTTAACTATAGCAGGGAGCAGTCATTGTTTCATAATAATATAGACTTGTATACTACATATATTATTAACATGGTCCAGGCAAAGCAAACTATCCATCCATATTACGAAAAGTTTGTTTTGTTTAACTATAGCAGGGAGCAGTCATTGTTTCATAATAATATAGACTTGTATACTACATATATTATTAACATGGTCCAGGCAAAGCAAACTATCCATCCATATTATGAAAAGTTTGTTTTGTTCAACACCACCACTAGAGCATATTGATATATTAATCAACGGCTATAATATTGGATGTCAAACATTTGGTCATTTTGACATATAGCCTTAGAGAGGAAACCCGATCTTTTATATGCACCATCCCAGAGACAGGATAGCACATACCACGACCTTTGATATATTATAACAGTCATGGTTCACTGGCTCATCGTTGCCGTCGTTAAGTTTGAGCCCTGTACTGTTTTATGTATTTAACACACTTAAGTTTATTCCACAAACTGACAAAGAAATTAAGATGGTGACCATGCTATATTTAGTCACAAATTATTCGGGAAACCTCTATCATTGTCCAGTACAAGACTTTTCAAAATTATCATGCTTGAGTTAATTATGGAAAGATTATGCATGGGATCGACTAGTTTGTAGTTATTTATATAATGTTACCCCTAGCTTGTTTTAGCATGGTGCAGCACCATGCCTCAGTAGTCTAGCACCATCTTGCCTTAATCAGTGCCATGCTGCCTTGAGATTAAACAAGCCTTTTTCAATAATTAATTCTAAAATTGCCTTTATAAAACACCCAAAAAGGTATTATTAATTAATAAAATATGCCTTTTATATCTTTTGCCATTCATTTATTAAAGCAAGCACATAAATTACATTAATGTTTATTTCAATTAATTTTTGTGTATTCTTAATGAAAAACAAGTGCCCCGAAAATGGTGAGAATGCCCCAAAAGTGTTTGATCTACCATGCCATGCCTAATTTCTAGGGAAATCACTAGTATTACAAATAAATTTGAGAAGTGAAAATCTGTGTGACCCATTTATCGGTTACGCAGAAATAAATGTATGTAACCCATTTCCTTTTGTATAACCAGTTTTATCATGTAAATGATGCTCAAAATTTTGCACAAACAAAAATAGATTACCACAGAGGGAGGGAGGGAGGGGAGGGAGAGAGAGAGAGAGAGAGAGGAGAGAGAGAGAGAGAGAGAGAGAGAGAGAGAGAGAGAGAGAGAGAGAGAGAGTGAATGAGAGAGAGAGAGAGAGAGAGAGAGGGGGAGGAAGAGGGAGAGAGAGAGAGAGAGGTAAAATTAGATTTGTGAGAGCCACGTGCAAACGAAACAACAGTTCTCAGAATATTCAGAAGCCTGAAAATATTGTAGTTTCAACTTTGACATTTGACCTTTAAATATTGTCCAATACATACCCTGGACTGTGCGGCCCATGTTTTTTTGTGTATTTTTAATGAAAAACAAGTGCCCCAAAAATGGTAAGAATGCCCCAAAAGTGTTTAATAAACCATGTCAGAGAGGGGGGAGAGAGAGAGAGGTACAGTTAGATTTGTGCGAGCAACGTGCAAACAAAACAACAGAACTCACAATATCCAGAAGCCTGAGAATATAAACCATTAAGCATTGTCTAATACAAACCCTGGACTGTGCGGCCCCCGTTGGTAGCCACCCACCGTCAGACCGAACCCATGTGATGTTGGGATGAGGTATCCCTGTCGCTTTACACAACAACTGACTGTTATCGTTTTGGTCCACTATCAGTACCGTAGTTGTCTCCCCTGGCCTGATGGCTGGTTGAACTGAAATAATATAATATTCATATTGGACTATAAAGGCTAGTAGGTACAGGGTAAGTTCTTAAGGGGTCAGTGAGGCCACTAGACCCTCTTCTCTCTCATTAACCACTAACCAACTAACAGCTAACCCACTGCCCTGGACAGACAGCCTAGATAGCTAAAGTGTGTGCCCAGGACAGCGTGCTTGAACCTTAAAGGGACACACCCTAGTTACGTTTATTTGTTAACCATTACGGCGTTGTTTTTCGCTATTAAACCCCATTTTTCACAAATAAAATTGCACTTTACTTACATTTTATTATTTAGAATACACATTTCCATTCACCTGAAGTGCTTTTTGGTAATCCTGATGTTTGTAAAACCACGAAATGCTTTTTTTGCATTTTTTCACAAAACATGTTGTCGAGAAAAAAACGTTAAGCAAGCGAGGTCCAATCTATTTTTAATGTCACAGACGTTGGTATATCACGTGACCGTTATCATTTTGGTTCGGTTTGTTTTCTCGTGCATGGTTCGCGCAATAAACATCCGATTTGTTGTTGTTCATTTGTGAGATTTTTCTTCACAGTTCGTGAACATTTTCAGTAACAATAAAGTTCAGACAAGTAAGTGTCTCAATACAAAACGTTACAAACCCTTAAAACCAATAATTTTGCTAAGTCTTACGATATCTGGAGAGGGGATACAACCAGGACAGAACAGTTGGAACATGTCCAGGAGAGGTGAAACGAACGCACCCAAAGTCGGTGAAATTTGTCGTGACGTAGGCATTGTTGTGCTTCTACCGGTGACATCAGAATACTAACTTTCAAAATTATTTCAAGCAATTGGGACATGGGGATTCCCATGGTATTTATCGATATAAAACCTGCTTTTTCACTCCATTTGATAAAAACGTGATCTAAGTGTGTTACAGGTTTGTAGATTAACCAAATTATAATTTATTTTCGCTGGATGGAACTAGGGTGTGCGGCTTTAACTGGACATAAGTTGAAATCAAATACATTCATATATATATATATCTTTTTCATTAATTGGTATTCCAATATTGTGTCCATTTCCAATTCAAACACCCTCGTGTGTGGTCCATACGGTTACACACCACCATTAATTACTCCATGCATTTCAATACAAGTTCAATGTCAGAATATATTCTGTGAAAAATACAACACTGTCGAGAGGGTCATGTGACTACTCATTTTAGGGAGTGCTCTCAACTGACAAGTATCGTGAAAAAAATCAACAGAAAGAAAGAAAGTGTTTTATTTAACGACGCACTCAACACATTTTATTTACGGTTATATGGCGTCAGACATGGTTAAGGACCACAGATTTCTTTTTAGAGGAAACCCGCTGTCGCCACATAGGCTACTCTTTTACAACAGGCAGCAAGGGATCTTTTATTTGTGCTTCCCACAAGCAGGATAGCACAAACCATGGCCTTTGTTGAACCAGTTATGGATCACTGGTCGGTGCAAGTGGTTTACACCTACCCATCGAGCCTTGCAGAGCACTCACTCAGGGTTTGGAGTCGGTATCTGGATTAAAAATCCCATGCCTCGACTGGGATCCGAACCCAGTAATTACCAGCCCGTAATTTTCACTTAATGCCTGATCACAGCATCGTGTTGCTGTTATACAAGTTGCCATCAATTCGTACTATATATATATATAACAAGTTACTTCAAATCAATGGAAGACAATCTAGGTGTAAGCATCAAAGAAAGATTTCAAAAAGCGTATCAGAATTTTGTAGTATTTTATTTTTATGAGGAAATATTTCCTAAAATGGACTATAATAAGCTGCTACAGCAAGTAACAATACAATAAATAGTGGTGTGTTGCCACAACTATATAACAGTACTTAAAATGTGTTGAGTGCATCATTAAATAAAATTTTCCTTCCTTCCTTCTTATCAATTTCACCATAGCTGGTCAAACGCTGTGGTATGTGATTTCCTGTCTGTGGAAAAGTGCAAATAAAAAATCCCTTGCTGCATTAGGAAAAATGTTGCAGGTTTGACATCAAAAAGCAGATGATTAATTAATTTATGTGCTCCAGTGGTGTCATTAAACAAACCAAACTTTAACTTTCCTATCAATTTTGAGCTTCAAACACGTTTGTTTTGTTTAACAACACTACTAGAGCACATTGATTTATTAATCATCGGCTGTTGGATGTGAAACGTTTGGTCATTTTGACATATAGTCTTAGAGAGGAAACCTGCTACATCTTTTCATTTGTAGCAAGGGATCTTTTATATGCACCATCCCACAGACAGGTTAACACATACCACAGCCTTTAATATACTAGTCGTGGTGCACTGGCTGGAACAAAAATTAACCCAATGGGCCCACGGATGTTTGTTGTGCAATCGGCTATTCTTGTATGATACAGTCGTATCGTGTGTTATCACCTTTAGTTACATCACATTCGGACTGATTGGGTTTTCTGTTGTTCCAACCAGTGCACCAAGACTGGTGAAAGGATTCAGGGCCCAGTTTCACAAAACATCGTAAGCCTAGTTTTGCACATGAACATAAATCTACGACTAAACCACAATTCTTATTTTATTATAGTACGATACTTACAACAAATATAGTTAAAAATACCTATATTTCATTTTGTCCTTAAAAGTTAGATTTTCCATAATGATCTTTTTTTTGTGTGAAACAGATGCCAAACACTTGTAAATTATGTATGTTCGGTATAACTGCTAGTCACAGATGTAAACTTACGATGTTTTGTGAAATTGCCCCCAGGCTCTTAGGAACTCCAATATCCATCTCCCTTGCCAAATACACTTCATGAGCATCAAGCGAGTGCTTTACTACTGGGCTATGTCCCGCCCCTTGAGTTTGAAAACGAAAATGTGGGAATTTACCTTGGACAGTGAGAATGCCGACTTTCGATGGCCACTCCTTGGGTTCCCTCCCCTGGATTCTCACAAGACACTTGTAGTAACCCGCATTCTGTTCGCGGAGTCGTCGTACGATCAACATGAACGTGATTCGGTTCTCCGACGGCCGGATTTTAACCTCGTACTTCCGCAGTCCCCCGACGATCTCATTGTCAAGGTCAATCGTGTCATCCTTACTAATCGTCTGACTCGTGTTCACGTGGATCCACAACACCTAGAGAAAAACGAGATACACACGATTAAATGTCTATACATTTTCTTTAAAGGAACAGTCCTGTGTTTACAACCACTGTAAAACATGTCGGACCAATAGAGCCTTTCTGATGACGTAACATACAAATTAAATACATTTTCTTGTTTAAAATATCAATGTCTGAATTTACACGGTGTTTGTTCTTGTACCAATGCTTGTAGTAGCCCAGACTGGATTGTACCTCCCAATAATTTCATAGGTATGAAAAAATATATATCATGAATTAAAAGCAAAAACTAAGTACTACAAACCTTAGTATATGACCACAAACACATTCGATATACAAACACTGGTATTCTAAACAAGAGTAGTCGCCAACAAGGCTCTGTTATGGCAAACATCTTACAATGGATGCAAACTCAGGACAGTCCCTTTAATGAAAACCTATGCATTTAACATGCAGAGCTAAAGCAATGTGCCGAATTGAATGTCTCACCTACCACTGTGAACAGTGGCAGGGCCTTTGCTAATTGGGAGGGGGACAGTTGATGTTTTTAAGTATGTAACCTCCCTGAAATGGATGCAAAATGGTGTTACAAGACTCTAGATTTTAAAATTTCCTTGGGGAGCATGCCTCCAGATGCATTAGTGTATTGCACCTTCCATGTTAATTTGATCCAAGAATTAATCTGTCCCCCTCCCCTTCCCCCATACACCCCAAAACAAATCCTAGCTGTGGAAATTTTTTGTTTATTCCTGTCAATATTGTGGTATCTGCCCGTTTCTTTAAAGAGATTATGGGAACATATCAAAATATGTTTGTATTTCAGGGCAATCGGTTTCGGAAGATAATGCTGTAAGCAATAATTATTAACAACGAAGTTGCCGTGTTACTAGGAAAATTGACTAATCACCTGTTTAGATGGTCAATGAGGGGATGATCAGAGCGATTGAATTTTAATTAACTGTACATACAATAAAAACGGCAACAGAGTTCGAGATTAAAAGTTTTGGGCAGTATCCCAGTTGGATACTAACAATTCAAAAGCTGGTATCCCACCTGATAATTTAGTATCCCACTTAAATGAAATTCATAAATAACATCATACCAAATTTGGACGACACCGTTCTCGTTCCCAATCTATTGCTACACCGCAATCAAAATCGCAGAATTCGTGAAATTCGCAATCAAACGGAATTGGCAAAAATAGTTGCTGCATCTATTTTTACGTACTATTGACATAAATTAATATTTAGCAGTAATCAATAAGTGTTTCTGACATTACTAACGATAAACCTACCTATATCAATTTTCTGCAGATGTGGAATCGATCAATATCTCAAATAAAATTTGAAGGGAGGAAACATCCAACAAGAACAATAGCGATTTAGCGGTTCCTAGCATTAGACTGAGTACGAGTTGGGGGAGATATTGTTACAGCATAGCATTAGACTGAGTAAGAGCTCAAAAATACTGTTACTTAACTTCACCAGTAAATGACGACTTTCACTGTTTCAGCAAAAAATAAAAATGCAGGATTAATAAAACCAAGAACCTTATATGGTATCCTGGTGGGATACTGGGTTCTTGAAGTCTGGTATCCAAAATTAAATTCTGGTATCCCCGGGATACCATTAATCTCGAACACTGGGCAATGAAGTGTCATATAGTCATATGGGTATTATCATCAACTGATTTAAAAGAAAGAAAGAAATGTTTTATTTAATGACGCACTCAACACATTTTATTTACGGTTATATGGCGTCAGACATATGGTTAAGAAGTTTAAAGAACCAGACAGATTTTGAGAGGAAACCCGCTGTCGCCACTACATGGGCTACTCTTTCCGATTAGCAGCAAGGGATCTTTTATTTGTGCTTCCCACAGGCAGGATAGCACAAACCATGGCCTTTGTTGAACCAGTTATGGATTTACACCTACACACTGAGCCTTGTGGAGCACTCAATCAGGGTTTGGAGTCGGTATCTGGATTTAAAATCTCATGCCTCGACTGGGATCCAAACCCAGTACCTTCCAGCCTGTAGACCGATGGTCTAACCATAACGCCAACCGAGGTCGGTAAAAAAATAAAAATAACAACCAATAACAATCAGTTACTGCATTTCAGGCTTCCACCCATTATACACCATGAGTGCAGAAAATCATCCCAACTTCTGTGTTACTCACGACGTTGTTCTGCTTGTTGACGACTGTGCAGTTCAGACGAGCGGTCCGACCAACAGGCTTCACTTCCGGCCAAATCTCATCTACAATCTCCGGGTCCTGACATCGCACTGGGGAAAAAAAAAATAAAAATAATTGTTTAGTTTTATTACAAGACAGGCATGATAATAAAAAAAGCAGCTTCTGTTCTAACAGTTCACCCCAGACCAATAAAAAATGCAATGGACCATCATCCTTTCTCTTTCACAAGCTACACTTACTAGTACAGTAGTCCAGTGTGTAGGATGAAATTAGCTTTTTATTTGTTTCCAGTTGCAACTCCTCTGAATTCAACTGGTTCCCATGACTGGTATGTACTGTCCTGTCTGTGGGGAAAAGTTGAAGTTTTTTTTTTTAATGTCACCACTAGAGAACATTATTTAATAATTATAGGTAATTGGATGCCAAACATTTGGTAATTCCCACATATACTACATGGCTTCTAGATTCTAGTAGCCCCACTCCCATGGCTAATGATATTCAACGTTGGGCTAGTAAATAACTACTATTGCCATGCCCGATGGTTAGTGGAATTTTTTTTTAAATGTTGCAGTTACGTCTCTTTTGTAAATATGAATATCCTGTTGGGCTAGTAAATAACTACTATTGCCATTTTTTTTTTAAATGTTGCAGTTAAGACTGTTTTGTAAATATGAATATCCTGTCCCCATCCCAACCCCCCAATGTTAGTGTTTTAAAGCTATATATCCCTCTCTAGGTGACATATCTCATTATTACTATTATTTAGTAAAGTTGTATTAACTTAAAGAAAAGTAGGGCTAGTGAATTTTTAATGGTATCTAGTACATTTTAAAAATCACTGATCACATGGCTAGTGGATTTAATAAAAATTCTAGAAGCCCTGCTATTATAGTCTTAGAGATGAAACATGCTACATTTTTTCATTAGTAGCAAGGGATCTTTTATAAATGCACCATCTTACATTCGTGGAACACCATCTTAATTCTTAGTCGGGAAATAGCACACTGGGCCCACTGATGTGGATCATACCTAGACCGACATCAAGCGAGCACTTTACCACGATAAAATGAGCTGTCATAATCCAGCAGTCACCTGCAGTAATCGTCTTTTTTTGTTAAACTGCATTAAAATTTATAAAACTATCCATCCAATATGGCTTAGCCCCAGTAATATAAAATTCTGGCTACGCACTGTTGTATAATTCAAACCCTGCAGATGGAACTTGCACTGAGGTATGAAAGGTAATGTTTTATTTAACGACGCACTCAACACATTTTATTTACGCTTTTATGGCGTCGGACACATGGTTATGGACCACACAGATATTGAGGAAACCCGCTGTCGCCACTTCAGGGGCTACTCTTTTCGGCCAGCAGCAAGGGATCTTTTATATGCACCATTCCACACAGGATAGCACATACCACAGCCTTTGATATACCAGTCATGGTGCACTGGCTGGAACTAAAAATAGTCCAATGGGCCCACTAACAGGGATCGATCATAGACCGACCGCGCATCAAGTGAGCACTTTACCCGAGGGACAATCCTGAGTTTTAGGCGATTGTTAAGCTGTTGTCAATCAACAAAGACTTTTTAATAACTGTAATCACGTTAAATATATTTTTCTAAATAAAATATTAGTGACTATATATTAAACGTGTTTCTGATCGTCCTAATGGTTGTACTAGGTCAATCTTGATATTATTCCCTAATACATGTATATACTTTTTCATATGTACAAAATTATTGGGATACCAAATCCCAATCTGATTAAGATTAGCTCTAATGGGTCTACCAGTAGATCTAACAGCATTGCGTGGACTCCCATGTCCAGGTGACATACAAATTCTAAAAATATAGGGCGAGACTATTTATGCAATAGGTGAACTTGTTGGTCTATTGCAACATTGAAAAATCAGGGGGAAAAGTGCAGTAATAAACTCTGGATTGTATACTAGTAGCCTATAAACAGATATTATGGCTATACCATCATGGGAGGGGGGGTGTTTCATCTTGAAACTAATTTTATATAAAATTTTATATTGCAATTAGTTTCCGGCATACTTCGTAATTCAAATGAATCATTTCGTAACGGGCTGCTGTTAGATCCACATGTAATAGTGGAGCTAATTTTAATTAGATTGACCAAATCCAGTTTGGCCTACTTACAAATATTATGACGACCAGAAACACATTGAATATACAGACACTGATATTCTAAACAAGAAAATATATTTAATATGTAAGTTTGATATTTTACTAGTCAGAAACATCTTACAATGCAGCAAACTCTGGAATGTCTCTTTAACAGATTTGCTTCCCAGAAATGTTTCACAGATGATTTAATTGATTAGTCCCCTATTTTAATTGCTACAAACGCAGGATCATTCATTATGTTTATAAAAAATCAAACATATTAAAACTTTTAATTTCTCTATTTGTTTTAAACAACCACGACCATAAGGGCTTCATGGACACTACAAACTACACAGGTAATCGTGGCCGCCATTTTATTGAGGAAATGACTGCCGCAGTCTCGAAAGGCCCTGCCCAGGTGTGACTCTGAAGATCAAAGCGTTTTAAGTCATGCACCTGTTAATTAATTGTCTCACCTGTTACGATTATCGTCACTAGGACGCCTGCAATCAACCATTTATACATTGTTTAAACTTTGTTGTTCAATTCTACACCTTCATATTCACTTCTCAGGTATGTTACCTGACCCAGATAACAGGTATAAATGCAAAATGTTTTGAGTAGTCTGAAGTCACGTGACCAAATCGACGGATACCAGCTGCATACCGTAACTAATCTTCGACACCAGTTTGAAATTACCTTCCTTATCAAAATCGAAATTGAAGAAACGTTACGAATTAGGATTTCACAATTTTTTTTTTTTTTTTTTTTAAAGGAGAGATAAAAGTCAAACATGAGCCTTATTTGTGTTGAAAAGATGCATACCCGGACCACCAACACATACTGACCGTTTACGACATGAAAAACGCGTAATTTTAGAATTAATAATAAAAAGATGTGATTATTCCTGCTAACAGAAGACAACCATTTTGTAGTTTTTTTCGTCGCGTCCGATACAATAGTTTCGTAAATAGTGACGCCAGCTCCTACAAACTCCTGTATGATCAGTGTAAACAAACGCAGTAATTTACAAGGAGCTTCGCTTTTATCAACCTGTAAAACTTGTAAAACAACATAAATTACTTGATAATATAAGAAACTATTTAACTAAATATATTTCAACAGAACGAAATGGGGTTATAGTAGTTTTCTCTCATAAAAAAAAATGTAAAACAAAATGCATACTATTAGGCCTATTGGTGGGCTACGTTTGAGCTAAAACGACCACCCACGATAACCAAGTGATAATAATTATTATTATTAATTTATTATTATTATTATTATTATTTGTTTTTTTTCTTATTATTATTATTTTGGGTTTTTTTTGGGGGGGACTACGTAATTTGTAATTTCTGTGATTTTAGATGGGAAAGCTTACTTAATCAAGAGTTTTACAGAATTATTTACAGTAATAAAACATGACGGCTGATAATTTCCATTATCATTTTAGGGGTGGCAGGTTATTTTTCCATGCCCTGTGATGTTAATAATACTGGTACGTAGTTTTGTGTCTAGACGGTGGTAACTAACCTGAACCTTAAAGGGACACGCCCTAGTTACGGCTAGTTGTTTAACCATTTCGGCGTTGTTTTTCGCTATTATACCCATTTTTTCACAAATAAAATTGCACTTTACTTACATTTTATTATTTAGAATACACATTTCCATTCACCTGAAGTGCTTTTTGGTAATCCTGGTAATCCTGATGTTTGTAAAACCACGAAATGCATTTTTTGCATTTCTTAAAATGCCGCGCGCACTCGAGAAAAAACCGTTAAGCAAGCGAGGTCCAATCTATTTTTAGAGGGAATCTTCCTGTGTAAACGTCACAGACGTTGGTATACCACGTGACCGTTATCATTTTGGCTCGATTTGTTTTCTCGTGCACGGTTCGCGCAATCAACATCCGATTTGCTGTCGTTTGCTTGTTGTTCATTTGTGAGATATTTCTTCACAGTTCGTGAACATTTTCAGAAACAATAAAGATCAGACAAGTAAGTGTCTCAATACAAAACGTTACAAACCCTTAAAACCAATAATTTTGCTAAGTCTTACGATATCTGGAGAGGGAATACAACCAGGACAGAACAGTTGGAACATGTCCAGGAGAGGTGAAAGGAACGCACCCCAAGTCTGTGAAATTTGTCGTGACGTAGGCATTGTTGTGCTTCAAGCGACATCTAACGGTGACATCAGAATACTAACGTTCAAAATTATTTCAAACAATTGGGACATGGGGATTCCCATGGTATTTATCGGTATAAAACCTGCTTTTTCACTCCATTTGATAAATAAGTGATCTAAGTGTGTTACAGGTTTGTAGATTAACCAAATTATAATTTATTTTCGCTGGATGGAACTAGGGTGTGCGGCTTTAATTGGATATAAGCACGAAAATAAGTTCAAATGAAATGAAATGAAGCGTATGTTTATTGTGTGTCAATTCCAGTTAAACGTTTGTTTTGTTTAACGACATCACTAGAGTAGAGCACATTGATTAATTAATCATCGACTATTGAACGTCAAACATTTGTTAATTATGACACGTAGTTATCAGAAGAAACCCGCTATATATATTTTTTTTTAATGCAGCAATTTATCTTTTATATGGACTTTCCCACAGACAGGATAGCACATACCATGGCCTTTGATATACCAGTCATGGTACACTGGCTGGAGCAAGAACCGCAACCAGCTTTTGTGCTAACTAAATAATCTGATCGGTGAAAATACCTACATGATATGACAACACCGGTCTCGGTGGCGTCGTGGTTTTAGGCCATCGGGCAACAGGCTGGTAGGTACTGGGTTCGGGTCCCAGTCGAGGCATGGGATTTTTAATCCAGATACCGACTCCAAACCCTGAGTGAGTGCTCCGCAAGGCTCAATGGGTAGGTGTAAATCACTTGCACCGACCAGTGATCCATAACTGGTACAACAAAGGCCATGGTTTGTGCTATCCTGCCTGTGGGAAGCGCAAATAAAAGATCCCTTGCTGCTAATCGGAAAGAGTAGCCCATGAAGTGGCGACAGCGTGTTTCCTCAAAATCTGTGCGGTCCTTAACCATATGTCTGACGCCATATAACGATAACTAAAATGTGTCGTAAATAAAACATTTCGTTCGTTGGACAGACAGACAGCCCAGATATCTGGGGGGGGGGGGGGGGGGGGGGGTGCCCATGAAACACAGAGCGAGTTCTTAAGGGCTCAATGGGTAAGTGTAAGATCACTACATTCTCTTCTTACCAACTAACAACAAACCCACTGTCCTGGACAGACAGACAGTCCAGATAGCTGAGGTGTGTGCCCAGGACAGTGTGCTTGGTCATTGATTGGATATAAGCACGAAAATAAGTTAAAATGAATGAAATATGACAACTGGCGATTTAAAAAAACAACAACAAAAAACCCAAACAAATGTGAAGTGAAAATGTGAACACAACATTAATGCTCAACACATCACTAAATGGAGCAAGAAAGAAATGTTTTATGTAAGACGCACCCCAACACATTGTATTTACGGTTATATGGTGTCAGACATATGCTTAAGGACCACACAGATATTGAGAGAGGAAACCCGTTGTCGCCACTTCATGGGCTACTTTTTTCGACTAGCAGCAAAGGATCTTTTATATGCACCATTCCACATACAAGGCAGTACATACAACGGCCTTTGATATGCCAGTTGTGGTGCACTGGCTGGAACGAGAAATAGCGCAATGGGCCCACCGACGGGGATCGATCCCAGACCGACTGCGCATTGAGCGAGCGCTTTGCCACTGGGCTACGTCCCCCTCCCCAACCACATACAGAAGAAGAGTTTAGAAAAATACCAAACGACGTCATTGATATACGCTACGTAACATTCAATTACACTATTTATTAATCACTCAGTATATTATTAAATACTTGTTAAATTAGCATCGACATTTGGAATCATTTTATATATCCACCAGGGCCCCGTTCCACGAAGCGATCTTAGCCCTAAGATTACCTTAAGCGCATAGCTACCCTGTGCACTTAAGTTGATCTTAGGGCTGAGATCGCTTCGTGGAACGGGGCCCAGGACTTTACTCGATGTCGTAAAATATCGATGCCCATCAACCATTTGCTTATGAATATTCAGTAGACACTCAGTAGTTGACGACTCTCAGTGTCTACGATCTAGTATCTCCCGTGTCTGTGGGTATGGCGGCGGGGAGTGGGGGGTGGGTGGGTGGGGGGGGAGGGGTGGGTGGGGGTGACTGGTGGAGGCGGGTATGTGTATGTGATTTCATATATATATATATATTTTTTTTTTAAAGTAAAACCCCCACATAAACTGACCGCTATTTGGGCTGACAATACCAGTTTAACAATAGGTCCTTGCAGATAGAATAGTAAAATAAATAAAGTTTGTTTTGTTTAACGACACCACTAGAGCACATTGATTAATTAATCATCGGCTATTGAATGTGAAACATTTGGTAATTCTGACACGTAGTCATCAGAGAAAACCCGCTACATTTTCTTCTAATGCAGCAATGGATGTTTTATATGCACTTTCCCACAGACAGGATGACACATACCACGGCCTTTGGTATACCAGTCGTGGTGCACTGGCTAGAACGAGAAATAGCCCAATGGGCCCACCGACAGGGATCGATCCAAGACCGACCGCGCATCAAGCGAGCGATTTACCTCTGGACTATGTCCTGTCCTTCTTGGGCTGATAAATAAATACTAATACATGAGTGGCCATTAGATACCATTTTTCTCCTATCCCTAGCCATGCAAGACAGACGTATTCCATGACGTCAGCCCATGTGGAATAAATCGGTCTTGCAAGACCACGTGACTTCTATTGTTTGAGCTGATATTAACGTTGGGTGACGTCACGTAAACAGCAAAATAACTTAAGAAATGCTATTTATATTTTATAAAAACAAGGAAACCTGCATCTTCATAAATCAAGGCTAATATTCGTTCCTCGTATTCAGCCTTGATACATGTCGTCAAGAAATCGTGCCACAAAATGCTTAAATTTCACTGGATGCGATGAGATCTGATTGCAACGAATCGCAACGCTCCTTATAGATTCCCTTATTATGTAAACTACATATTGGCGGGCGAACACTGATATTGCTTTCAAGATTGGCACATGTTACCGATGCTGTGATTGGTCAGCGATGTCATCAAGTAAGGGACATAATCGGTGTTACAAATTTTCTTCCAATAGAGGGCGCTAGTAGTGGATATCAGTAATCTTGACTACATGTATCAAGGCTGAATACGAGGAACGAATATTAGCCTTGATTTATGAAGATGGGAAACCTGCTGTCATAATGAAATTATACTATCATTTTCGGTTTAGACTTTTAGTGTAAACCATTTTTGTGGACGATCTTTTCAATGCTTATGATAATTTTATTGTGAGATAAAAAATTTAAAATGTAAGTTTTTCACGTTTTCCCAAAATGCTTGTTTTTTATCTATTGGATGGGACAGGGCTATTCCACCCTCGAGTACATAATATGATGTCAGGGACGGGGTGGAATAGCCCTGTTCCACATGGACACATATGAAGGATTCTTTTAATCTCACAATCACGTGACAATGTGTTGTTTTAAAATGTATCTAACGAGCGAAAGCGAATTTGATACGTTTTTAAACAACGAGTTTTAAAATAAATGGTATCTGACGGACACGAATGTATTATTCTATGTTTTACATATCCTCAAAAACCAGGTTTAAAGAAAATTTTAACATCTTTTACAACTAAAGGCTATTTAAAGCCCTTGCACATGTAGCTAAATTACGCGTCACAAACAAATACTTGTCAGGTTAACTAAACGTCACAGTGTAATCGATTTGGTTCGTGCTGGGTTTTTTTTTATCAGATGTATGGCATTGGTGACCTGGTGTGACGGAACAGGCTCTTAATTTTGTTTTCGCCTGTGGCGATATTAATTGTTTTAGAGGGCCGTGTGCAGTTCCAATATGCACTTAAGCCCAGATGGGCACTTTGTTACGTAATACCTCCGCGCGACCGTGGTCGGGCTGTGCCTAATACACACCCAGCCCAGGTGCGGAGGCCATGTGGCCAGTAGTTACGTAATACCGCCGCTAGTTCGGTACGATCGGGGTATTGCTGGCGGACTAGGCGTCAGCAAGTCCAAGCTTCTAAGAAAAATATGCCGGCTTGGTCGCTGTGGAAATATCACTTGATAGGGGGAGGACCGCGTTGTGTCCCCAGGCGATATTCGGATTTTATGATAAATAGCTAGGGTTTTAGAGATATGGGGGAGAAACATATAGGAAGGCTTCCAGGGAACGCGTCCGTTTGGTCTTGGTAAATATTATTTCTGCTCTGTTGTATAACCTTAATGTGATTGATGTGACTTTAAATATTTTAATAC
>NC_054710.1:29029146-29076646 GCF_016097555.1 Gigantopelta aegis
ACGCAGATCGTCACAGAATGACGCAGATCGACACAGAATGACGCAAATCATCACAGAATGATGTAGATCGACACAGAATGACGCAGATCGTCACAGAATGACGCACATCGAAACAGAATGACGCAGGTCGACACGACGCAGATCGACACATGACGCAGATCGTCACATAATGACGCAGATCGACACAGAATGACGCCGACCGACACAGACTGAAGCATATCGACATAGAATGACGCAGCTCGACGCAAAATGACGTAGACCGACACAGAATGACGCAGACCAAAGAAAATATTATCTGAACACAATCACAGGTTTGCTTCAGATCTGCGATGGATGGAAGACGTTTAAACCTCTACAACCTAGTAGATCTGTTGCAGTGACTTTAAAACAATTGTTTAAATCGTGTTTAAGATACACAATGTTTAAAAGGCAAATTATTTTGTGCTTGACATTATTTACATAAAAGTTTCTTATTTTAGTATTGCATATAGTTTGAAAATTGACGATGAGCAATAAAATGCTCTCCTGAAATTATGAAGAAGAGCAGTTGCCATCAGTATAGAAATTCATACTGTGAATGAATGCTTAATGACACCCTAGTACAAACAATATATCGACTATTGGGCGTCATACAATGGTAAATATACGAGTGAAATTAAAAGTATAAAAAAATGAGCGATGTTGTATGCTTCTGATCGCTCACGTGCAAATGCGTGTGATCGTCCAGGTTTTGCGTGAGTACACGGTAGCGTGAGCAATAATAATAATTTTAAAAAGACCTAGAGCTTTTTAAGAACACTAGAATTATTAAATCTAGCGTCAAACCGTATAGACTGTTTTAGTGCGTCGATTAATATGTCGCGTTCTGCACAGCATTGTTATTACTGATTAATGAAAACCATAGTAGCAACTAAAAGAACTTGAACAAAGTCAACTCTAAACGTACAGGCCGACCCCACACAGTCTAACAGATCTACGGACTTCAAGGCCGCCAAATAATCCGCCCCGAGCCACTTTTGGTAATGCTGGTAATCTTCGTTAATCTTCGTCAAACTCGAAGTTTCGTCGTTAAACATCGTGTCGTGGTTGTTGCCTGGCGACGAGAACATGTTATACACCGTGCTGTGAGTTCCGAACTGCGCCTGCGCTTTGTTGAGAATGGCGAAATAGTGACGTCGGTCCGACTGCGGCTTCGATCCGGAAGTAACGACTGCGTGCGAAGGCACCCGAGCCAAATTGCACGACCGCCATTCGGAAACCGGTTTCCGAGATCCGTCGAGACAGAGAAGTTCGAAATCGGTCGACTGGAGGCCTCGGGACCAGTTCTCTTGTCCTTTTCCGTCGGTGAACGATGGAACGGTCGAGTGCTTCACAAAGGCGACGTCTGCGTTTTTTTCCACCAGACACCGAAAAGCACCGCGGTGGCCATAGAAGACGTTGTCGTTAGATCTCTGACAGTTCTGTCTTCCTCCGCAGAGGTTGCAGAGATTCTCAGGGTTGCGTCCCTTGGGGTTATATTTAGGATCGAGCGCTCCGGGGACGCAACTCTCTTTGAAGAACTGGCCGACGGCCTCAGCTAGGTCGCAGGAGTACTGAGGTGCGTGGATCGCGCCTCGTTCGATCAGCGTGCCCACGGGGATCACCCAGCCGGTGGTTCTGCCTATCCCAGTGTGGCAGGACGTTTTACCTAGAAAAAAATACAAAGGAGACCAATGTAGGTAGCATAAAGCAATTACATGTATTTCCTGGAATGTGGCATAGAGCAATATTTCCTGGAATGTGGCATATATCAATATTTCCTGGAATGTGGCATTTAGCAATATTTTCTGGAATTTGGCATAGAGCAAGCATTTGTGTAATAGACAATAGAGCATAGAGCTACAAAGCATGCATTCCTGGAATTTTCAATAGAAATTTCAGGAATCTGGCATAGATCTAGCACGCCTGGAATGCGGCACAGGGCATTGAGTAAGCATTCCTGGAATATACCATAGATCAAGTATTCCTGGAATGTGGCATAACGCAAGCAGTCCTGGAATGTGGCATAGACAAAAATTATTCCTGGAATGTGACACTGGAAGATTCAAGGAAGAAAACGACCCCATTCATTGTTTTTTTTTCTTTCTAGTTGACACCGTCTGAGCACATATTTAATTAAGGTCTATTAGTATTGGTGGTGGGGTGGGATGGGGGTGGGGTGTGGTGGTATAAATATTTGTCAGTGATATACTACCCTAGAGGTACTGTTTACAGAATGGAATATTTAAAAAACACAGTGTCAGTATACAAAGTTCGAACCCACTGCACACTCACATTGCATTTGACATTCTGAAGACTGCGTCTGAATTACTATGTTAATTTCAGGGGCGTAGCGTGATCTGGACCTGGGGGGTGTTTGTGTTCGATATGAATCAAGTGGACCCTTTTTTGTATTGTTTTTGCACCACCAGAAACTCCAAATGCATAAACCTGTATGTTTTAGTTCTGAAAGCGGACCATTTTCTTCAGCGGGGGTGGGGGTGGGGGGTGGGAGTGGGGGGTGGGGGTGGTTCGTTCGAACCCTTTACCCCCCCCCCCCCCCCCCAAATCTACCCCCCTGAATTTGATATCCATTTGCCTGATAATTAATTAATTAATATGCTCTAGCGGTGTCGTGACACAAAACAAACTTTTGTTTTACCTTTTAACGTATTAATATTGATTCCCGTGTTTGACTTCCTCACCACGGCCACGGTCCAGTAGCTCGAGGGGTCATCTCTCGGGTCACCGTAATTCTCCGCGGCGATCGGAACAAGATTGTGGTATCTAAAGTAAGAGAAGAAACATTTTACAAGCTTGCCTAACAATATTATACAGGCACGGATGCAGGATTTCTGAAAGGGTGTGTGTGGGGGTGGGGGTGGGTCCAAATGTGATGACTCATCTCTCCTTTTACACAGCGCGCCTCTTACAGCTGAACACATTATGCTCGAATTTATTTACAAAAAGGGCGGGGGGGGGGGTGTCCGGACCCCTGTACACCCCCCCCCCCCCCCCCCCCCCCCCTTGGATCCGCTACTGTTGTAACATTACTCTGACGCAAAACAAAACAAAAGTGTGTGTGTGTGGGTGAGATGGGGGTGGGGAGGCAAGACAAAATAAAAACAAAACGAACCATATCAAAATAACATAATCCCGCAATTTTTTTTTCATTTCAACTTATTTTCGCGCTTATATCCAAATAAGGTTCAAGCACGCTGTCCTGGACACACACCTCAGCTATCTGGGCTATCTGTCCAAGACAGCGGGTTAGTGGTTAGTGAGAGAGAAGAGGGTGTAGTGGTCTAACACCTACCCATTGAGTCGTTAATCGCTCTGGGTGGGAGTGGGTACCAGGCTGCGAACCCTGTACCTACCAGCCTTATGTCCGATGGCCTAACAACGACACCACCGAGGCCGGTAATTTCGCAGATAAAAAGGACGTTAGCTACGGCACATACCAAGGGACATAACTCCCACAAGACTATTTTTCAATGTTTTAAGATGCAGGCTTAAGTCGATGATAACGATGTACATTTTAAAGTTTGTTTTGTTTAACGACACCACTGGAGCACATTGATTTACTAATTATCGGCTGTTGAATATAAAACATTTGGTAATTGTTCACATGTGGTCTTAGAGAGAAAATCCGGTATATTTTTTCCACTAGTAACAAGTGATCGTTTATATATGTACCGTCCAAATACTGCGGCATTTGATGAGAAATAGACCAATGGACCTACCGACGGGAATCGATCCTAGAACTCTTTTATGTGGAAGCATTTTACTGTAAAATCTCTTCTTCTTCTTCTTGACTATCATAGCCTATAACAGTGTCGGGTTATTCCGATAATATATAAAACTAGAGATTCCAGGCGCGTGTGCAGGGGGTGGGGATTGACCCCCCCCCCCCCCCCACTCTCCCCCACCGCCTCAAGCAATTGTTTTGTTTGTTTTTTTCAATACATTTTCTCAATCCCACTATGTCTCGAACTCGCAATGTCTCGACCCCGCTATAAACATCGCTCGCCATAGTCTAGACTCAACCTCCCCCCTTTCCAGGCTTATGTGTAAACACCACCAAAAACCCACCAAAAACAACAATGATTGGTACAAATGTTAAAGTTTGTTTTGTTTAACGACACCACTGGAGCACATTGATGAATTAATCAGCTGCTATTGGATGTCAAACATTTGGTAATTCTGACACGTAGTCATCCAATGAAACCCTAAAGCAGCAAGGGATCTTTTGTATGCACTTTCCCCACAGACAGGATAGCATATTCCACGGCTATAATTGCGTCGGACGTATGGTTAAGGACCACACACATAATGAGAGAGGAAGCCCGCTATCTTTCCCATTAGCAGCAAGGGATCTTTTATATGTACTTTCCCACAGACGGGATAGCACATGCCATGGCCTTTGATGTACCAGTCGTGGTGCACTGGCTGTAACGAGAAATAGCCCAATGGGTCCACGGACGGGGATCGATCCTAGGGTACAAATGTATTTCGAGAGTTTCCGTACATTACGGACGTTGTCGGAAACTTATCTATTACGTCAACAATACGATGACGTATCAATATGGTTATGGACGTCGAAGTTGCTGCACGTACATTCTTTTGAATTTAGCTTAAATTCAGAAATATGTGAACGGTATCGATATTTGACGTCTATGAGCATATTTAATGTGTATGAGAAAACATATTTATTTACTTGGTAGGCTATGTGTTTATAATGTATTATCGATGGCGAAGCTGTCACAACGGTTAGCGGTAATGTGTTGATATCATCAAGACAGGTTAGTGTATTTACTTTACATATAATATCTTAATGAAAATATTAAGTAGTGAAAAACCGACGACTTTAAAGCACGTTGATTTAATAATCATCTGCTATTGGACGT
The DNA here is from genome assembly GCF_016097555.1 of Gigantopelta aegis. Classification (NCBI taxonomy): domain Eukaryota; kingdom Metazoa; phylum Mollusca; class Gastropoda; order Neomphalida; family Peltospiridae; genus Gigantopelta; species Gigantopelta aegis. The sequence continues at coordinate 29,034,072 of NC_054710.1, forward strand.
CAAACATTTGATAATTTTGACATCTATAATGTCTTAGAGTCTAGAGAGAAAACCCGCTATATTTTTCCATTAGTAGTGGCCAGGATTTTATGTGTGTGTGTGTGTGTGGGGGGGGGGGGGGGTCAATCCACACTATGTATGTATGTTATGTATGTATTGATGTATGAATATCTATATATTGTATGTATGTATTTATGTATATATGTATTGATGTATGAATATCTATATATTGTATATATGTCGAGGTTGATTGTTACATACATAGATATTAACGCACTGGCGCAGGGGATAATTAAATCCTTTCTGGCCTCACAAATTGTCCCATGCCGTTGCTGGGACTCGAACCTATGGCACCGAATCGCCCGCAAATTGCAAGACTAACCACGATACGCTCTGAGCTATCGAAGCTTCCATAAAAGGAAGTTCTTTAACTCAACCATATGCATGGTGCTTACAATCTACGCGGTCGATCCCGCTTACGTGCATGAAACAGTGGGCAGACCTGGCACTGGCTAGTATGTATTGATGTATGAATATCTATATATTGTATGTATGTCGAGGTTGACTGTTACATACATAGATATTAAAGCACTGGCGCAGGGGATAAATAAATCCGTTCTGGCCTCACAAATTGTCCCATACCGTTGCTGGGACTCGAACCTATGGCACGGAATCGCCCGCAAATTGCAAGACTAACCACGATACGCTCTGAGCTATCGAAGCTTCCATAAAAGGAAGTTCTTTAACTCAACCATATGCATGGTGCCTACAATCTACGCGGTCGATCCCACTTACGTATGTATGTATGTATGTATGTATGTATGTATGTATGTATGTATGTATGTATTCATGCATGCATGTATGTATGCATGTATGTATGTATGTATTGATGTATGCATATCTATATATTGTATGTATGTCGATGTCGAGGTTGACTGTTACAAACATAGACATTAACGCACTGGCGCAGGGATAATTAAATCCTTTCTGGCCTCACAGTTGTTCGCATGCCGTTGCTGGGACTCGATGCGCTCTGAGCTATCGAGGCATTCATAATGTATGTATGTATGTATGTATGTATGTATGTATGTGCCTTTTTAAAATGTTTAAATTAAAAATGTTTATAAGCAATAAAATGTTTCAAATCAAAGTAAGGTAAAGACTCAGAAATGGCGGAGTCAACTCTCACTTTCCAGCTGTATAGAGGTCGGCGCCGTCCAGCGTAACTAGGTCAGCCTGGTTTGCCTCGATCATCTCCATGCACTCTTTGTGACTCTGCGCACGAACACACTCCAGTTTATGAGTGATGCGATATGACGCCAGCGCCGCACTGAATTCTTGGCATTTTGCAAGCCCCGCCTCCGAAATGACGCACCATCTGTCGGTAGCGTTACAGGAGGTGTACTTCAGTAGCGTGTTTAGGTAGCCTTTATCTGAAATGTTTTATGGTGGACTTTTATAACATGTTTAAAAATGTATTTCGAAATTATTTTAAATATTATTTATAAATAATTGTATTACAGTCTTACATGTCAAATGGATATCGACAAAGTCTTTCATTTGTCAAATGGAAATCACGTAAACAAATGTGTGCATGGATTTTGTTTTGTTGTCATTTTTGTTATTTGAAAATAATGCTAAAATCATGTAAACAATTTTTTGGAATGTGTGTGTGTGTGTGTGTGTGTGTGTGTGTGTGTGTGTGTGTGTGTGTTCTTAATTTTTGTTTGTTTTTATGTGTTTGTTATTTGAAAATAATGCTAAAATTCATGTAAACATAAAATATGTTTTGTTTGTTTTTGCTTGTTATTTTGTTTGTTATTTTTTGGGGTTGTTTATTATTATTATTATTATTATTATTATAATTTAATAATACACGCAAAATTGTGTATCATTTCAAAATTAGTGTGAATAACAATAATTAAATGACTATCAAATTGTAATTTAAATGTTCTTTTTGATGCAAAAAAAAAGAAGACAAAAAAGAGAAGGCAATTGCAGAAATAACTATTATGCAAATTGTGATGGATTGGGAATAGGGGTTTATTTCAACAGCCAGTCACATCTCCGGCTGTAAGCAGAGAATCACAAATTCGTTAAAGATTCCACGTCACCTAGATATTTATCATACTGCTGCTGCGACTCCCCAACCGCGTACAGTTTCTTGACTCCATCGCTAAAGATCAAATCCACCCCTCCGAATTTGGAAGAGTCGAACATGTTGAACGATATCGAAGATCCGTTGAACAGCACCGCGGCTTGCTCCAACAGGTGCCGCAAATCTTCCTCGTGCCCGTGGAAGTTAGCTGCTGACGTAGCTATGACGTCAGTGGGTCTCGTCGCCCAGTAACAGGTCGCCCATTCGTCGACGAGCTTCAGAGAGCCGTCTGGGCAGACGATGCGGTAGTCTCCCTTGTTGATTGTCTCCCCTATGTCGATGAGGCTCTGGATGGTGGAGTGTTTGAGAAAGGCCACGTCGCCGAGCCCTCGCTTCAGACACTTGAAGGCTTGTTCGTAGCCGTTGTTGTGTTGACCGGGCATTGGGCACGAGTTGTTGTCGCAAAGAGAACACACATTGACGGGGTTATCGCCTGAAGTAGAATAGTAAGGAAGTAATGAAACACAGAAACATATAAACAATAACAGGAATGAAATATACAGTTGCTGTCGTGCTGTCGTGGGTCAGGGGAGGGTGGGAGAATCAAAAACAAAAATAATTGAGATCTACAGTTTCGCTGATGTTTGCAAAAAAAAAAATCGATGAATAATTTTGGTGTCTATTGTCAAGAGAAAACAAGTTCTGAGGAGGAGGAAGACACTGTAAAGGGACATTCCTGAGTGGGTCATTGTAAGATGTTTCCGGGGATGGGTGAAATGAAATTTAACCTAGCCAAATAATAGAACAACACGTTTAATATACAGCCACAAAATTTTATGCAGAACAATATAAAAATCGTTAAGATTAGTGATAACAGATCATTAGCAAACAGGAATATCCCTTTAAAGAATTTGTACAATGTTGAAAATATTGCAAAAAAAAAAAACCTAATGATTATTATGATGAGATGATGGATAATGATTTTGTATAATGATACTGATATTTGTGATGGATAAATTTAAGGTACTGGAGATTTCACAGCATTGTAAATGTATAATGAATCATATTTGTGATGGATAATGATTTAAAGGTATAATGATACTGATATTTGTGATGGATAATGAGGTATAAATGAAACATTTGTTATAATGGGATGATAAATATTTTCTAACGATTAAACTTGGATAATGATTACAAACAGATACCAAACTGGATTTTAATGTATAATGAAATGAAATGATAATGATTATAAACCTATGATACAAATATGATATAAACGTCTAAGATACATTTGTTAATAATTATACAGGTATAAAACATGGATAATATATGCATGATACTAATATTTGTGATGGATAATGATACAATCGTATAAAAAAGTACTAATATTTTGATGGTCGATAAATCTTAATGAAAATTGCATAATGCATAATGATTATACAGGAATATACCCTTTAAAGGATATTGGTGATTTGATACAATATTTGTGATGGTTTGTATAATGATATGATGACGATACACTAATAAAAACATAAACATTTGTGATGCATAATGATTATAAATATAATGATGATATGATGGATAATGATTATAAATGTATAATGATACTGATATTTGTGATAATGATGATAAAGGTATAATGATACTGATATTTGTGATGGATAATGATACTAATATTTGTGATGGATAATGATTATAAATGTATAATGATACTGATATTTGTGATGGATAATGATTATAAAGGTATAATGATACTGATATTTGTGATGGATAATGATTATAAAGGTATAATGATACTGATATTTGTGATGGATAATGATTATAAAGGTATAATGATACTGATATTTGTGATGGATAATGATTATAAAGGTATAATGATACTGATATTTGTGATGGATAATGCTGCTGCAACTGCTGATGCTGGTGATGATGACCATGACGACGACGATGAGGAGGTAGAGGAGGAGGTTCACGATGATGCATATGGCAACGACGATGACGACTACAATCCTAATCATCGTAAGTACCTACTAGTAACTAAAATGACTCATCATCAACACCGGAGGCAGGACGTAGCCCAGTGGTAAAGCGCTCCCCGTCGGTGGACCCATTGCGCTATTTCTCGTTCCAGCTAGTGCTCCCCAACTGTTGTAACAAAGGCCGTGGTATGTACTATCCTGTCTGTGGGATGGTGCATATAAAAGATCCCTTGCTGCTAATCGAAAATAGTAGCCCATGAAGTGGCAACAGCGGGTTTCCTCTCTTTATATCTGTGTGGTTCTTTTCCATATGTCTGACGCCATATGACCGTAACTAAAATGTGTCGAGTGCGTCGTTAAATAAAACATTTCCTTCCTTCCTTCATCATCACCGTTGTAATACCAGTAACAAACCACCAGAGATCTCACCGTCCGGGTTGAACTGGTTGCTGTAGGCCCCGGGGGCACAGCTCTGTTTGAAGAAGGCCGCCACGTTCTTGACGGTGTTGTCGCAGTCACGCACCACCATCAACCCCATGGCCTGCAGGTTGGCCACGGGCACCGTCCAGCCGACCGTCCGTCCGACGCCCGTGTGACACGACTTCTTGCGGTACAGGTCAGCCAGGGAGTGGACAGGTCCATCCGCCTTGATCACCATCACGGCCTTGTAGAGGAAGGTCTCGGAATTCAGGTCTGAAATAGGCCATCAAAGTAGGTTGAGTTTCCAAAGAGGCTAGTTTCTATACAATCTGTAACAATGTGGCAGATCGTCGCAGACCAGACATAATGTTTATGGGAACATGTTCTTGATTCTCTCTCTCTCTGTCTCTCTCTCCCTCTCTCTCTCTCTCTCTCTCTCTCTCTCTCTCTCTCTCTCTCTCTCTCTCTCTCTCTCCCTCTCTCTGTGTGTGTGTGTGTGTGTGTGTGTGTGTGTGTGTGTGTGTGTGTGTGTTTCGTGTGTTTTGTGTGAAAGCTTTGTGTGCTTGTATCGGTTTTTGTCTTTTGTTATTCTTCTTCTTTTTTATGCGTGGGGTCTTTTTTGTGCGACGTGTCTGAAAAGTCTGCTTCGTATAAATTTTTTGTATAGGAACCTTAAATCTATATACGTGTAGCTGGTTTGTCTAGTAATATTATGATTCTCATTTGTACAATAATACCATGGTTTAAGATAGTCCACCTCCTCTTTATAATAAATGTATACATGTGGCCTCAGTAACTGAATAAATATCTTGTCTTGTCTTGTCTTGTCTTGTCTTGTCTTGTATACGTCCCCAAGCATGTTGCACTCTTCTTTGGCAGTTTGTGTCAACAGTCGTTATACTGAATAATGATTAAACAAGACATTTTCAAGGATTGTTACGTTGAAATTATGTGAGGACTGGTGAACAAATTAAATTATTACGTGATGCAATGGAAAGAAATGTTTTATTTAACGACGCACTCAGCACATTTTATTTACGGTTATATGGCGTCAGACATATGGTTAAGGACCATACAGATTTTGAGAGGAAACCCGCTGTCGCCACTACATGGGCTACTCTTTCCGATTAGCAGCAAGGGATCTTTTATTTGCGCTTCCCACAGGCAGGATAGCACAAACCATGGCCTTTGTTGAACCAGTTATGGTTCACTGGTCGGTGCAAGTGGTTTACACCTACCCATTGAGCCTTGCGGAGCACTCACTCGGGGTTTGTAGTCGGTATCTGGATTAAAAATCCCATGCCTCGACTGGGGTCCGAACCCAGTACCTACCAGCCTGTAGACCGATGGCCTAACCACGACGCCACCGAGGCCGGTATGATGCAATGGACTACACTAGCAATATTTGATATACTCTGCCTCTCTGTATCTCTGTCTGTCTCTATGTCTGTTTGTCTCTCTGTCTCTCTCTTTCTGTCAAGACATTAATTACAAACCTGTGGAGAAGGATTCTTTCAGTATAGGTTTCAGTCCAAACACCTTTCCCGCCGAGAATATATCCGTGTCATCCAATTTCACGAGGTCAGCCTTCCCGTCTCGGATCATCCGCATACACTCAAATCGATTCTTATCCGGCGCCTAAAACAATTAAATCGCATTATAACTGTATCATCCGCATACACTCAAACCGGTTCTTATCCGGAGCCTAAAACAATTAAATCGCATTATAACTGTATCATCCGCATACTCTCAAATCGATTCTTATCAGGCGCCTAAAACAATTAAATCGCATTATAACTGTATCAACCGCATACACTCAAATCGATTCTTACCAGACGCCTAAAACAATTGAACCACAATATAACTGTATCAACCGCATACACTCAAATCGATTCTTACCAGACGCCTAAAACAATTAAACCGCAATATAACTGTATCAAACCGGTTCTAACCAGAAGCCTAAAACTATTAATTCGACGGGTAATGCATTCGAATGATTAGCAGCGCCAAATGATCATTTTGTCATAATATATTTTAAGATACTATTTTTTAAAATTAATTTTAATTTACATTTATGTTGTTGTTGTTGTTGTTGTGTGTGTGTGTGTGTGTGTGTGTGTGTGTGTGTGTGTGTGTGTGTGTGTGTGTGTGTGTGTGTTTGTGTCGAGGGGGGGGGGGTGCATTTACTCGGTCGACTGTGCCTTAAATAGTCATATTTTGAACTCACCTGTACGCATTTCTTTAGTCCGGTTAAGCCTACTTCATCGAAAGCTTTCTTCATTGCATCACATTTTGATTTCTCCGCGTCTGACGTCACACACCACCTCCCTGAAATACATCCATAATATGTATACATATAGTTTGTTTTGTTTAACTGAACCACTAATACTTATTACTCATCGGCTGTTTGACGCCCGACCTTTGTTACTTGTGGCACGTAGTCTTCAGGGTGTGTACTACCAAATCAAATCCCATAGACGACAATAGTAACAAGTGTGGCTAAAACACCTACTTGCAGCGTATCAATCGACATAAACACCACGGATATAAATGCTACTACTCCTTACCTTTAAAGTGAATCAGAAAAACAATGGGGTCAAGCTGCTCATTTCAGAGATAACGGGTAGCGTCTATGACTTCCCTAGTTCCGCACAAACGTTTAGGGTGTGTACTACCAAATCAAATCCCATAGACGACAATAGTAACACGTGTGGCTAAAACACCTACTTGCAGCGTGTCAGTCGACATAAACACCACGGATATAAATACTACCACCCCTTACCTTTAAAGTGAATCAGAAAAAAATGAGGATCAAGCTGCTCATTTCAGAGATAACGGATAATGTCTATGACTAACCTAGTTCCGCACAAAAGTTTAGTACTTTTTTTTACAGGTATCTCGTACATGTTTGAAGCACATGACTACTTGACACAGTGGTACTAGAAATAAAATTGCATACATTTTTGCCCAGATGAAACTTCTTTTGCAACCAATACACATTGATCACCAATCGCAGGACTTGTGGTGTTAACTTCTCTATCAAAAGTTGGGTGCACCTCCAACTTTGACCCAGCCGGAAGTTATTTGGTTTAGTACTACCTTCAGAGGAAACCCGCTATATTGTTCCACTAGCAGCATGGAACTTGTGTGTGCCTTTTTCCACAAATGGGACAGTATATATCACAGCTTTTGATATACTAGTTCCGGCCACGGTTGTGTCGTGGTTAAGCCATCGGTAGGCTGGTAGGTACAGGGTTCGCAGCCCGGTACCGGCTCCCACCCAGAGTGAGTTTTGACTCTATGGGTAAGTGTAAGACTACTACACCTTCTTCTCTCTCACTAACCATTGACAACTAACCCACTGTCCTGGAGAAACAGGCCAAATAGCTGAAGTGTGTGCCCAGGACAACGTGCTTGAACCTTAATTGGATATAAGCACGAAAATAAGTAAAAGAAAGAAGGGTGTTATTGTGGAAGGGGTGGAGGGTGGGGTTTGGGTGCATTAATAGGGTTGAACGAAAATGCCCGAATTTGGATAAGAACATTTATTCATATTAGCATGACTGCCAAAGAGTGGCCGCTTAACCCTGACAGTTTAGCGACTTGGGAGTGCATTTACATTAAAAATCTTTTGGTAGGGAAAAAGTGGCCGCTTACAACAGGAGATCGCTAATTACAGGTGGTCGCTACGACAGGTTTCACTGTATTGTTTTATAATTTTCTACATCTTTATTTGCATGTTGAATTTATTAATTATGAGAAAGTCTGCGTGAAACTAGTTATTCACTCCCCACATTTTTGTCTTTTTACGTCGAGGTCTGCTGCTTCAAACGAATATTATTTTCCAGTGGATTTTCCAGAGGAGCTTGTCCCAACCTCCCTAAAAATGTCTAGATCCCAACCCTTATACAATTTCCAGCATACACGCCTGACAATATAATTAAAGTTATATGCTTCAACAGCCAGTAACTCATGTAGGCCTACTTTTAGTGCCAGACACGGATGCTGTCTGAGCTAAACATCCTATCTGTGAGCCTGTGAGCCTATTTGGAGCGTCAGTGTCGCTTCGAATAGGTGTTCCTCAAGTTATTCGCTGTTCATCCGTGATTGTGTACAATGCAAGTGGTCACTATTTTTCAAAGGCGACACAGATTTCGCCTTACAGTGACTGGCACGGGCGAAGTCAAGTTGGTCAAAGCGACGTTTGGGCTCACTTCGGCCATTCGCATGAGCCCTGAGTTATAGGTAGCAGAGGTGTGTGTGTGTGTGTGTGTGGGGGGGGGGGGTTATAAAATATCTATTGTTATTAATGGGAAAATAGCGGATTTCCTCTGATGACTACGAGTGAAAATTGCAAAATGCGTGACATTCATTAGCCGATGATTAGTAAATCGATGTGCTCTAGTAGTGTCGTTACACAAAACAATTTTTTTTTGTACGCTTATGCGTAGGACACTGGTTGGGCTAGAGGGGGCGAAGCTACATGTATAATGAGTCCCCGTAATGGGAAACGATACCATCATATACCAGACAGGTCAGGTCAGGTCAGGTCAGAGTGTTTAACGTGCGGATTCAGAGTAACCTGTAGTAGCGCACGCCTGTCTTGGGCACAGGTGTCAGCCTCGGCCGGCTCCTCTATCCAAGACAAGAAGGGTGGGGTGGATTGGGGGGGGGGGGGGGGGGGTACTGGCAGGTGCAAGTGAGTACCAGTAGCCCGATCGGGGTCAGTAACAGGCGGAGGGTGGTTTTTGTTGCTATAGAATTTGGAATGTTCCGTAGGATTAATGCCAAAGGGAAAGAGTGCGCAGTTGTTATGAAGGAAATTAGGCGTAACTTTTGTACGGTCCGTCGAAAGATACATATGTTTTTGAATTGTAGTATGCCGAGAGTAGCTCGACATACGAGAATTGAACCCGTTAACATAAATATTGAGACGTCAAATCCGGTCAGTGACCTGCCTCTGTCGGCTTTCCACAGGCTGTGATATACAAACAGACTGAGATGACCGAAAACAACCGAAAATTACACGATCGTCAACAGCCGTCGCATTATCAGTGGAATCCAAATTTGTTATCTAGCCTTCCCTAAGAGAGTCAACATCTGACATGTGTTAAAATGTCTGTCAGCAGGATACTGGAAAGCCGTGAATTGACAAATTACACAGAACTGCCGACCTTTAATAAATGCGGCACCCGTTCCTTCTTTTGGGGTCGCCATTGTATTGTGGGTCGAGTTGTCGAACGTGATCTAACACCGTGCGGCGTTGCTGATTAGAAAACGGAACGTGCTGTGGTATTTTGCGGACGTACGCGTTTTTAATGTAGAACCCACATCATTGGCGTAGCAGGAAGGGAAAAGAGGGGGGTAATGTGGTCATAGCTCCCCCGTTCATACTTCTTTTTCTTTCTTTTATATTTGTCTGTTTCCCCTATAACGCGACTCAGACGGTATATGTGACACCACCACCCCAATAACAAATCGAGGAAAGAATCTGCGTGCTGAAATTGGTATTCAGTAGCCGTATACAACAGTAGAATATAGCTCATAGCAGAGGCAGAGGCAGAGGCAGAGGCAGAGGCAGATACAAGGGGAGGGGGCTTGAATGATCGTAACCAGCCAGTAGGAACCATAATTCTGAAGTAGGGGTACAGACTGTAACGGGGGAGAAGAAGTCTGTTTTGTTTTATGACACACTAGAGCCTACTGATTTATTAATCTTCGGCTATTGAAAGTCAAATATTTAGTAAATTGACATTTAGTCTGAGAGAGGAAATTCGCTAAAACAAAATTTCCATTAGTAGCAAGGGATCTTTTAAATGCACCAACACCACAGACACGACTGCCTCTGATATGCCAGCCAATGTTTGACATCCAATAGCAGATGATTAATTAATCAATATGCTCTAATGGTGTCGTTAAACAAAACTAACAATTATTAACAGTACTGTAAAAGCACGCTTTTTATAGATATGTAGTTCTATATAATTATCTTACTTTTATTCCTCGAAATAATTGATTTTTGACAGACACGGTTTTTATTTACGTTTCACCTTGTGCACAAATAAAAACAAAAATACAATAAATATAATAAAATGATTTATAAATGTATGCAACTCAAGTGCTATAGACTTATGAGAGACTGTCACTACGATATTTAAAAGCAAACCATCAAAAATATTAAAACTGTTTCAGGGCCTGCGGTATGTATCAAATTAATTACCAAATGTTTTGCATAAAATAGTCGCTAGTGTAATTAAACAAAACGTTTGACATAAAATATGCGTTGAATAATTAATCAGTGTGCACTAGTGGTGCCGTTAAACAAAAGAATATATATTTTTTAAATCCCTCTCACCACTGCAGCAAAAAAAAAAAAAAAAAAAAAAAAAAAAAAAAAAAAAAAAAAAATAGGGCATGCGCACTTCCGTAGAGTAGAACTAAAATAATCGAAACGAAACGGCCCGAACGAGTTTAAAACAAAAAAATGTTACGTTGACATGGCACTGACCGCAGTACAATGTAACGTCATTTTTATAAGACTATAAAACCGTGTTTACAATATTCGTGAGAAAGGACAAGTTTTCTAACGACAAAGAAACACACTCATAATGACGAATTGTCTTATCAACACATGCTATCTTCTGTACCGTTTACACAGACATGCACATATCAAAAGACAGTTCGTCCGGTTTTGTTGTTGTAAAAACATACATGCACTTTATGCTATAAAAGAAAAGGAAAATAAATCGCATTTGGTAATAGTTTGTAATATACGTCAACAGCCAATCGATGTCACTATTGTTATGTAACGATTAGCGAATGTCTTGTGCAACACTTTTAAAGACAAAGGGTCGAATTTACAAAGCATGTTTAAATAGCAGCTTTAAGAAAAACAGGTTTCGTAAATTCGACCCAAAGTGTTTTGTTTAACGAAAACACTAGAACATATTGATTAAATCGATAAACCCTAGTTGTTAAACACTAGCCTAGTGCATATTTTTCATTATTAGAGCCATTTATGATCACTGAAATCAAACTTTACTTACATTTTATTGTTTAGATTATCCATTTTCGTACAACAGAAGTGTTTCTGGTCACCCTGATGTTTTTAGTAACACAAAATGCATTTTCATATTTAAAAATAAAACCGCACGTGTGTCTGAGAAATCGCGGTTATTGATTCGAGTTTTAGTCTCTTTTAACATTACAAAGGCCGTGGTATGTACTACCCTGTCTGTGGGATGGTGCATATAAAAGATCCCTTGCTGCTAATCGAAAAGAATAACCCATGAAGTGGCGACAGCGGGTTTCCTCTCAATATCTGTGTGGTCCTTAACCATATGTCTGACGCCATATAACCGTAAATAAAATGTGTTGAATGCGTCGTTAAATAAAACATTTCTTTTCTTTTTTTTAGATTTTCCATTTCCGTAGAACCGAAGTGTTTCTGGTCATCCGGATGTTTTTAATACCACAAAATGCATTTCTCATATTTAAAAAAAACCGCACCTGTGTCTGAGAAGTAACAGTTATGCAGTCGAGTTTTAGTCTATTTTTAACAGTATTTCACCATTTCAACGTCACAGACGCTTGTATCACTGTTGTGACGTCATCTAGATGTGTTACAGGTTTGTAGATTAACCAAACTTAGTGTCCGTTATCACGGGTTGAAACTAGGGTCTGCGACTTTAAAGTGACAGATTCTAGTTTTTAAACAATACGAAAGGAAATGAGGAAGCCGACAGGCTAGCCAAGCTAGGAGCAAAACAAATGCAACCAAACAACAGAGTTAGCTCCTTCCATAAGGGAACTCTTTTAACGTGCTCATATCCAAAACTAGGTTCAGGCACGCCCATTCCAGATTTGACCTCTGACAGACATCGCCAGTGGGCAATTCCGGGACGGGAGGGGAAGGGGAATGGGGATCTCCGAAAAAAAAACCCAAACCCAGATCAGGTTAGACAGTAAGACTAGGACAGTGGGGGATTATTATCACCTTCTCAGCCGAGTGGATCAAGTAACTCTGTTAAAGAGTTGGGACAGGACGTAGCCCAGTGGTAGAGTGTTCGCGTGATGCGCGGTCAGTTCAGAATCGATCCCCGTCGGTGGACCCATTGGGCTATTTCTCGTTTCAGCGAGTGCACCACAACTGGTATATCAAAGGCCGTGGTATGTGCTATCCTGTTTGTGGGATGGTGCATATAAAAGATCCCTTGCTACTAATGAAAAAAAAATGTGGCGGGTTTCCTCTCTAAGAGTCAGACTATATGTTAAAATTACCAAATATTTGACATCCAAAAGCCGATGATTAACAAATCAATGTGCTCTCGTGGTGTCGTTAAAAAAAATAAAAAAAGTGACTTTAAACGTAGAAGAAGATAATAGAGATGTTTCGCATCCACACCGTTTCTGTTACGGTTAGCGACAGGTCACCACTTTGAGTGTAGTTGGTGACGTCACATCAAGTTGCTTCCAGCTCTTTACTAATAAAGAGCCTGCTACATGTTATAAATTTCGTGACTAAGGTCTCACTACACAGATCACTTCCGGGTGAGAGTTCATTGATCACGGTCCAATATAGTTCCTAATTGTGACACATGTTATGATTCACATATTCACTTCTAGGAAATGGTGAAGAATTAAAACAATATGCAAGTTTAATGGTACGCCTTCTGGCTGTATTTTGCCAATGTTATTTTGTAATATAGTGCATCGACCCTTTGGGACATGGGTGTATAACGCAAGAGACAGCCGGAGTGAATCGGTTAATGGACCTGTTCGGACCGGTACTACAGCCAGATGCGGTCATATAGCAAAACACTGAGACGAAAATCTTCTCAATTTTGGAGTGAAAATAAATGCTTATATAATGTATGTTCGCAATGGTGTATGTTGTTAGTGCCAACGAGAACTCGTTCTACTGGCAATCTTCGTTTGGAGTTGGGCAATTTAACATGGGTTTCAATGGCAGATGACATCTGTGTAGAGAGACCTAATATATAATTTTAAAAAATAAAATAAAATAACTCTTCTGAGAATGCCGCCATATTTAAGTCACTAAACATGCCGATTTGCGAAACTAGCTAAACGATAAGTACTGTTACCGAATCATCATTGGCCGAATTTACGAATCCTGTTTTACTTAAAGGGACGTTCTCGAGTTTGCTGCATTGTAAGATGTTTTCGACTAATAAAATATTTCTACGATTAAACTTACATGTTAAATATATTTTCTTGCTTAGAATATCAGTGTCTGTATATTCAATGTGTTTCTGGTCGTCTTAATATTTGTAAGAAGCTCAAACTGGATTTTGTCTTCAAATAATTTAGTACGTACGAAATGTTTTTTTTTTTAGAAAATAAAATGAAATTTAACCTAGTACAAATATTATAACGATCAGAAACACGTTTAATATACAGCCACTAATATTTTAGGCATAAAAATATATTTGATATGTAATTACAATCGTGAAAAAATCTCTGTTAGTCGATGACATCTTAAAAATTGCAGCAAACTCAGGAATGTCCCTTTAAACGCAGATTTATAGCCTATGCATTGTGAATGTAGGTAGTTACACGCGCGTGAGACAAATTCAACCCGTTATGATTGTCCGTAACAGTAATTGTGTGGTTGCGAAAGCTCTCTTAATATTATTATTACATACCGGATATGTGTGCACCAATAATCCTGAAATACGCATACACGAGAAACACGAGTACTATCCTGTCAACACCCATGTTGCATATTGCGCTAAATGAAGGAAGTGATTCCCTAGCTATCAATACAGACGTCCCGTTTGTAGATGTTCCTCGCGCACAACTCGCCGTGACGTTGACGCGGTGACGCGCACGTCCCCCGTTTGTGAAGCTGACGTGAGAAGAGATGCTCAAACATCTGAGTCTCTCCCATAGGGCCTTGGGGGCAAAAGGGTGAGATAAGGACAATGTCACTCTAATGTGTCATGTTGACCCTTTACACACCGCGAACCAGTGGAGCAGACGATCTTCGTAAAATAAGGAAAAGTTTTTAGGGCTGAAAGGGTTAACACGAAGATTGAGATTTTGGTGTAAGAATTAGGTTCAGATGATGTCAAGGTTGTTATTCTTAAGTTAATGGAAAATCAGAAATCCCCAATCCCGCAAAATCTCGAATAAAATGTATTCAACAAAATTAATAAAGATACAGAAAGGAAATGGTTAGTTTTACAACGCACTAAACACATTTTATTTACGGTTGTATGGCGTCAGACATATGGTTAAGGACCATGCTGATATAAAGAGAAAAAACCCCGCTGTTGCCACTTCATGGGCTACTCGATTAGCAGCAAGGGGTCTTTTATATGCACCATCACAGAGACAGGATAGTACATACCACGGCCTTTGTTACACCAGTTGTGGAGCACTGGATAGAACTAAAGCAAAAGACATCATTAAAAAAATCACTATTAGAGCCGTTTTTGATATTTCACATCGGACATTACTTAGATTTTATTGTTTAGATTATCCATTTCCGTACATTCGAAGTATTTCTGGTCATCCTAGTGTTTCTTCTACAACAAAATACATTTTCCTTTTTTTTTAAACGCACGTACCTCTAAGAAGTAACGGTTATGGAGAAAGGATCTAGTACAAAACCGTAACATTCGCGAACATTGTGACTGGTCCCCGACGTGGTCATTTGGTTTAACGCGAAGTGCCCAAACCAGTCTAGTGAATGTCTTCCTGTTCGGTCTGGCTGAACTCGTACCGTGTTTAAAATCTTAAACTTGTTAAAGCTGAAGTATCGGACATATTAATTTTATGTAATTAATTTAGCCATTTATAATAGACCATCAACATTATTTCTTTAACTCCATTTTGCGACATAGTTTGACGATAAAGGCTTTTTACGTCACACGAAAAATATATTAGTTTTATCTGAACATTAATCTAGTAGTGTTGTTGAACCAAACAAACTAACTGTATATTGAGAAGCGGGTCTTGTTTGTGTTTCAAAATGTCACTGGGGCGGACTGTAGCCCAATGTAAAGCTTTCGCCTGATACGCGAACGGTCTAGGATCGATCCCGGTTGGTGGGCGTATTGGGCTATTTATCGTTTCATCCAGTGCTCCACAACTGGTGATATGCATTGTTCCGTCTGTGGAATGCTGCACGTAAAAGATCCCTTACTGATACTCGGAAAGAGTAGCACATTGAGTGACTGTAGCGGGTTTTCTCTCTGATTATTTGTGTGATTTGTAACCATATCCCCGACGCCATATAACAGTAAGGTGCGGAACGTAGCTCAGTGGTACAGCGCTCGCTTGTTGCGCGGTCGGTCTGGGGTCGATCCTCGTCGGTGGGCCCATTGGGCTATTTCTCGGTCCAGCCAGTGCACCACGACTGGTATATCAAAGGCCGTGGTATGTGTTATCCTGTCTGCATATACAAGATCCCTTGCTGCTAATCGAAAAGAGTAGCCCATAAAGTGGCGACAGTGGGTTTCCTCTCTTAAAATATGTGTGGTTCTTAACCATGTGTCCATATAACCGTAAATAAAATGTGTTGAGTGCGTCGTTAAATAAAGTATTTCCTTTCCATATACCAGTAATGAAAATGTGTTGAGTGCGTCATTAAATAAAACATTCCCTTCTTCCATCGATCAAAATGTCATGGGCAAAATATAGCCATAGAATCTATCACTGTAAAATCATTGTAAATCGTTTTAATTCTTCCCCAAAATTCTAGAAGAGAATATGTGAACCACAACATGTGTCACAATTAGGAACTACCGTGGCGTCAACTGAACAGTGATAAATAGACTCTCACCCGAAAATGAACCGTGTTGTGAGACCCAAAGTCTGACGTGCTTTTGAAGTATTGCATCTAGTGTGTATACTATAATCAGTCGAGTCTTATCTATGGCCGATATCGCGTCATGGTATACCGAACGAAAGAAATAAGAAAACACTTTTGTGTTGTAACCCACATTATAAGCACTAATTAGCGTCCCAATTTCCACAGGCCTACGGGCTCCCATTTTGGTAGGAAGGAGGGGGGGGGGGGGGGGGGGGGGGATTTTGACCAGAATAAAAAAAAAGCCCGAATCTGGATAACAACGTTTATTCATACTAGCATCATTGCCAAATGGCTATATAGGATTGAAAACAAATCACTACGCAATTTTACATGGATAACAACTAATTTTGTGGGTAGAATGATGGAAATACACAGTAAAAATGTTGTAGGTTAGCACATTTTGTCCGAATATCTGTATCATTTTTACCCTAATTTGAGATTTCGCTTCAGCACTAGTTCCCACCCCTCTCCCGCCTATTTCGTACGCCTATTGTGGGTAGAATGATGGAAATATATGGTGAAAAGGTTTCAGGACAACTCAGTTTGCCCGAATATCAGTAAGTAAGGTGAAATTACATGTCAGTGATACGGTTCCTGACATTATGGGTGGGGGTTTAATTGCAGTCACTCTTTTCTGTTGGGGTGGAACGTAGTCCGGTGGGAAAGCTCTTGCGTGATGCGCGGTCGATCTAGGATCGATCCCCGTCTGTGGGAACATAAAGGTATTTCTCGTTTCAGCTAGTGCACCACGGCTGGTATATCAAAGGCCGTGGTATGTACTATCCTGTCTGTGGGATTGTGCATATAAAGGATCCCTTGCTAATAATGGAAAAATGTAGCGAGTTTCCTCACTGAGATTATAACAAAATTACCAAATGTTTACATCCAATAGATGGTGATTAATACATCAGTGTGGTCTATTAGTGTTATTAAACAAAACAAACTTTAATTGAATACTATATGTCAAAATTACTAAATGTTTGACATCCAAAATACGGAGACTAATAAATCAATGTGATCTAGTGGTGTCGTTAAACAAAACAAACTTTAACTTTAAAGGGACAGACCCTAGTTTTTAAACACAAAGACATATTTTTCACCGTGACTCTATTTTCAACCCGTAAAAATGGACACTAAGTTTGGTTAATTTACAAACCTGTAACACATTTCGATTACAACAGAGTTAAACAAGAGTCTGTGACGTTGAACTACCCTTTAAAATAGACTAAAACGCAACTCCATAACAGTTTCTTCTCAGACGCATGTGCGTTTTAAAAAAATATGAAGAATCCATTTTGTGGTATTAGAAACACCAGGATGACCAGAAACACTTCAGTTGTACTGAAATGGATAATCTGAACAATAAAATATAAGTAATGTTTGATTTCAGAGATCATAAACGGCTCTAATAGTGAACAAATATGCCTTAGTGTTTAAAAAACTAGGGTCTGTCCCTTTAACTGTTTCCTGTTAGCGATCCTTCCTTTCTTTCTCTCAGTATACACACGAACACCTGCTACAGCTTTAGCTTAGAGGATAGAGTTCAGTTACAAAATGGCGCTGAAGTGGCACCAACATGGAGTGATTGGTCTCGGGTTGTTTGTACTAGTTCACGGCGTAGCATTCATCATCGTCAGTCTACTGCAGTACCAAAACATATCTCGGCTGGAGAGGTATGACAAAACTCTGTCGTGGGAGCTCGGCTGGATGAAGGAGGAATTTGAGGTCAAAGACGAAGTTAGCACATTAGTAAAGGTGCGACACTTTTCATTAGTGATTTTTAAAGAATTATTATTTAATTTTTTTAAATTCTTTCCTTCCACACTCTCGTCCCATTGTTTGCTTTAATAAAGTTGATTTTGTTATAAAGTGACACTCCTCCAACCACTGGAAACCTCTGGAGTCCAGTCGCCATAGACTACCCCACCAAACAAACAAACAACCCCCCCCCCCCCCCCCCCAAGAACCAACAAAAACAACAACAACAACAACCAAAATTGGCTCTGAATTGTTTCATTTATATACAGTCGAGCACCGTTGTGTCGATATCGTGGGGACCGCACATAAATATCGAGTTAACCAAATATCGACTCAAACGTTCAGTCAAGTATGTAAATAAAAAATTACAAACAAAAGATGTCAAAATTTAAAAATGAAATATAATTTATTTGTTTAAATCAAATCAAGAATTTCATTTAATTTCACAATAACATAATGTAACACAAAGCAAAATGTTCTGAAATTAATAATAACAAAGTAATCAATCAATAAACCAATCAATAATACCGATGTGCGCAAGCTTACTGAATCTGTTAAAAGTTTTTATAAATTGTGGAATTAAAATGACTGTGGATATGGAGACAATTAAACAAAAAATTACTAAATAAATTTTAACATATTATAATAAAGGAACAAGGCATGAAAGCTACTGAGCTAGATTGCTCAGACATGGTGCTCTGGGATGGGATGGGATGGGATGGGAATTCGTTTTACTTGCCCATATTCACAGAGGTTCAGGCACGCCCACCTCGGACTGGAGCAGGAGGGGGGGGGGGGTGTAATTGCACAGCGCACTCTACCACGACCGGTTGGTTCGGCTGCATAATGGAACTGCCTGGTGCTCTGGGAACTGGGAAACTCTATTAACGTGCCCCTATCCACGAAGGTTCAGGCACGCCCGCCCCGGATCTAGCCTCTGACCTCGCCAGTGACCACCTCCGGGGCTGTGGTGCTCTGGTACAGGGAACAGGGAAACTCTTTTTACGTGCCCCTATCCACAGAGGTTCAGGCACGCCCACCACGGATTAAGCCTCTGACTTCGCCAGTGACTAACTCCGGAGCAGGGGGGGAGGGGGTAAGTTTGAGGTGGGCGGAATTTGGAAAAAAGCCATTTAGTAAGGTCAACGCGAGCGCGGACCAAATAGCAGACACTTCGCAAACTTGAAGTACACCGAGTGGGAGCCGTGCTCTGATTGGCTGAATTTCGATTCCTCGGTGAAGCCTGTATTTTACCTAAGTCTACAAAGAGTAACTGCATCCAAATACATGTCCGGACTATAAAATTAAACCCAAAATAGTTAAGACTGCTCAGCCAAAAGGTTTTTAAAGGTGATTTTGAGCAATTGAACGGGCGCCAAAGTAAAATGCGTTAGACTACTTATAAAAAAATAAACATAAGAATTTTGAACTGCTTCCAAAACGTTTAAAGTCTAACTAGCCCAATAAAAGAGGTTGGTACTCACGGAGGAAAGGTTGACTAAGGGGAGGAGAGCCAAACCCTGGTGTCCAGATGGGGGATCAGCTGGTGTATATCCGGCTTCGCTAGCAGTCTAGTGATCACAGGGTACTGTTTGTGGAACACCTTCTTCATCAGGCGATGAATCGAAATGTTGTCCATTTCTGCAAACAGTAGAGCCTGGCTGTAGCGGTTGTCCAGAAGGTGGGTAATACTCACAGCCGACCGCCCATCCTTGAAGGTCACTGGGTGCATCTCAAATTCGCCTTCAGCGTCAGGGACGTCCTCGAAGTTCCGACATCGGGGTACTGCCAAGAGGTGTCTGGTGTCCGGAACGTCAATTACAGCGAACTTGGAGAAGCGGCGATCAAGTTTCCCGTGCAGAGTCCAGGAATCCATGGATTCACCGGACTCTGCACCTTCAGGTGGTGGCGGAGGTTGTTTTGGTGGTGTTCTAATGTTGGTAACGGTTGTCGCCACTTCTGCCTTGCGCTTTCCAACAGCTCCTTGGCGGTCCGGGATAGCCATTGGTGACACCGGTAAAATTGGTGACACATCAATGCTATCCAGAGTATGACGTGGCGAAGTGCTGGATCGAGTCGCAGTTCTAGTTACACTAGCCTCGTGAACTCGTGCCGCCTCCGAAGTGGGAGCTAGGCCGGTCGAAACTGGCTTCTCTTCCTTCTTCTCGGTGGAAACTGCAGGTAACGGCGAAGCAGACGGAGCCGCTGCCGGTGGTTTAACCACCGGGGTTGGCCCCCCCCCCCCCCCTGAACCGTTCCTGGCGGGTTTCTCCTCTTCTTCCTCGTCCTCCTCTTCTTGGTTGGAACCGGGTCGCCGTACACCAAGGTCACGGTTGCCCGTGACCCGGTGTACGCGACGCGGTATTCCAACAACACTCCGTACGTTGTTATGAGTCCCCCCAGGGGGGGGGGGGGGGGGAGGGGTGGGGGTAACTCCAGAGAGCATGAACACAGGTCCTGCTTCATCTTAAACGAAATTGGAATGCAAGAATCGACTGCAAGAATCGACTGGTGAAGTGACCTGCTCTGGTGCTCAGGTGAAGTGACCAACGGTCCACTTTGCTTAAATAGGATATGTGTCATTAAAGAAACACCGACATCGCATCTTTGTTAATTAACAAACAAATAACCGACCACCACAAATTAATCCTACTTTAATGGGAATGGGAACTCTATTTACGTGTCACTATCCAAAAAGGTTCAGGCACGCCTACCACGGATTTGGCCTCTGACCTCGCCAGTGGACGGTTCCGTGGCAGCATGGGGTGGGGGGTAGGGGAAGGGGGGCAGTTGAGATGATGGGGTTGGAATTTAAATTTTTTGTTGGTAAGACCAAATGTTCTAAAATTAAAAAAGAAGATTAACTTATTATAGCAAAAAAAAAAAAAAAAAACAAATGAGTTTTAGAATGCACCAGAAAAAATAAAAAATAAGAACATTTAATATTAAGTAGGATACGGGTTATGTAATCTACAAATTAATTTACTTTAATCCGATTCCATTTTACCAGTCCTCAATTTATGAAAGCCATAAGTCACGTGACTCGCTGCATTCTGTAACAATCATTTCGTCTGCTCGATTACCGCGTTTAATTTTAAGATCGGTGAGGCCATTTATTACCTTGATTACTGTTTTAGATAACTTCACTCATTGATCTCACATGTGAACAGTAATTACAAATCATATCTGTTTACAGTGGAATGTCGGCAATGGTTTGGTTACGTGCCCAAAATACCGTCAGAGCGTTAATTATAGGTCGTGCAATTTATACTTACCCTTTTAAACATTTTATTTATTTTAACAAATAATTTTACTATCGACACATCGAGGCACTTTTGTACATAAAAGTTTAATTAGGGACCAAAAAATATATCGACACAAACGTAATATCGACTCAATCGTATCGACTCAACAGAGTAAAACACATGATATTTAATACACGTTTCGGCCGGCACCGGCCAGTCATATTGACACAAACAATATATCGACTCAGGCAAGATCGACACAACGGTGCTCGACTGTAATAGAATACTTTTCTTTTGAATGGATTTAGTGAATGTCGTCGGGTTTACTTTTTATCTCTCCCCCAAGATCTCCAGCACCAACTCTCTTAAAGGAATGCTTGTGAAAGGCTTTTAGACTGGTATGCATATTCAACGATACATAATGCACATTATTGCTTAATTTCAACGAGTATATTATTATATTTAATTAATAAAATGGTTAAATGTGACGGCTATTAGATATAACGGGCGCAGCCATTTTGTTCCATTGCAGTGAATACGCCATCTGGCGAGCCGTTGGTTACGTAATATTTAACACGTCACGTCGGGAATTAGCCTTTGAGGAGCATCCTTCAACACTCTCTCCAAATAATAAAAACCCCACCCCAAAACCACACGCGAAAATAAAAAGCAAAAACAAATACAGAAAACGAAAACAAAAGCTATCACCCCAGCCCCCACCCTCAAACAAAAACCCCCCCCCCCCAAAAAAAAAAAAAAAAAAAAAAAAACCCACATACAAAAAAAAAGAACAAAAACAAATGAAAAAAAAGAAAACGTACGCTACCACCCACAGCCTCACCCCCCCACCCCCCCCCTCCAAAAACCCCACAAACCCACCCCCAAAACCAACAAACAAAATCAACAACAATAAAAAGAGCAAAACAAACAAACCCCGAAAAACAAAAACATAATTATTGCAAACGTTACTGATTGTTACTGAATTACCGGAGCTTGGCAAAACTATTTTTAAATTACCATAGGTTACAAATTCTTAAGCTCGAGCCCTGATCCCAACCCATGTCCAACTTTGCCCTGGTGTAATTGGTGAAACTATTCCGTGTTGCAGGATTTGGTGAAAGCCGCTGTGAGAACTTTGTACCCTTGGACTCGACATCGAGGTTACGATGTGTCCAATCACGACAAGGGACGCCATCACCACCTGTACCAGAAGTCTGAAGAGCGAACACGTCACAAAAGATTCGCGATAGTAGATCTCTTACAGGATATTCTAAACGAACAGGTCTGGTTAACAATGAGATTACATATTAATCAACAACAAAAATAAATAAATAAATAAATAAATAAATAAATAAATAAATAAATAAATAAATAAATAAATAAAACAAAACAAAACAAAACAAACAACAAAACAAACAAACACACAAATAATTTATTTGTTTTCTTTGAACTCTAAATTCTGAATTGTTTTCTTTCTAAATTGTTTGTTTGCAAATTTGTACTCTTTTTATACAACCGAATGGTACCTTTAATTATAACAACTGTCTGTTCTCGTCTTGTCCAGGGTAGAACATAGCCCAGTGGTAAAAGCGATCGATCTAGGATCGATGCCCGTCGGTGGGCCCATTGGGCTGTTTCTCGTTCCAGCCATGGCTCCACAACTGGTGTAACAAAGGCCGTGGTATGTACTATCCTGTCTGTGGGATGGTGCATATAAATGATCCCTTGCTGTTAATCGAAAAGAGTAGCCCATGGGGTGGCGACAGCCGGTTTCCTCTCTTAATATCTGTGTGGTCCTTAACCATATGTCAGACGCCATATAACCGTAAATAAAATGTGTTGAGTGCGTCGTTAAATAAAACATTTCCTTCATATCCTGTTTTGTTCTCTGTTGCTGTGTTGTGCTTTGCTTCTATTCTGCACTGAACTGGATCATACTGACAGACAGACAGACAGACAGATATCTGTGTTGTACTATTTTGTACTGCTCTACTGGGCTCTGGTTTGCTCATCTTCATAAATCAAGGCTAATATTCGTTCCTCGTATTCAGCCTTGATACATGTAGTCAAGATTACTGATATCCACTACTAGCGCCCTCCATTGGAAGAAAATTTGTAACACCGATTATGTCCCTTACACGATGACATCGCTGACCAATCACAGTAACATGTGACAATCTTGAAAGCAATATAAAAAATTAACCGCCGAAACCTTTTTTTTAACCTATCGTGACAAACACGACACGTTTCCACGGACGCTGACGCTGCCATCTTTGTTTACAATAACAAGGGAATCTATAAGTAGCGTTGCGATTCGTTGCAATCAGATCTCATCGCATCCAATGGAATTTAAGCATTTTGTGGCACGATTTCTTGACGACATGTATCAAGGCTGAATACGAGGAACGAATATTAGCCTTGATTTATGAAGATGTGGTTTGCTATGCTCTTCAATCCGCTACTTAGTCTTTTCTATTATGTTACTTTCCCACACTGTTCTGTCGTGTAGTCTAGTTGTATAACTGTTGTGTAGTCAGGTGTTGAGTTCTGTTATATTAACTTACATTATGTTACTTTCCCACACTGTTCTGTCGTGTAGTCTAGTTGTATAACTGTTGTGTAGTGAGGTGTTGAGTTCTGTTATATTAACTTACATTATGTTACTTTCCCACACTGTTCTGTCGTGTAGTCTAGTTGTATAACTGTTGTGTAGTCAGGTGTTGAGTTCTGTTATATTAACTTACATTATGTTTACTTTCCCACACTGTTCTGTCGTGTAGTCTAGTTGTATAACTGTTGTGTAGTCAGGTGTTGAGTTCTGTTATATTAACTTACATTATGTTACTTTCCCACACTGTTCTGTCGTGTAGTCTAGATGTATAACTGTTGTGTAGTCAGGTGTTGAGTTCTGTTATATTAACTTACATTATGTTACTTTCCCACACTGTTCTGTCGTGTAGTCTAGTTGTATAACTGTTGTGTAGTCAGGTGTTGAGTTCTGTTATATTAACTTACATTATGTTACTTTCCCACACTCTTCTGTCGTGTAGTCTAGTTGTATAACTGTCGTGTAGTCTAGTTGTATAACTGTCGTGTAGTCTAGTTGTATATCTGTCGTGTAGTCTAGTTGTATAACTGTTGTGTAGTCAGGTGTTGAGTTCTGTTATATGAACTTACATTATGTTACTTTCCCACACTGTTCTGTCGTGTAGTCTAGTTGTATAACTGTTGTGTAGTCAGGTGTTGAGTTCTGTTATATTAACTTACATTATGTTACTTTCCCACACTGTTCTGTCGTGTAGTCTAGTTGTATAACTGTCGTGTAGTCTAGTTGTATAACTGTTGTGTAGTCAGGTGTTGAGTTCTGTTGTGTAGTCAGGTGTTGAGTTCTGTTGTGTAGTCAGGTGTTGAGTTCTGTTGTGTAGTCAGGTGTTGAGTTCTGTTATATTAACTTAGATTATGTTAGGTGGGATGTAGCCCAGTGGTAAAGCGTTCGTCTAGGATCGATACCCGTCGGTGGACCCATTGGGGTGTTTCTCGTTCCAGCCAGTGCTCCACAACTGGTGTAACAAAGGCCGTGGTATGTACTATTCTGTCTGTGGGATGATCCCTTGCTGCTAATCGAAAAGAGTAGCCCCTGAAGTGGCAACAGCGGGTTTCCTCTCTCAATATCTGCGTGGTCCTTAACCATATGTCTGACGCCATATAACCGTAAATAAAATGTGTTGAGTGCTTCGTTAAATAAAACATTTCCTTACATTATTTTATGCTATGTATTTTACTGTTGTGCTATATTGCTTTGTGTCATGTTATGTTTGTTATGTTTGTTATTTTCTGTTGTTTCGTGTTGTGTTGTGTAGTCTTGTATTGTATTGTATTGTATTGTAGTGCAATGCAGTGTAGTGTAGTGTAGTGCAGTGTAGTGTAGTGTAGTGTAGTGTAGTGTAGTGTAGTGTAGTGTAGTGTAGTGTAGTGTAGTGTAGTGTAGTGTAGTGTAGTCTAATATAGTCTAGTCTTGTATAGTATTGTATATTATTATATTGTATTGTATTAATATAATTTATCACCGTTGTGAGGTATAGATAAGGCAATTCCAACCCGACGGACAAAACGTTTTTTTGTGAGGGCCAAGGTGTACCGAGGTCCTTACAAAAACATTTTGTTCCGAGGGTTGGAATTGCCTTATCTATATCTCACAACGGTGATTGATTCTTATTCTTGCCCATTTGATTACAGTAACAAAACATTAATTTTGTAAGCTACGTACGGTTTGTTTATTGTTGAACGATTCGTAAACATTTCACCTACAAACAATGAAACTCATTTAATCATACGCTGAAAAATATAGTCCAACTTATGCAACGACATAAAAATGCAACAACTTAACAATAACTATAAATTTGAAAATATTAATTTGTTTAAATATTTTTTAAACAATGATACAACGTGAATGGCAAACAGAATTTTGAAAACCATGAGTTATGACGTCAATTGTCGTAAAACATGAGTTATGACGTCACGCGTATGTAGAAATCATCTAGCCCTCGGGTCAGACAAATTTATCTAGCCCTAGGGTCAGA
Organism: Gigantopelta aegis; assembly: GCF_016097555.1. NCBI lineage: Eukaryota > Metazoa > Mollusca > Gastropoda > Neomphalida > Peltospiridae > Gigantopelta > Gigantopelta aegis. The sequence continues at coordinate 29,059,991 of NC_054710.1, forward strand.
CAGATTTTTCTAGCACTGTGCGAAAGCTGGATAACCTTGTCCAGTCGGCAAGAATGTATTGTATTGTATTGTATTGTGCAGTCTTTTATTGTAATGTATTGTATTGTATTGTATTGCATTGTATTATATTGTATAGTCTAGTCTTCTATTGTATTGTGTAGTCTTGTTTATCATTGTGTTGTGTTGTGGTGTGTTATGCTATGCTATGTTATATTATGTTTGTTGTGTTATTTTCTGTTATGTGGTGTAGTGAATAAAACATTCAAAGAGACTAACCTCGGATTGGTGTTTAAAAATGTTTTATAGATGGAATTATGGTGGTCAGCAATAAAATGTACTTGTATTTTTATTGTACAATAATAATAATAATAATAATATTATTATTATTATTATTATTATTATTATTATTATTATTATTATTATTATTATTATTATTATTATTATTAAAATCTTGTCATGATTTATTTATATTTATTTATTTATTTATTTATATTTTAGGAAAAGGCCATTGAACGTTACTGTAGTGGTAACCAAACCAGAGTGTGTTCTAAAGGTGGGATAATACCATTTATGATTCTGTTTTCGTTAACGAGACTAATTTTCGTGAAAGTGGTAGTCATCATTTATGCACACAATTAAAACACCAAACTCAAATCTCCATTTTAACATTAATGTAAAATTACTGAAATTATATTATAAACTAGATTGTTGTTTTAATTTATCGGTTAAAAAACAACAAAAAACCCCAAACAATTATGGATATTAAATTATACGTTAGACATTGTATTTAAAATTGAGTAAACCGGACACCCTCGGACACTGCAAAATGTACCCAGTTTAGAAAGGTTAAGTTATGTACTGATTTTTAAACAAGGACCGTGAAAAATGTCCGGTATTAGGGGAATTCTGGTTTACAGAGGATCCGGTTTTGAGAGGTTTTACTTTAACAATAACTTTTTAGACGACTTTAACCTTTAGACTACTGGATTAATTTTTAACAAAAACCACGTTGAGTGGGTACAAGTTTATAATTTTTACTCACATATATTCACTTAAATGTTTTATAAATACATGAAATAAAGTTCATATATGAATCGGTAAGTATTATTTTCGTGTCTTTTTTGTAATGTTTTTATTATTTTTAGATCGGCTAATGGTGATTAAAATTAGGCAAACAATCTAAAAAGTTGCGTTTACTTACGGGCATTTGTGGCCAGCTGTTCAGTATTTATGTCCATTATTCCCGATAACAGTGGTTTTCTGACCAGATTTTTTTTAAACCCGCACTACGATTCATATTGCAATATTTGGTAATTTTCGTTGTTGGTAAAACGAACAAATTTATTATCAAATTAGCTGTCACAGTCAGCTATCGATCCCTGAAAACGACCGCGACGTGCCGCCATTGTTGTCAAGCAAAAATACTTGCCGAAAACCACTTTTTGAACTCAAAATTTCAAGGTATTTTCAATTGAAAAAATCAAAACAAAAGCCACCATTTTGAAAAAAAATCTTTTTTCTTTTATTATATTTCCGTTTCCGGTGAGTGTCGTCTGCAAAACGGCGGAAAATATGAATTGGGGAATGCACTGTATACAGTGTACAGTATGTCGACTGACGTGACGTCGGGCGAGATATCTCGCCTGCAGTACTCAGGTTAAAAAAGAAAGAAAAGTGAAAAAATCAATACAAAAATTGTGACAACAAAGTATGAAATTGCGAACGGTTTTATCACAGATACAGAGCCAACGTTTGCCTAAAAAGGACAAAATAACAAGTGATTATACACAACAAATTGTATTCAAAAGGAATTCTCCACGGATACACATCTAAAGTTGGTTTTATTTAACGAAACCACTAGACCACATTGATTTATTAATAATCGGCTAATGGATGTCAAACATTAATTAATTTTGACACAGATATACTTAGAAAAGAAACATTGTACCATTAGTAGCAAGGGATATTTTACAGGCACCATCCCAGAGACAGAACAGCACATACCACAGCCTTCGACATACCCGTCATGGTGCACTGGCTGGAACAAGAAATAGCCTAATGGACCTACCAATGGGGCCTCCTAGATCGTCCGCGCATTAGGCGAGCGCTTTACTACTGGGCTACATTCCGCCATTGGTTTGAGATGCTGTTGTACATCTCCTTGCAATAACACTAAACTGACGTTGCAGTAAATATTTTGTTGTTTGAACATTATTAATACACCTGGATGTGTTTGAAGAAAATCTTGTAATTAAATATGTCGGCAAGGTAAATTTGTTGTAGAAGCATCACGAGGGGTTTTTTATATTCATAATCCATAGACCCTTCGTGATGCTTCTACAACACACACACACACACACACACACACACACACACACACACACACACACATACACATACACACACACACATACACACACACATGCACACACAGACACACACATAAACACAGACACACACACACACATACACACACAGACACACACACATACCACACACACACAAACACACACACAGACACACAAACACACACACACACGGATATATATATATATATATATATATATATATATATATATATATATATATATATATATATATACACATATATATATACACATATATATACACATACGAAAACATAAGGTAACTTAAAATATTGAAAAACAGCTGAAATAATATGTTTACTTGTTGATTTTACAGGACCCAAGGGCTATACTGGTCCACCAGGAAATCAAGGTATGAAATGTTTGTATTTTTGTGGATGTCGGTAGGTGTAGGTAATGTCTTTGGCATGCTTCTATTATAGAACTGTTCGAGCACGCCTCTCGTTAATGCAATCTTTGACTTCGACAAAGAGTTCTGTCCATGACAGGTGTTTGTTTCTGTGTGTTTCAGTTACGAACAATATTGTATTCTTAAAGATGTAAAATTGTGACGCAAACATGTAAGTTTAAACTGGCAAAACTCTGCCACATCAGCGCCATAGTTAGCATGTGTGTGTGTGTGTCTGTGTGTGTGTGTGTGTGTGAGAGAGAGAGAGAGATAGAGTGTGTATGTTTGTGTGTGTGTGTGTGTGTGTGTGTGAGAGTGTGTGTGTGTGTGTGTGTGTCTGTGTGTGTGTGTGTGTGTGTGAGAGAGAGTGTGTGAGTTTGTGTCTGTGTTTGTGTGTGTGTTTGTGCGTGTGTGTGTGTGTGCGTGTGTGTTTGTGTGTGTGTGCCTGTGTGTGTGTGCGTGTGTGTGTGTTTGTGTCTGTGTGTGTGTGTGTGTGTGTGTGTGTGTATGTGTATGTGTGTGTGTATGTTTGTGTCTGTGTGTGTGTGTGTTTGTCTCTCTCTCTCTCTCTCTCTCTCTGTGTGTCTTTCTCTCTCTCTCTCTCTCTCTCTCTCTCTCTCTCTCTGTCTCCCTGTCTAACTGGGCCCATTAGGTTATTTCTCATTCCAACCACTGCACCACGACTGGTACATCAAATGCCGAGGTATGTGCTATCCTGTCTGTGGGATGGTGCATATAAAAGATCCCTTGCTGCTAATCGAAAAGAGTAGCCCATGAAGTGGCTACAGCGCGTTTCCTCCATCAATATCTGTGTGGTCCTCAACCATATGTCCCACGCCATATAACCGTAAAAAAAATGTGTTGAGTGCGTCGTTAGATAAAACATTTCTTTTCCCTGTCTAACTATAGTATTTATTATTTTACATGTTAGGTGCTAAAGGCGTGACTGCTGCTCCTGGACCTAAAGGTGACCCAGGAACGACGGGTTTGAAAGGTCAAAAGGGTGACCTCGGTCCGAGAGGTCAGAAGGGAGTCAAAGGTCAACAAGGAATAAATGGCGACCCAGGAATCCGGGGAATAAAAGTAAGATATATAGAACTACATGTATATAAAAGTGCGCTTTTACAGTACTGTTAATAATTGACGCCCTTCTATTAATGTATTCGTTTGACTTCCGTGGAGTAGCATGGGACCGAGGGGGGGGGGGGGGGGGGGGGGGGGGGGGGGGGGGGGGGGGGGGGGGGGGGGGGGGGGGGGGGGGGGGGGGGGGGGGGGGGGGGGGGGGGGGGTATTTCCCCCCACCACGTATTCCTGTCGCCCCGCAATAAAATTTGTTTTGTTTAACGACACCACTACACCAAATTGATTAATTAATCATCGGCTATTGGATGTCAAACATTTGATAATTGTGACTCGTAGTCATCAGAGGAATTCCGCTACATTTTTCCATTAGTAGCAAGGGATTTTTAAAATGCATCATCCCTCAGGCAGTATAGCACATACCACGGCCTCTGATATACCAGTCGTGGTGCATTGGCTGGGACGAGAAGTAGCCCAATGGTCCCACCGACGGGATCGATCCCAGACCAACCGCACATCAAGCGATCGCTTTAACACTGGGCTTACCTTGCGCCCCAAAAGTGATTGAAGCGGACTACGGATCACGGGTTTCGTCCAATTTGGTCGAATTCCCAATTGGTCGAAAAATAAGTACTCGTCTGTTATATAACCACTACCTGATTACCTGTGTATGTAATGAACATGACCTCTTCATGTTTATACAAGTTTTGATTACAGACGGACACTGGTTTATTTACCAATGTACATAAACTGGCTGCCATACATAAACATATTTTCTCCAAAAAAATGTTTAATAGTTTCTGCTGCTTAAGTGGACATTTGTACTTGTTTGCGTACTTGAAAGAATGAATATTTTAAAATGTTGAAAAATGTTTTGCTTTTTGTGAAATAAACATTTTTAGATGGAGACCTTCTTTTTTAATTATTTACAGACATTCACTACATTCAATACATGGATTATTTCGATATTTGTCATATTTACATACTTTATGCGTTAAGCGATATCTATACCATCTATACAATAATAATCGGTTTCCAAATAATCTGGAACAGTTCATTATAATGACTGAGGTAATAACATGCATCTCAGTAACACCATTGAACCATATCCATTGTTGTTTTAACAGTTTGACCAATTGGGAATTCGACCAAATGGGAGTAAGCCCGTTCACGTATACGCAAGGAGATTACGGACAAATGGAATCCCTTCCATTAATGTATTGATTTGACATCCCTGGAATAGTATGGGACGGGGAAAAAGGAATGTGTTTATTTTCTCCAAACATGTATTCCCTGTTGCCCTTATAGTAAAGTTTGTTTTGTACAACGACACCACTAGAGCACATTGATTTATTAATCATCGGCTATTGGATGTCAAACATACGGTCATTTTGACACAGTGATAAAGAGGAAACCCACTGCACATTTACATTAGTAGAAAGGGATTCTTTTATATGCATCATCTCACAGATAGGATAGCACATACCACGGCCTTTGATGTACCAGTCGTGGTGTACTGGCTGGAACAAGAAATAGCCCAATGGGTCCACTGACGGGGATCGATCCCAGACCAATCGCTAATCAGGCGTGCGCTTTACCTCTGGGCTACGTCTCGAACCCGCCCATAATACGACCCAATACACAATCCGGGCATTAGGTAGCCTTGGCCCAACCTCAACAACCAACCTCCTTTTTCTCTCCCAAATTTAAGGCCATAAATTAAATTATTTAAATTAATAAATTTTATTTTAAAAAGTCCGATCAAAAACAGCGTCTAATATTTAATATATTTTAATTTATTATTAATTTGGAAATGCGCACATAAATTTATAAAGTCCATAGTTATTTAGGCCATAATTACCTAAATTGACCCGGAAATAATTTCTGTCCCGGATCCGGTCTCTGGCTACCCAGAGATGGGACCTTGGACAGATATGCTCGAAACCTTAGTGGTATATGAGCATGTCAACAGTATCCGTTCCGCTCCGCATTAGTTACGGTTATGTATGTATAGATGTATCAGTATCTATATAGTGTATGTTTGTCTGGTTTGAGTAGTACATACATAAATAGTGGATACATTCCTTTCTCGACACACAAATTGTCTCGCCCGCATATCCCACACCACTACAGTAACTGCTCGGCCACAAATACCAAAAAATATTATTGGTAGAGATACATTTTACTCGTAGAATGCAGGAAATTGCATTTGAGAACATCTAGTTTTAAAAAGTTTACGGTGGAGTATACCCCCGAACCCCCTAGAATCTTTGCTTTGCACCCTCGATCTCCGTCAGGACCCACCACACCCACAATGCCTACTTGCTTCCGCCATGCCTGGACCACCGAGACATTCTAAAAATGTATGTATGTATATACTGATGTATGGATATGATATCTATATATTGTATGTATGTCGAGGTTGACTATTACATACATAGATATTAACGCACTGGCGTAAGGGATAATTAAGTCCTTCTGGCCGCAAAAATTGCTGTTGCTGGGATTCGAACCTGTGGCACCGAATCGCCCCCAACTTGCAGACTAGCCACGATACGTTCTGAGCTATGGAGTCATCGATGTATGTATGCATGTATGTATGTATGTATGTATGTATGTATGTATGTACGTATTCATGTACATATTTATGTCTGTTTTTGTGTCTCTGTCTAATTTGTGTCGTCTTTCTGTCTGTCACTACGTATTCATCAGTACCAATCTAACGGTCATCAACACTTCAACATTTGATCTGTAATAACACACTCAATTTTCTAGCCTTGTTCAAGTGAGTGGAAAACTAAAATAATGCACGGTCTATTTTCACATGATTTCGGTCTATTTCAGTCGTTAGTTTCCGCCTCTTCTGATATAATCACCAACAGGGGAGCATTGCATAGAAAACGAGGTTAATTGTGACATCAGTTGCTTGGCAACGCTATATCACGCTTCGTCAGCGTCAGCTATTTGGTTATTCACGGTATAAAAGAACAGGTACCAGTCTACGAAATGACGTCATTTCCGTCAAGACCAATGATGGCGCTTAACAGTCAATAGGTTTCGTTTGATCTTAAGAGACAGGCCATTGGCTAATTAAGGACGTTTCTGAAAGGGTGCTTCAGAGAGGTTTTCCGTTTTGACTTACCTTCAGGAAATGCGAGGCTACGTTAAACTCTTTTTTATATCATGCCTACATCCGAATGTCTAAACTTGCAGACCCCTCTGGGCTTTGTTGATGACATGGCCAGTAGACTGGTGCTGGGCGGAAGGAATTAGTAATAAGATACCTGGCTTCGGTGGTGTCGTGGTCAAGCCATCGGACATAAGGCTGGTAGGTACAGGGTTCGCAGCCCGGTATCGGCTCCCATCCAGAGGGAGCTTTAACGACTCAGTGGGTAGGTGTAAGACTACCACACCCTCTTCTCTTTCACCAACCACTAACCAACAAACAACTAACCCACTGTCCTGGACAGTCATTCCAGATAGCTGAGGTGTCTGTCCAGAACAGCGTGCTTGAACCTTAATTGCATATAAACACGAAAATAAGTTGAAATGAAAATAAGTAATAGGAATCCCCCACCCCCCGCAAAAAAAATAAAATAATAATAATAAGAAAGAAAATAGGTTTGTTTCGTATAACGATACTACTAGAGCACATTGATTAAATAATCATCGGCTATTGGATGTCAAACATTTGGTAATTTTGACATACAGTCATAGAGAGGAAACCCGCTACACTTTTTTTCATTAATTACAAGGGATATTTTATATGCACTATCCCACAGACTGGATAACACATACCATGGCCTTTGATATACCAGTCTTGGTGCACTGGGTGGAATGAGAAATAGCCTAATGGGCCTACCGACCAATCCTGCATATTACGGATTTTTAAAACAGAAGACGAAAAAAAGAAGAAAAAAAGAGTAAAAACAATGGGAAAAAAAAACAGAGCTCACAGACGTACGATTGAAATAATTAATTGTTTAGTGTAAATGGATGAACAAAAGATGTCGCTTAGCAACGCGAAATGTGTTATTTCGGTTTCCATGGAAACAAGCGTAACAAAGACGAGAGAGCTGCCGGAGTGAGATGTTTTTGTCACAAAATAAAGCCCATGACAGATTGCATTTTTTACAAATGAATTCCCTCTCCGCTAGATCAAATTACATATTACTCATATTTTCCTGTTTATAATTTCAGTATCTGTATATAACAAAGGTGTTTGTTGTTGTCCTATGTTAACAAATAACCAGATTTTACCTTGCAATAATTTCTTTCGTAGGAAAACCTACTACGCAGTAAAATGAAACGTTGTTATTTAGGCATTAGCTGACGACATCAAACACATTGGATGTACAGACACTAATATTCTAAATCTAAAGACAATACCGTATTCCATGATTAAAATCGCTTACGCCCAGTAGGCAGAGTCGAAAGGATGTTTGGCAAAGTCGTTATTTCATTTCATTTCAACTTATTTTCGTGCTTATATCCAATTAAGGTTCAATCACGCTGTCCTGGGCACACACACACCTCAGCTATCTGGGCCGTCTGTCCAGAACAGTGGGTTAGTGGTTGGTTGTTAGTGGTTAGTGAGAGAGAAGAGGGTGTAGTGGTCTTACACCTACCCATTGAGTCGTTAAAACTCGCTCTGGGTGGGAGCCGGTGCCGGGCTACGAACCCTATATCTACCAGCCTTATGTCCGAAGGCTTAACGACGACACCACCGAATCGTGATTGCTTCCATGATCCACTAACAGGTGCTCGTCCTTAGGAGGACTGCCACTCTCGTTCGAGATCCGTAACGTGTTTCATCCCTCCTCCGCTTGTAGGAGGACCGCCACTCCCCTAGCGGATCCGTAACAGCATGTTTCATCCCTCCTCCGCTTGTAGGAGGACCGCCACTCCCCTAGCGGATCCGTAACAGCATGTTTCATCCCTCCTCCGCTTGTAGGAGGACCGCCACTCCCCTAGCGGATCCGTAACAGCATGTTTCATCCCTCCTCCGCTTGTAGGAGGACCGCCACTCCCCTAGCGGATCCGTAACATCACGTTTCATCCCTCCTTCTCCGCTTGTAGGAGGACCGCCACTCTCCTAGCGGATCCGTAACAGCATGTTTCATCCCTCCTCCGCTTGTAGGAGGACCGCCACTCTCCTAGCGGATCCGTAACAGCATGTTTCATCCCTCCTTCTCCGCTTGTAGGAGGACCGCCACTCTCCTAGCGGATCCGTAACAGCATGTTTCATCCCTCCTTCTCCGCTTGTAGGAGGACCGCCACACTCCTAGCGGATCCGTAACAGCATGTTTCATCCCTCATAAGCAATAAATTTGTTATGGGATATGTAATTTTAGTCGCCAGAAAAGGCTTTGTTAGACGAAAAACATCTTACAAGAAGTTTGTTTTGTTTAACGACACCACTATAGCACATTGAATAATAATTATTAAGCATCGGCTATTGGATATCAAACATATGATAATTCTGACTAATAGTCATCAGAGGAAACCCGCTACATTTTTTCTAATGCAGTAAGGGATCTTTTTATATGCACTTTCCCACAGACAGGAAAGCACATAGCACGGCCTTTGACCAGTTGTGGTGACTACTTGGAACGAGAAAAAAACCCAATCAGTTGAATGGATCCACCGAGGTGGTTCGAACTTCCGACGCAAGCACCTCAGCCGAGCACTCAACCTACTGAGCTAAATCCCGCCTATCTTAAAATGATTGCAAACTTAGGATAGTCTCTTTAGAACTTAAAACGAGGGTGAACTAAAGTTCTTTTCCTTTCCATTTCATAGGGTATCAAGGGACTGCCTGGTCCGAAAGGAATCCAAGGACCAACGGGAACAAAAGGTCACAGAGGGTCAAAGGGTGACCAAGGAGTTCACGGCCAAGTGGGAGACAGAGGCCCTAAAGGGTTAAAGGGAGACAAAGGTATAACAAAGTTTAATCCTTGATTACACATGCAGGGCAGTACACTCCGTTTCTTGTGGAGCATAAGAAGGAAGGAAGGAAATGTTTTATTTAACGACGCACTCAACACATTTTATTTACCGTTATATTTCGTCAGATATATGGTTAAGGACCACACAGATATTGAGAGAGGAAACCCGCTGTCGCCACTTCATGGGCTACTCTTTTCGATTAGCAGCAAGGGATCCCACAGACAGGATAGTACATACCACGGCCTTTGTCACGCCAGTTGTGGAGCACTGGCTGGAACGAGAAATAGCTCAATGGGTCCACTGTGGAGAATGGGATCCAACGAAATGATCCATTGTTTTGTTTCCCATTGCTGTGTTAAGTAAAATAATATTTATTATGCAAAACCTCACAGCATTTAAAACTAAGTCCTGACTTTAAACAATTCGACTCCATTAGTCCACGTAAACATAAAAAGTAAAAAGGGTAATGGAGTCAAGTTTGATTATGTCCCTATTATTCTCAAAGGAGCACAAGGTCCTGCAGGGGAAGCCGGAGTTCAAGGTGAGAAGGGCACTAAGGGAGAACCTGGTCCTCCTGGGCCGTCTGCATATCAGCTTGGACCTGGCTGTGAATGTCTTAGTAAGTACATCCGTTTAGCTTTTCAGGATTGTTTATGTTGTGTTATGCTATTGTGTGCTGTGCTGTGCTGTGCTGCTGTGATATGCCGTGTTATGCTATACTATGTTATGTTATGTTATGCTATGCTATGCTGTGCTGTGCTGTGCTGTGCTGTGCTGTGCTGTGCTGTGCTGTGCTGTGCTTTGCTACGCTATGCTAAGCTATGCTGTGCAACGCTATGCTATGCTATGCTATGCTATGCTATGCTATGCTATGCTATGCTAAGCTATGCTGTGTTACGCTATGCTGTGTTACGCTATGCTGTGTTACGCTATGCTGTGTTACGCTATGCTATGCTATGCTATGCTATGCTATGCTATGCTATGTGGATATATATGAATATAGTATGTATGCATTTGTGTGCAGAACAGAAACGTTACTAAGCAATTTTAGGCATGAATGGAAAACGGACACCGCACCTGGACCCGCGCCTAAATCCGCACCTTATGTCCACGAATTGTTTCGGTGTTTTCCACACTGTTCCTTGAAATGAGTGTCTTCCTTTTTTATGGCGGGAAATAACCCAGTGGTAAAGCGCTCGCTGGATGCGCGGTCGGTTTTGGGATCGATACCCGTCGGTGGGCCCATTGGGCTATTTCTCGTTATAGCCAGTGCACCACGACTGACATATCAAAGGCAGTGGTATGTGTTATCCTGTCTATGGGATGGTGTATATAAAAGAACCCTTGTTACTACAGACAAAAGGGCACATATCGCGGCCTTTGACATACCAGTCGTGGGGAACTGGCTAGAATGAGAAATGGCCCAATGGGTCCACCGACGGTGATCGATCCCAGACCGACCGTGCGTCAAGCGAGCGTTTTACCGCTGGGCTACGTCCCGCCCAAACAGTACTTGATGCGGACTACGCATTACGGATTACGTTTACGTATACGCATGGAGATTACGGACAGATAGAATTTGCCTTGTAAAGCGACGCCACACGATACGAATGCCTTATACGAGAATAACAACGAGAATGGACGATTGATCAGACAAACATCAGCCGCTGTGCACTCGGTTATTATCGTACTAAAGTGCTAATCAAAATTATACCCAAGTGATTTTTCAATATTATATATTAGTCATGAAAATCCCTGGAATAAAATCCAATAAAAGGTGTTAGCATTATCATGACATTGTTACCAGTATTCAAACAACCAGTACAAAAAATGCTAATAAATGACCTGTTTTAGATGCAAATTTAAGATGTATTTACAATTTTACTTCAAAGCACATACAATTTGAAACAGACTATAAGGTGGCTAAGCTAGGGATTGTTTCAAAATGTATTGGTTATCTGCACTGCTTTCACAAGTTTACTAACTGTAACGGACATTGCAGGTCCTTGTACGGTACTATATTGATAGCAGAAATAATACACCTGTTATTCCCAATACAATGAAGCTCAATGAAGTGCTTGTCAAATTAACAATTTTGTATTTATTAGCTCATATCCATACAAAAGGAGTAATCTTGGTGTTAACAAATTTATATTAATTATTCCATTAAAGGTTCTTTCACGGCTATGTATTCTTCCACCTATTGGTTGTGATTTCACCTATTAGGTGTCATCGATAGCAACCTGGCTGTTATAGTCTGTTTCAAATTGTATGTGTTTTGCTGTAAAATTATAAATACATCTCCAATCTAATTAAAATTAGCTCCACTATTACATGTGGATCTAAAGACAGCCAGTTGGAGCTCATGTCCACCAATCAAAACCTTACTTGCAGAATCCTGCCAGTGATTTAAAAATAATTTGAAAACATTCCGAATTATTCTGAGGGTATACGACATGTTTCGTATGAATTACGAATGCCTAAAAACATGTTTTATTTTATAAAATAAGTAATTTGTAATGTAAAACTGAAGACGATTTAGTTTTTTTTTAATTTTATAAATAAATAAATAATTTTTAATGTAAAATTGAAGACTGATAACCCACCCCGTACGTATTGGTATGGTTCGCTGTACTGCGGCCACTAAAATAGACTCGCCCGATATTTTTAGAATTTGTATGCTCCCAAATAACGTTATAAAAGGCGAAGTGTGATTGGTCAATATTTAAATTATTATTTACAGACGAAATGTTACCTGGACATTGGGGACTACGCAGTGTTGTTAGTTTTAAATCACTGGCAGGATTCTGCAAGTAAGGTTTTGATTGGTGGACATGAGCTCCAACTGGCTGTCTTTAGATCCACATGTAATAGTGGAGCTAATTTTAATTAGATTGATACATCTCGTATTTTCATCTAAAACAAGTCATTTATTGGCATTTTTTGTACCGGTTGTTTGAATACTGTAATAGATCATGATAATACTGACACATTTATTCCAGGGATTTTCATGACTAATATATAATACTGGAAAATCACTTGGGTATAATTTTGATTAGTACTTTAGGCACTCGTATTGTGTGGTGTCGCCTTAAGTCTTTTCATTCTCCACAGAGCGTCCAAAGATTATTGGCCCCCACAGACGTGTCCTGAAGGTCCCTCTAGGGGGCCACGCGACCTTCACCTGTGTGGCAGGTGGTAACCCGGAACCTGTGATAGAGTGGAACGGAACAAGTAGTCGGACCGTTGACATAGCGCACACAGTACTGACGGACTATTACGAATACATCTGCACTGCATCGAGCGCCATCGGAAATGACCGGAAATTTGTTACATTAACGTAAGTGGTTACGTTGTCGTAACTATGATTAATTTTGTGATTTTAAATTTGGAAGTAAGTAGTGACGTTTTCATAAATATTTTAGTGATTTGAAATTTGTAAGTAGAGAATCGACAACTGTGAAAGTAAGTGGTTACATTGTCGTAAATATTAATTTTGTCTTTGAAATAAGTAAATGATTAAGTTGTCGTAAATATTTGTGATTTGATTTGTGCAATAAGTGATTACGTTGTTGTAAATATTTGTCATTCGAAATGTGAAGTAAACGATTACGTTATAGTAAATATTTGTGATTTGAAATGTGAAGTAAGTGGTTATGTTGTCGTAAATATTTGTTACTCGAAATGTGCCAATAAGTCATTACTTTGTAAATATTTGTGATTTGAAATGTGCAAGTAAGTGGTTGTGTTGTCGTAAATAATTGTGATTTGTAATGGGAAATTATGTGATTACGTTGCCATAAATATTTGTGATTTGAAATATGAAGTAAGTGGCTACGTTGTCGTAAATATTTGTGATTCGAAATGGGCAGACGAGTGCCCACAACTGGTAATGCTTTCTAATAAGCATTATTATTAACAACGTTATAATATAACGTTATATTATAATCTTTTTTTTTCAATTTATTTTTCAGAAAATGACCTACTATTGAAAACTCTTCTTATAGGGAAAAAATACCACAGGCGGATGAGTCTTGAACACTATAGGAAGTAAAATAAATGAAACTTGGTTTATATTTTTGATATGTGTGTGTATGGTTTCCTCCTTGTAACGGAGGGGCGGGACCCAGACCAGTGGTAAAGCACACGCTCGATGCTCGGTCGGTCTGGGATCGATCCCCGTCGGTGAGCCCATTGTGCTATTTCTCGTTTCAGCCAGGGAACCACGACTGGTATATCAAAAGCTGTGGTATGTACTACCCTGTCTGTGGGATGGTGCATATAAAATATCCCTTGCTGCTAATCGAAAAGAGTAGCCCATGAAGTGGCGACAGCTGAGTTCTTCTTTCAATATTTTTGTGGTCCTCAACCATATGTCTGACGACATATAACGGTAATAAAAATGTGTTGAGTGCGTCGTTAAATATAACATTACCTCCCTTCCTTGATTCCTTGTAACGAACTGGACATAGACCAGTGGTAAAGCACACGCTCGATACGCGGTCGGTCTAGTATCGATCCCCGTCGAATCGGTGGGCCCATTGGGCTTCTTTTTTTCACCTTCTTTTATTTCGTTCCAGCCAGTGCACCACGACAGGTATATCAAAAGTGTGGAATATGTGATATCCTGCCTGGGATGATGTATTTATCCTGCAACCACCTTTTCTATTGACAGGATATGATGACGGATAAAGCAAAATCATATCTTGCTACTAGCAGGATATGACTTTTGACGTCACTCATGTGACGTCACACGCATAGTTACGTTACAAATTCACTCATTTGACCTTTAGGTCATCGTAACAATGTGGCTGAAATAATAGAAATAATAGCTTTTCCCTTAAGTTTTATGGTCTACAGGATAAAAATAATAACTAGTTAATGACGTCAGAAATCTGCTTTATCCTGTTCAGGTCGAATGAGAAATTTCCCATTCTTACCTTCACAGGATAAAGCATATGTCCTACGTCATTAACTAGTTATTCCCTATATAAAAGATCCCATGCTGGTAATGGGAAAATGTAACGGGTTTCCTCTCAAAATTACCATGCTTGACATCCAGTAGCCGATAATTAATAAATGATTGTGCTCTAGTAGTTTAGGAAACAAGCAGAAGTCTGAAAGTCAAAGGATGGTGCATCAGAGTGCACTTTTAATTGTTTCCAGTTTACCGGCCTCGGTGGCGTCGTGGTTAGGCCATCGGTCAACAGGCTGGTAGGTACTGGGTTCGAATCCCAGTCGAGGCATGGGATTCTTAATCCAGATACCAACTCCAAACCCTGAGTGAGTGCTCCGCAAGGCTCAATTGGTAGGTGTAAACCACTTGCACCGACCAGTGATCCATAACTGGTTCAACAAAGGTCATGGTTTGTGCTATCCTGCCTGTGGGAAGCGCAAATAAAAGATCCCTTGCTGCTAATCGGAAAGAGTAGCCCATGAAGTGGCGACAGCGGGTTTCCTCTCAAAATCTATGTGGTCCTTAACCATATGTCTGACGCCACATAACCGTAAATAAAATGTGTTGAGTGCGTCGTTAAATAAAACACTTCTTTCTTTCTTTCTTGTTTCCAGTTAATGCTGAGAAATAAGCCACACCTCGATTTGATTAATTTTAGGTATTTTACACAAATTAATATAGACTGCGGCGAGCGAACTTTCAGAAGGCGTCGGGTCATTTTAAAAAATAATAATTGGCGTAGGCTTCGACATCCAACCCTTCTCACCCCCCCCCCCCCCCCCCCCATACGCATGAAAATAGTGCATTAGAACAAACGTGACCTTTTTTCATTTCATTTCATTTCAACTTCATTTTAACTTAGTTTCGTGCTTATATCCAATTAAAGTTCAAGCTCGCTGTCCTGGTCACACACCTCAGCTATCTGGGCGTGATGAGAGAGAGAGAGAGAGAGAGAGAGAGAGAGAGAGAGAGAGAGAGAGAGAGAGAGAGAGAGAGAGAGAGAGAGAGGGGGGGGGGTGTAGTGGTCTTACACCTACCCATTGAGTCGTTAAAACTCGCTCTGGATGGGAGCCGGTACCGGGCTGCGAACCCAGTACCTACTAACCTTATGTCCGATGGCTTAACCACGACATTACCTGTTTTCTTTCTTTTTGTTTGTTTGTTTGTTTGTGTGTTTGTTTAGTACAACACTTCACAGTTCACATTTGTTGTAATTAAATATTCATCATTTCGTCCATTCATTCCGACCGCCAATCCGTATATAATGGCCATTATTTCCGCATTTGGACATAACATCATCTGGTTCTTCCCTAGAGTGTTTACAATAACTCTCAGACGCTACTTGCATTTATAATTCATCGGTCATCCCTCCAGTATATACTAATCCGCCTATTCAGCGGAACAGAACAACGGACAGGTGATGAATAATTAAGTTTTACTCTACTGAGAACGAAAGGAAAGTTTGTTTAACGACACCTCAGCACATTTTTAAACTACGTCGATTTGAAGAAGAAGAAGGAAATGTTTTATTTAACGACGCACTCAACACATTTCATTAACGGTTATATGGCGTCGGACATATGGTTAAGGACCACACAGATATTGAGGGAGGAAACCCGCTGTCGCCACTACATGGGCTACTCTTTTCGAATAACAGCAAGGGATCATTTATATGCACCATCCCATAGACAGGATAGCACACACCACAGCCTTTGATGTACCAGTCGTGGTGCACTGGCTGGAGCGAGAAATAGCCCAATGGGCTCACTGACGGGGATCGATCCCAAACCGACCGCGCATCAATCGAGCACTTTACCACTGGGCTACGTCTCGCCCAACGGCGATTTGACGTCTAATGCTCGGCACACACCTACCAATTAGACTGTCGCGTCGGC
>NC_054710.1:29079146-29119146 GCF_016097555.1 Gigantopelta aegis
CAAGGATTTCAATAGCCTTAGTTGCTATGTCGAAATATATCTGATTACAATTAACTCCACTGGTCTACCAGCAGATCTAACAGCATTGCGTGGACTCCCATGACCAATTACACTTCGCCTTTTATAGCGTTATTCGGGAGCACAAAAATTCTAAAAATATCGGGCGAGACTATTTATGCAATAGGCGAACTTGTTGGTCTATTTCAACATTAAAAAACAGGGGGGAAAGTGCAGTAATAAACTCTGGATTGTATACTAGTATAAACAGATTTTATGGCTATACCATCACGTTTGTGGGGTTTTTTCGTCTTGAAACAAATTTTATATAAAATTTTATATTGAAACTAGTTTCCTGCATACTTCGTAATTCATCCGAATCATTTCGTATACCCTCGGCATAATCCCGAATGTTTTCAAATTCTTTTCAAATCACTGGATTCCCAGTCTGGAGCTCGACACGGTAAGACGTGTTTGTTTCGTTTGTGCACACTGCACGTGCTTTCGCGGCTCGACTTGGGGATCCTTCACTTCGTTGATTTTGTCAGCGAAGTGAAGTTTTCTACTGGCATGTATGCGGCCATTGGAACTGATTGAACGCTGGAACGCTTCTCGTTTCGACAGTCTGCACCACCAGGTTGGATTCTTTTTTAGCGAGATTCCTTGCTTCCACGTCTTTTCTCCGTCTGACTATGTTGACTTGTTTTTTTCGTGACTCGTATGGCGGCCATTCTGCAGAACGCCACGGTTGTTCGCGTTTAGTCTCTACATGTCCGAGCCTGTCCTAGCAGCACTGGAACATTGACCGCCCAACTCTAAGAAGAAATAGGAAGCGGGGTCGGCCCCTACTACTCTTTTCTAGACTTTACTTTGTTTTACTGTGATACCATCTCGTATCCTCCGGAGTCGGGCTCGTCCGCACCACTATACCAATCCATAACAACTGGACTATACCCTAGTCTGATTCTCTCTCTTGTTCAGACGGATCCGGCTTCTCAAGATCTGTATTTCAGCACAGCACTACACCTTCAACGTCTATTGACTGTCAATCTAGGGGTTTTCTTGACGGGATGCAACCCATCTCGTCCCTGCAAGCTGTGCACCCTAATGGCCTTAACGAGGCCACTCATGTGGACATATAGATCGGACTTTAAACTTTTAGACCTTCGTTCAAAAGTTTATGTCGAAATTACTTTCTTTTTTTTAATATTATTAAATAGTCCGATCCTCTCTTCTTTTTCTTGTTTATTTTTCGACTGTGCTTCTAAAATGCTCCAAATTATATAAATATTCGACAGAGCAGTCAATTCTTTTTAGCTTGTAACTTCTTTCTGGTTTTTTAACTCTTTTAACTTTTTTTTACTAATTGCTATTTTCAAAATTCTGCCCACTTTCAACTCTACCCCCCCCCCCCCCCCCCCCCCTCCATCCACCGATTTTATTTTATTTCTTTTTAACCACCCGATCTAATCTAGCGACCAAATTTAATTAGTAGAATTTTCTTTATTAATTATATTAATTAGAGATGCGCATAAAAATTTTAAAGGCCCACTATTTAATTTTTGGATGTAAATTTCAAAATTGTCTGCTTAATTTTTTTCTGTCCCGGGACGGACATGCTCGAAACTCTAGCGGTATATGAGCATGTAAACATTATTCGCACTCGCACTCAAATCACTGGCATGATTTTGCAAGTAGGGTTTTGATTGGTCGAATGAAAGGTCAACTGGACATCAGCTCCAACAGGGTGCTGTTAGATCCACAGGTAATAGTAATTAACCAGTGGAGGTAATTTTAATTAGATTGGGAATATAGTCTGTGAACAATACAATATCGAGAGGGTGATGCGACAACTAGTCTTAGGCTGTGTTTTCCCTTGACAACTGCTTTGCAAACATCAGTGCATAGGGTTCGCAGCCCGGTACCGGCTACCACCAAGGGCGAGTTTTAACGAATCAGTGGGTAGGTGTAAGACCACTACACCGTCTTCTCTATCACTAACCACTAACCAACAAACAACTAACCCACTGTCCTGTACAGACATCCCAGATAGTTGAGGTGTGTGCCCTGGACAGCGTGTCTGAACCTTAATTTGATATAAGCACAAAAAGACGTCAACTCGCCGTAGTTTAAAGCGACATTCCTGAGTTGAAATAACATAAAATAAATAAATAAATAAAATAAGCGTACGAGATGAAGGGGACAGGGGGAGTTGCAACTGGAGAGAAAAGCCTAAATTCGTATGTGTGTGTGGGGGGGGGGGGGGGGGGGGGAGTGATAAGAAATATTCGGGGAAATTCTGCTAACCTGAGATCTTTTTTACTGTGTATTTCCATCATTGTACTCGAAAATTAGTTGTAATCCATGAACAAATGCGTACCGATTCGTTTGCAACCCTATATAGCTATTTGGTAGTAATGCTATTAAGTATGATTTAATGAAGTATAAATTAACTTGATTCGGGCATTTTGTTTAATTCGGGCAAAACCCAGCCTGACCCCCTACATTTCATTTCAACTTATTTTCGTGCTTATATCCAATTAAAGGGACATTCCTGAGTTTGCTACAATGTTTTAAGATGTTATCGACTAATAAAATATTTCTACGATTTAACTTACATATTAAATATATTTTCTTGTTTAGAATATTAGTGGCTGTATATTAAACGTGTTTTTGATCGTTGTAATATTTGGACTAGATTAATTTCATTTTATTTCCTAAAAAATATTTTTTCGTACGTACGAAATTATTTGAAGACAAAATCCAGTTTGGGCTTCTTACAAATATTAAGACGACCAGAAACACACTGAATATACAGACACTGATATTCTAAACAAGAAAATATATTTAATATGTAAGTTTAATCGTAGAAATATTTTATTAGTCTGAAACATCTTACAATGCAGCAAACTCGGGACTGTCCCTTTAAGGTTCATACATACATTAATTTGTTCATTATGGGGCAGGATTTCGCTCAGTCTGTCGAGTGCTCGCTTGAGGTGCTTGAGTCGCTGGATCGAACCACCTTCGTGGATCCATTCAGCTGATTGAATTTTTGCTCGTTTCAACCAGTGCACAACAGCCGGTCAAGGGCTATGGTATGTGATTTCCTGTCTGTGGGAAAGTGTATATAAAGAACCCTTGTTGCATTAGGAAAAATGTAGCGGGTTTCCTCTGATGACTACATATCAGAATTACCAAATGTTTGACATCCAATAGCTGATGATTAATATAGCAATGTGCTCTAGTGGTGTCGTTAAACAAAACAAACTTTACTTTTTTAGGAAAAATGTAAAAGGTTTCCCCTGATGACTACGTACGAGAATTACCAAATGTTTTACACCCAGTAGTTGATGATTAATTGATCAATGTGCTCTAGTGTTGTCTTTAAACAAAACAAACAAATCATTCAGTCATTAATTTATTATCTTTAAAGTTTGGTCTGGTTATGTATCTGATATGCATACGACTGGGTTATCAGTAGCGGATCCAGGAGGGCGTCCAGGGGTCCATACCCCCCCCCCCCCTTTTTTTTTAAACCGACCATAACCTTTAAGGGAAACGTGATTATATTAAATAGTCTGTGTAAAAGGAGAAATCAGTCATCAGATTTGCCCCCCCCCCCCTTTTTCTGAAATCCTGCATCCGCGCCTGGTTATTAACAAAGTATCTGAATAAGACCGGGTCCTAGAATGTGTGACAATGTCGTAATTGGACACTTCCAAAACAGCCAATGGGATTTTACTAGTAAATATACTGTTTTTAATTTTATGGATGTCGAATATTAAATATTTATAACATTCTATCGCTTATTTATCAGTTTTATCATAAAATGTTATCTTTATCAACACTGGGAATTGATTTGGTATTAGGTAACCCAGGGGAAAAAAACAATATTTCTGTTTCCACCATTATCATTTTTCTGCATATTTTATTTTCGCTCCGGTTTTGTGAGCACCACACCGTGGGAGAGTGCACTTTCGTTGCAATTGGATGTAATTCCTACAATACACGCAAATTTGTAACAAAGGTGGGAATCCAGTTTCATAGTTTAAATCCCGGAAGTAAAATCGATCGGAAATTGCAGTCACACCGCGCGGTTGCCACGGCAACTGGACAGCAGACAACAAACAAAATGAGAAATTGATGTTTGGGTTAATCACTCAAAGTTACAGTGTCATCCTATCGATTTCGTTAAATAGGTCAATAACCATCGACCATCGTGCCCTGTCGATTAAAAACAAGGAATGCAATATTTTATTAAAGGGACATATCCCATTGTTGTAGGGTTTTTCTTTCTTTCTTTAAAAAAAAAAAAAAAAAAAAAAAAAAAAAAAAATACTGAACTTCTTTCTCTCTTTTTTTCTTTTCTTTTCTTCTCTTTTTATTGTTATATTTCGTTTTTCATTTTTGTTCTGTTTTTTGGTTTCTTTTTTGTTTGTTTCTTTTGTTGTTTATTAGTTGGGGTTTTTCTTTCTCTTTTTCCTTCTTTTTATCGTTTCACTTCTTGGTGGTTTTTGTTTGTTTTTTTTTTGTTCTGGGGTTGTTGGGGTTTTTTTTTTTTTTTTTTTTGTTTTTTGTGTGTGTTTGTTTTTTGTTTTGTTTTGTTTTGTTTTGTTTTGTTGGTTTTGTTTTGTTTTGGTGGGGTTTTTCGTGGGTTTTTTTGTGTGTGTGAGTTTGTTTTTTTTTTTGGGGGGGGGGGGGGGGTGTTGGGGGGGGGTGTTGTTTTATTTTTTATTTTTTTGTTGTTGGGTTTTGTTGTTGTTGGGGTTTTTTTTTTTTTTTTTTTTTTTTAATTTCCATTGGATATATAGTACTTTTGTTTACAAAGAAAGAAATGTTTAATGTCCCATTATGTGTTTGGTTACGTTGTTGTTGTTGCGTGTTTGGGTGGTATTTTGTATGGGTCTATATCTACATTTATATCTGCCTGCCTGTCTGTCTGTCTGTCTGTGTGTCTGTCTATCTGTCTCTCTCTATCTATCTATGCAGAAAGGAAACCCGCAAGTTGCCAAATGGGCTAGACCTTAAAAAAATCCCACTTAGGTATTTTAATATACACTTTTTCACAGACAGGACAGAACATACCACTGCATTTGATATCATGGGACACTGGTTGGAGTTGGAAAAACTAGAGTCCATTAAGAGCGATCGACCCTATAATCTTTCGCACCTCAGGCAAGTTCACGACAGATATTAATAACTGAGACAGAAATATGTTTGTTTTGTTAAGAAAATATAAATACAAAATGATATTTATTCAGTCGCCCGCTAAACCTCACTGGTGGTAAAAATAATCAAGAACAGAATAAAATATCGATTTCGTTTAATTTTCGTGAAAACCAATTAAATGTGTCAATTTGAATGAAACCTGACCAGATAAACACACGGAAATTGTGTTATTTTTCACCCGGAATCGCTATTTCCTGTGTACGTAAGCGACACGCCAGATAACGTTTGTCACGATGTCTGTCTTAAAGGGACAGACCCTAGTTTCAACCCATGAAAATTAACATTAAGGTTACTTAATCTACAAACCTGTAACGCATTCGGATAAAGTTACAATTGAGTGAAACATGAGTTTGTGACTTTGAAATGGTGAAATACACTCTAAAAATAGACTAAAACTCAACTCCATAACTGTTACTTCTCAGACGTGCGTTTTAAAAAAAAATATGAGAAATGCATTTTGTAATATTAAAAACACCATGGCGACCAAAAACACTTCGAATGTACGAAAACTGATAATCTAAATAATAAAATCTAAGTAAAATATGATTTAAGTTACCAAAAAACGGTTGTAATAGTCAAAACTATGTGTTAGTGTTTAAAAACTAGGGCATGTCCCTTTAAAGGGACTGTGCTGACTTTGTATCCATCACAGTAAAATAAACAGTGAATTAATCTAATCACAGGTAGCACATTTAAGTTTGAAACATAAAGCATGCTATCGGTAAATGCATTTACGAATTTCGTTGAACAAATTATTTTCAATGTTTAGCTGTTGAAAGAAAAGAAACAGTTATGTATGAAAATAATGTAAGCAAATTTCCATGACAAATTACTACACACGTTACTCAAGACTGATACATAATACAAACGCCTATAATACTTTCAATAAGGCAATGGAAACGCTGCAAATCGCCTCGCGGTTTCAGCATATTAATCGTATATGTCAAGTTTCATCAATTTTGTTTATCAACAAAGTGTGAGGTGGAGGGCTTGCCCATCCACACACCCCACACCACACTCCACCCCCAATTCCTACGCCAGTGCTTTCCTAGGAAAAGAGTCTGATCGGATTCCAATTATAACGTGTCTGTACGCATGTACGTGCATCTGTGCATTTTGGACCGGCCTCGGTGTCGTCGTGGCTAGGCCATCGGTCTACAGGCTAGTAGGTACTGGGTTCTGATCCCAGTCGAGGCATGGGATTTTAATCCAAATACCGACTCCAAACCCTGAGTGAGTGCTCCGCAAGGTTCAATGGGTAAGTGTAAACCACTTGCACCGACCAGTGATCCATAACTGGTTCAACAAAGGCTATGGTTTGTGCTATCCTGCCTGTGGGAAGCGCAAATAAAAGATCCCTTGCTGCCTGAGTAGCCTATGTGGCGACAGCGGGTTTCCTCTAAAAACCAGTGTCAGAATGACCATATGTTTGACGTCCAATAGCCGATGATAAGATAAAAAATCAATGTACTCTAGTGGCGTCGTTAAATAAAACAAACTTTACTTCTCTGTGCATTATGGACTACGTCTTCGGATTGCGGAGAAACGGAATTTGCGCCTAGCATCATTTCTTACACACCCGTTGGTGAGAACATCATTCGTTATTTTTCATAACACATACCTGTTTACACATGTACGTTTGTTAACATTTTAAAGACATACGACTAGGTAATGACCAGGTCACCAGTGCCATACATTCAATGAAACAACAGCACGGTCGAACTCGATTACACTGTGACGTATAGTTAACCTGACAGTCATGCCTGTGACGTGTTAGTAACTTTAGTCGAAAAAGATGTTAAAAGTTGGTTAAAACTTGGTTTTTGAGGATATGTAAGAAACAGTATAATACATTCGTGTCCGTTAGATACCATTTATCTTAAAACGAGTTGTTTTAAAAATGTATCCAACGAGCGAAAGCGACTTGGATACGTTTCTAAACAACGAGTTGTAAGATAAATGGTATCTAACGGCCACTCATGTATTATTTTCTATTTACCTTTGTCAAATACAAGAAAGGCTACAGTTTTAATAAACTAATATCCTCACTTCACAATTTTTTAAACGTCAACTACTAATGCAAAACACAAATACATTTACAGTTTTAATTAAAGGGACGGACCCTAGTTTCCAAACACAAATGCATTTTTTTTTACTATTAGCGCTGTTTTTGAACATAAATGTTATTGCTTAGATTATCCATTTCGATAAATCCGAAGTGTGACTGGTCATCCTGGTGTTTTTAATATTGCAAACTACATGTTTTTTTAAAAAGCACGTGCGTCTGAGAAAGAAAAAAAAACCGGTTACGGAGTCGAGTTCAAGTCTGTTTTTAAGGGTATTTTACTGTGACAACGTCACAGACTCTAGTTTTACTCTGTTGTAACTTTGTCTGGATGTGTTACAGTTTTGTAGATTTAACTAACCTTAAGGGGACGGGACGCAGCCCAGTGGCACAGCGCTCGCTTGATGCGCGTCGGTCTAGGATCGATCCCCGTTGGTGGGCCCATTGGGCTATTTCTCGCTCCAGCCAGTGCACCACGACTGGTATATCAAAGGCCGTGGTATGTGTTATCCTGTCTGTGGGATGGTGCAGATAAAAGATCCCTTGCTGCTAATCGAAAAGAGTGGCCCATGAAGTGGCGACAGCGGGTTTCCTCTCTCAATATCTGTGTGGTCCTTAACCATTTGTCTGACACCATATAACCGTAAATAAATGTGTTGAGTGCGTCGTTAAATAAAACATTTCCTTCCTTAACTAAACTTAAGTGTCCATTCTCAATCACTGAAACTAGTGTCTGCGCCTTTAACTGAACAATATCACCTTGCTACAACAACATTTACTAGATAGAAAGACATAATTCTGTTTTGAAAGGACGGGTGGGAGCTAGCTTATTTTGCAGAGCCTTCGCCTGAGGTCCTTGGATTGTAGGTTTGATCATAGAGCTTGGTGAATGTACAGACATTTCCTTTCGGTTTCAACGCTAATGCTTATGTATAGCGTCTGTACTCTGACTTCAGTGGACTTGGTTTGAGTTTGAGTTTTCCTTCTCCTAGAAGAGTTTCCGCATACGGATTCTGAGCCTCTCCAGCCCAGTTTTGATTTTGGAGTTTGCTTCTCATAGACAGTTGACCTTCTTGACTCACGTCCTCTGTCTGTTCAATCCATATTAGTCTAGTCTCTACTCTTTGACCAGTCCAGCTTGGGTGACCCTACCAGGACCTGGTGCTCCAGCTGGCACAGCTCTCCGAGTCAATGAGACATGCAAGCTACCTCACCACGTCAAGGAATGGACCATAAGATAGGATCGTAGGTTTAAACCTTCTCAGCTGGAACCATTGAGGGTTTCTTTTTCGACCAGACCAGTATATCAAAATGACGTAGTATGTGCTGTCCTGGAATCATATCTGTGGGGAAGTGCATTTAAAAGATCGCTTGCTACTAATGGAAAATATAGCCGGTTTCCTATGAATAGTATTCATAAGAATTATCAAATGACTAATTGTCAATAGCCAATGATTAATTATTCAAAGTGCTCTAGTGGTGTCATTAAACAAAAACAACCATAAATAAACGTCTGTTGGATTTTCCGTCCCAACCAGTGACCCACAACTGGTATACCTAAGACCTTGATATGCACAAGCGTACGAGGGGGGGGGGGGGGGGGGGGGGGGGGTGCTAAACCTCAAATTGAGGCCAGAATTACAGATACTGAAAGGTTTTTACCATGTATTTCCATCATTCTACCCTCAAACGTAGTTGGGTCGATCCCCATCGGTGGACCCCATTGGGCTATTTCTCGTTCCAGCCAGTACTCCACAACTGGTGTAATGAAGGCCGTGGTATGTACTATGCCGTCTGTGGGATGGTGCATATAAAAGATCTCTCGCT
The DNA here is from genome assembly GCF_016097555.1 of Gigantopelta aegis. Taxonomy (NCBI): domain Eukaryota; kingdom Metazoa; phylum Mollusca; class Gastropoda; order Neomphalida; family Peltospiridae; genus Gigantopelta; species Gigantopelta aegis. Next base: position 29,088,268 of record NC_054710.1, read on the forward strand.
GCTAATTGAAAAGGGTAGCCCTTGAAGTGGCAACAGAGGGTTTCTTTTCTCAATATATGTGTGGTCCTCCACCAGATGTCCGACGCCATATAACCGTAAATAAAATGTGTTCAGTACGTCGTTAAATAAAACATTTCCTTCCTTCTTTTCAAAAGTAGTCCATGTAAAAATGTATAGCGGTTCGTTTGCAATCGTAAATAGCTGATTGTTAGTAATGCTAATACATGCATTGCATAATTAATGTTGTTATCCACCGTGAATTTTCATTTAATTCGTTTAAAAACCAGCCTGACCCCTACAGAAATGGGAGCCCGTACGCCTATGTTGGTATGTGTTGTACTTGCTGTGGGAAATATTCCTTCCTGCAAATGACAAAAATATAGCGGGTTTCCTTTCTAAGACCAATAAGTTAGAATTACCAAATGTTTGACGTCCAATAGCCAATGACGAATAAATCAATGTGCTCTAGTGGAGTCACTAAATAAATTAAAAAAACTATTCAGCAATAAAATTACCATGGAAATAAATAAATGAAGCTGTCTGTAGGAAAGTGCATATAAAAGATTCCCTTTCTGCACTAGGAAAAATGTAGCGGGTCTCCTCTGATGACTATGAGTCAGAATTACCAAATGTTTGACATCTAATAGCTGAGTTTTGTATTTACCATAGTTTGACACCCAATAGCCGATGTATTTTTTCGTTTTAGGGTGTCGTTAAACATTCATTCATTCATTCATTCATTCGTCCATTCATTCATTCATTCATTCATTCATTCCAATAGCTGAAGATTAATTAATCAATGTGCTCTAGCGGTGTCGTCAAAGATTTTTTTTTTTTTTACATCCAGTAGCCGATCACTAACAAATCAATTTACTCTAGTGGTGTCGTTAAACAAAACAAAACTTTACTCTATAAATCAAAAACGAGACATTGTTAAAACAACAAACTCAAACCCCTTCCCCAAAACGTACTGTAACGCGTCCTATGATATCTGATATCTCGGGCGTTACGCAATCCTTGAACAGCCCAGGGCCGTAGTTAGCGGGGGGGGGGGTGGGGGGGTGGGGGGGGTGAGTGGGCGTGCACACAAATCCGGAAAGCATTATAGAAACTTAAAGAAAATATTCTTTTTTAACCGTTTAAGGAGTTTTAAACTATTAACTACTCAGTTGACACCCACCCCCACCCCCACCCCCAACAAAACATCCTAGCTACGGCCCTGCGGCATCAAATGTGTGAATCTCTATGCGTGATGAAACACATCGGTATTAGCAAGCCGCTACATGTTACAATATTTTCTGAGAGAAAATTCACTTTTCTTCATTATGTGTTGTCATCTGTTGCTATAAACATCGATATTGGATTCCATCCATCTGTTTGCTAAAAATAACTCGACTCATCCCCGCTGGACTTTGATACAGCCCGCGCATGACTTTATACACTTACAAACAGGGGACGTTACTCCAGGGCTATTGCTATTCGCGTCCAATGAAGACACTCCAATTGAATATGATTCTCCCGTTAAAGCTCATTGGAGGTTCAATAATTCTACTTCGGTTTATCCCGTGTCACGTGATCAAGTAATAGTTCTGTGACGAATGCTTCTACGGTAATCAACGAAAGGCGTGGTGGGATATTTGTTATTTCACAAGGTGCTAAACGTGTGTAGTTCATTAACGTCACATGATTGCATTAAGTTATTGTTATCAAAAAAAATCTTAAAGTCATTTGATATATTTTTTTTTTTTATCTTTGCAAAATGCATGCATGAACATGTAACGCATGAAGTGGTAAATGCAACTAGTGTTGTTTTTCAAATGATTGTGTGGATTTATGAGGAAAAGCAATAATTTGACATTGTGGATTTTAAAAAAAAGTTATTAGATTTTATTTTTTTTAATCACTAACGGCTGTGAATTGAATCTGTTTTTAGTACATACCTGATATACAGACTCTAAACAGAAAAAAAATCGAAAAGGAAAAAAAAAGCAAAGAAAAAAGAAGCAAAAAAACCACAAAAAAAACAAACAATTCATACGTACGAATTTTGTTTATACTTTTACCAAGTTTAAATATAGCTTCTGCAATTTTCTTGGACGGAAGTGTTAATAAAGGGAACTGTGCATTCCACCGATTTCAGTTTCAACAATAAAACATAAACCTGGGACAAGACAATTACAAGTGCAGTTTGAGAATAACAGGCTGACATCAGGTTTGACAACAACAGTCTCGTACTAAATAGGATCCGGCCAGGTGTTGCTTCCTGAATGGGAAGATTGAGAAACACCTGTCGTCTGCGAACAGATCCTGTCGTCTGCCGATTATCTAATTATTCAACCCGTGCGCTCTTTTGTCTCTGGGGTCATGTGACACCCTTTGTGTTAATTTGAGAAGACGAAGAAGAAAAAGAAGACAGACATGTTTACTATGACCAAACGCGCTCCGGTGAGAGAAACCATGTTAAACACGAGTGGTAGATGATCAATGCATATGTGATATACATATATATTTTTGTCTTTTATAAATGTCTCACGAAGTCATGTATCAAAGGACAGGATATTCTGGTGTAACGGCTGATCAAGTCACGCGCAAAGCAGACGACAAAACAACACGAGGCACGATGGGAAAAGAATCTTCGTCTCATTTCGGAAAAGATTCTCCGTCCTTTTTCGGAAAGCCCGAAGACAGGCACAAATTTTCTCCCGCGAAAGGATTGCGCATGTCGCGAAATCGCGATGGAAATGAGAGTCGAAAACAAGTTGATGACATAATTAATAATTTCAGCGATACGTTGATCAGAAACGAACCTCTGCTTTCCAGTAAACAGAGCAAAACGGAAAAGAAGAGAAGAAAAAGTAACGAAGGTACAGTTACTTTTTTTTTTTTTTTTTTAAAATTAAATAATATAATTTTTTAGTGTCGACGTTGATGATGATGGTGGTGGTGGTGGTTTCTCGTAAGTGGCGGGGGGAGGGGGGGGGTGTGGAGTTTTGTGGAGACGGTGAGAGATGGAAAGAAAGATAGAGAAAAACAAACAACAGAGAGAGAGAGAGAGGGGAGAGAGAGAGAGAGAGGGAGAGAGAGAGAGAGAGAGAGAGAGAGAGAGCGAGAGAGAGATTGCGAGACAGAGAGAGAGATTGCGAGACAGAGAGCCAGAGAGAGAGAGAGAGAGAGAGAGAGAGAGAGAGAGAGAGAGATTGTGAGACAGAGAGAGCCAGGGAGAGAGAGAGACAGACAGACAGACAGACAGGCAGAGAGGGACAGACACACATACACATAATCACAGAGAGAGAGACAGATAGAGACAGAGACAGACAGGGAAAGCCTCTTGACCAAGTGTCGAAATAGCCATAATCTATGTTATACAATTATAGACACCCAATCTCCGTAATGGGGGGTGGGGGTGGGGTGGAGTTTTGTGGAGACAGTGAGAGATGGAAAAAAAGATAGAGAAAAACAGACAAACAACAGAGAGAGAGAGAGAGAGAGAGAGAGAGAGAGAGAGAGAGAGAGAGAGAGAGAGAGAGAGAGAGAGAGAGAGAGAGAGAGAGAGGCACAGACAGACAGACAGACAGGCAGACAGGCAGAGAAAGCCTCTTGACCAAGTGTCGAAATAGCCATAATCTATGTTATACAATTATAGACACCCAATCTCCGTAATTTAAAAAAAGCTGAGATGTCACTAAAAAGAAATATTGCCTTGAGTTACCTCCCCCATAAAACAGGACAAGCAGACTTGTTTTACATGCCCATTTTCATCAACCGTCAGACACGTCCGTCATAAACACAACTCTGACCTCGACAGTCTCCGGTTCCTAGCCTACACAGGCCAATGTCATGGGTGTATACCAGTAAAACCAGTAAAGACGACCATTGTAACATATGTGGCTGAACCTCATACCTGCGGCGTGTCAAACGATATATACATGGATATAAACACTACCATCCCTTACCCTTAAAATGAATCAGAAAAAATGGGGGTGAAACTGCTCAGTTCAGAGATAACGGTTAGTGTCTATGGCTACCCTAGTTCCGCACAGAATTTGAGTACTTTTTGTTTTTTTACAGGCTACTTAACACAGTGGTACTTGATGAAATAAAATTGCATACAGTTTTTGCCCAGATGAAACTATTATTTTTTTTACAACCAAGAAACTCACATATATCACCAATCACAGGACTTCTGATGTTAACTTCTGCATCAAAAGTTGGGTCGTACCACCTTTCAAGCTTACTTTACAGACCAAAGCGTATGGGCTCGCTACGCCTTACAGCCCTGGGGGAAACTCCTGCCTTGGCGGTGATTTCCCCCCCCCCCCCCCCCCCCCCCGTCTCAACCAGTGCCCAACGACTGGTATATTCTGGCTTCAGGGGCGAGATTTAGCTCAGTCGGTTGAGCGCTCGCCTGAGGTGCTGACGTCGCAGGATCGTACTACCTCAGTGGAACCGTTCAACTGACTGGTATTTTCTCTCGTTCCAACCAGTGCACCACAACTGGTCAAATGCCGTGGTATGTGCTTTCCTGTTTGTGGGAAAGTGCATACAAAAGATCCCTTGCTGCATTAAGAAAAATGTAGCAGCTTTCCTCTGTTGACTACCAGTCAAAATTACCAAATGTTTGACATCTAATAGCCGATGATTAATTAATTAATTTGGTCTAGTGATGCCGTTAAACAAACCAAACACAACACTAGCTTCAGGGGTAATGAAAAGGCTGACAGACCGGCTACGTTTGCTTTTGATTTGCCTTATGTTGGAATGGATGTGCCTTACACTGATGTTAAACATGAAATTAACCAATATGGTTGGTAACATTGCGGTCGAGCCAGTCCTGGGAGAGTGGCGGTCCACCTACAGGCGGTCCAGGAAGGCCGTGGTATGTTTTCGCCTGTCTGTGGGAAATAGCATATTAAAAGATCCCTTGCTGCTAATGACAAAATGTAGCAGCTTTCCTCTGAAGTCTACATTTGAGAATTGTCGTGGTTAGGCCCGGTCTACAGGCTGGTAGGTACTGGGTTCGGATCCCAGTCGAGGCATGGAATTTTTAATCCAGATACCGACTCCAAACTCTGAGTGAGTGCTCCGCAAGGCTCATTGCGTAAGTGTAAACCGCTTGCACCGACCAGTGATCCATAACCGGTTCAACAAAGGCCATGGTTTGTGCTATCCTGCCTGTGGGAAGCACAAATAGAAGATCCCTTGCTGCCTGTCGTAAAAAGAATAGCCTATGTGGCGACAGGGGGTTTCCTCTAAAAAACAGTGTCAGAATGACCATATGTTTGGCGTCCAATAGACGATGATAAGATAAAAAATCAATGTGCTCTAGTGGCGTCGTTAAATAAAACAAACTTTACTTTTACCAAATGTTTGACATTTAATAGCTGATGTGCTCTACTGGTGTCGTTAAACAAGACACACTTTTGACCCCTATTCGGCGTACGTCAATCGTTGGCTTGCCAATATTGTTTCAAACTCCCAAGTTACATAACGTACAGTAGTTTATTACATACCGGACGACACCGTCAAGATTGCAGTTTCGCCAATCTTATTTAAAACTCCCCACTTACGTAACGTACAGTAGTATATTACATACCAGACGACACCGTCCAGATTGCAGTTTCACCAATCTTATTTCAAACTCCCCACTTACGTAACGTACAGTAGTTTATTACATACCAGACGACACCGTCCAGATTGCAGTTTCACCAATCTTATTTCAAACTCCCAAGTTACGTAACGTACAGTAGTTTATCACACACTGGCCGATACTGTTGATACTGCTGTCATGCATGCTACTATTTGCCATGGGAAACGCCCGATAGTGTGACGTCTCAACAAGTGTGTAAATTTGTACAGCACAGAGTTCAAGTGTTATTGCTTACCATACCACTGAGATTAAAGTAGCAGACCCCATTTTCAACTCGGGTCGGGACTTAGCTAGGTGGTACAGCGCTCGCCTGATGCGCGATCGATCTAGGATCGATTCCCGTCGGTGGGCCCATTGAAATATTTCTCCTTCCAGCTGGTGTAACAAAGGCCATGATATGTACTATCCTGTCTGTGGGATGGTGCATATAAAAATCCCTTGCTGCTAATGGAAAAGAGTAGTCCATGAAGGGGCGACATCGGGTTTCCTCTCTCAATATATGTGTGGTCCTTAACCATATGTCTGACACCATATAACCGTAAATAGAATGTGCTGAGTGTGTCGTTAAATAAAACATTTCCTTCCTTCCATTTTCAACCCATGGCAATGGACACTGAATTTGGTTAATCCACAAACCTGTAACACATTTGGATAAAGATACGATAGAAGTTTGTTTATTTAACGACACCACTGGAGCACATTGATTAATTAATCTTCGGTTATTATTGAAAGGAAATGCGCACCCAACACATTTTTGCTGGACGGACCAATGCGCGGTCCGTGAATCTCTCTCTCTCTCTCTCTCTCTCTCTCTCTCTCTCTCTCTCTCTCTCTCTCTCTCTCTCTCTCTCTCTCTCTCTCTCCCTCTCCCTCTCTCTCCTCTCCCTCTCCCTCCCTCTTCCTCTCTGTTTCTCTGTCTCTATCTCTGTATTATTTTTTCTTTTCATTAACCAGACTGTTATGTTAAAGAAAAATAGTATTAAATACAAAATAACTGAAAATTATGCAATGGCAAATTGACGTTTATTAAAGTAATAAATCAATACAGCTTTGAGCTTTATTATACTTATGAGAGATATTTATGTTTGTCTTAGCCAGCAAACAAATGTCGTCTGGATATGGATTTATCGGTCTGCAGTTTTCAAATTACCTGGGATCTGACGAGAGGCACAATTAGGACTAATTTAGTATCTGCAATTCTGCCACGGTCCGTTCGATAACGGTGTGGGAAGAACGAATTGACGGAAGAAAATATCATAATAACATAACCACATTTAAAGGGGCAGACCCTAGTTTTTAAACACTAATGCATATTTTTCACTATTAGAGCCGTTTATGATCACTGAAATCAAACATTACATATATTTTATTGTTTAGATTATCCATTTCCGTATAATAGAAGTGTTTCTGGTCAGCCTGGTGTTTCTAAATACCACAAAATGTATTTTCGTATTTTTAAAAACGCACGTGCGTCTGAGAAGTAACGGTTATGGAGTCGCGTTTTAGTCTATTTTTAAGGGCATTTTAACGTCAAAGATTTTTGTTTCACTCAGGTTTGTAAATTAACCAAACGTAGTGTCCATTTTTACGGGTTGAAACTAGGGTCTAGGTGAAAAATATGCCTTAGTGTTTAAAAACTAGGGTCTGTCCCTTTAAAAAAAACACTACGTGGACTTGTTGTTTTAGAGGCTCTAGCGTGTTCGAAACCGTAGTGGTATATGAGCACGTAAAACTAGTTACCTACCTGCCTTAGAGGCACTTAGAGGTTGTAGTATACCAAATAAAATCCCATAGGCGACTATGTTAAAGTTTGTGTCTCAAAACCACTATATAAAATAAATCAACCACACTAAGACCCATAAATATCAGTACTACAACCTCTACCTCAAAGTATTAACTGAAGAAAATGGTACCTTTCATGGCTCATTTTCGTGTGCATGTGTACACTTTGCCGCATAAAAACTCAACTTTGCCACCCAAATTTTTTTTTTATGTACTTTTCCCAATTAGATAGACATTAAGAAAAATGCAACAAAACACATTCTGATATTTAAAATATTACTTTACTGTTAAAACAAACTCAGTCACTCAGTTGGTCGCTTATAACCTGAAGCCAGTCAGAGACAAAATCAGGTTTCTGGGACCCTGTCGATCGTCGCACCATCTGGAATAGAGTTATCTCCACCTGTTTCAGCTAAGACGCTCATTGACACAGTGGTACTAGATAAAATAAAATTGCATACATGTTTTGCTCTGATGAAACACTTTTTTCTTTTTTTTTACATAATCAACACTCACATTTATCACCAATCATAGGACTTGTAATGTTAGTTCTCTATCAAAAGTTGGATGCACCTCGAACTTTGACCCAGCCGGAAGTTATTTGGTTTAGTACTACCTATAGGCACTGACCGGTTCCGTAAGAACGATTATGTGAAAAGGGATAGAGGCAGAGGATCTGGTGGGAGTGTTTTTTACGCAACATTTTTTTTAAATTATTATTTTATTTATTTATTTATTTATTAAATTTATTTATTTTTGATAGTTGGATGCTTTTAAAAGTCGTTTCCTGGGGCTCGTTCCACGAAGCGATCTTATTTCTAGCAATTTCTTCTTTAGAATATCGGAGTCTGTTAATTCGATGTGCTGAGGGCTGGACGTAGCCCAGTGGTAAAACGCTCGCTTCGGCCTGGGCTTCGGCTTGGGATCGATCCCCGTCGGTGGGCCCATTGGGCTATTTCTCGTTCCAGCCATTGCATCACGACTGGTATATCAATGACCGTGGTATGTGCTATCCTGTCTATGGGATGGTGCATATAAAATATCCCTTGCTACTAATGAGAAAAGCAAGCGGGTTTCCTCTCTAAGACTATATGTCAAAATTACTATTTTTTTTACATCCAATAATCGATAATTAATAAATCTATGTGCTCTAGTGGTTTTGTTAAACAAAACAAACTTCTTTCTTTTCGATGTGCTGAACAGCGGGTGGAAATTAGCTCAATCCGTAGACTGCAGTATTTTGGTTGCAGGGTCAAACCATTCTCTAGTTGGGATTTTTCCTGTTCCAACCAATGCCCCGAGACTGGTATATCAAAGATCGTGGTATGGGCTGTTCTAGCTGTGGGAAAATGCTTATAAAGGATCCCTTGATACTATGGGAAAACATATAGCGTGTTTCCTCTGAAGACTACGATTCCAAATTACCAAATGATTTCTTAATCATCGGCTATTGAATGTCTAATATTTGATGATGCTAATATTTCGAGGAAATCCTCTACGTTTTTCAGTAACAATAAACGACCATTTATATATTACACGTTTCCCCACACAGACAGCACATAACACGGTGCACTGGTTGGGAAATGCGTTTCGTCCTGGCGAGTGGCAATCTGTCTGTAGACAAACCACGGAACTTGTCAGAACGTCTCTGACTTTGACTTTAATGTGTGCAGAGATACTATTTTTGTTCCTATAAATGTTTTGTTCAGATCTATTTTAGTTTTCTTTGTTTGTGAATCCACCCATTTGGCAATATTCTTAATGGAGAAACGTACAGTAAATAACGCAATATCGATCGTGTATTTTGGGTATCATCAGTTTTGTAATATTTAGGACATATGAAGTAAATGGAAATGTCAGCTACAGTGCTGAACGAAAGCGAACCGCCCATCCGAATTTGTATTTCAGCAATGATTCAGCAAAAACATTAATTCTCTATCAACTAGACTGCGTTAATTCGTACTTTTTACCTCGGCCTCCCGTACACTACACTGATTTATTTGCCCCGTCTGTCTGTCTGCCTGTCTGTCTGTCTCTCTGCCTGTCTCTCTCTCTCTCTCTCTCTCTCTCTCTCTCTCTCTCTCTCTCTCTCTCTCTCTCTCTCTCTCTCTCTCTCTCTGTCTCTGTCTATCTCTCTGTCTCTGTCTCTCTCTCTCAGTTTCTCTCACACTCTCTATCTCTCACACTATCTATCTATCTATCTATCTATCTCTAAGCTCGTTTCAAAGAAACAGTTGTATCACTCATGAAAGATTATTTTTGTACCTAGTACCGAGCAAGAGCTGGCTAATTCAGTCCAATGGTAAGAAAATTAAATAATCTTGTCTTTATAGTAATTTAACAAAATTGCTAAGAAATACATTTATGGACAAATATTATTATCTTTTTTCTATTTGAAATGTGACTTTGTACTTTAAAATTTCAATATGTCCAGTTAGTGATGTATGTACTACAGATCCTGAACATAATGATAAAACTGTAGTAAAGGTGCAGAACCAAGTTTCAACACATGAAAATGAACACCAAGTTTGATTAATCTACAAACCTGCATTTGAATAAAGTTATACCGGCCAGTCGAGGCATGGGATTTCTAATCCAGATACCGACTCCAAACCCTGAGTGAGTGCTCCGCAAGGCTCAGTGGGTAGGTGTAAACCACATGCACCGACCAGTGATCCATAACTGGTTCAACAAAGGCCATGATTTGTGCTATCCTGCCTGTGGGAAGCGCAAATAAAAGATCCCTTGCTGCTAATCGGAAAGAGTAGCCCATGTAGTGGCGACAGCGGGTTTCCTCTCAAAATCTGTGTAGTCCGTAACCATATGTCTGACGCCATATAACCGTAAATAAAATGTGTTGAGTGCGTCGTTAAATAAAACATTTCTTTCTTTGAATAAAGTTACAATAGAAGAAGTTTGTTTTGTTTAACGACACCACTAGGACACAAGTCAAACTAAAGGCTGTGATGTTTAAACAGGGAAATACCATCTATAACTAACTAGAGTTTGTCTCGATAACCGTTACTTCTCAGACGAACGTATGTTTTTGTTTTTATAAAAATGCATTTTGGGGTATTGCAAAAACCTGGATAACCAGAACAACTGCTGGTGTACACAAATTAATATTCTAAATAATAAAATATAAGTACATCTAATTTAAATTATCAAAAAGGGCTATAAAAGTAAAATTTACGTCGTAGTAATATTATGGGTTTATATGTATGGGTGGGGAAGGGGGGGGGGGGGGGCGAGACGTATCCCAGCGGTAAAGCGCTCACTTGATGCGCGGTCGGTTTGAGCTATTTCTCGCTCCAGCCAGTGCACCACAACTGATACAACAAAGGCCGTGGTATGTGTTATCCTGTCTATGGGATGGTGCAATGAAAGATCCCTTGCTGCTGGCCGAAAAGAGTAGCCCCTGAAGTGGCGACATCGGGTTTCCTCCCTCAATATCTGTGTGGTCCTTAATCATATGTCCGACGCCATATAACCGTAAATAAAATGTGTTGAGTGCGTCGTTAAATAAAACATTTCCTTCCTTCCTTATATGTACAAGCGTATGAAGCGCCTGAGCGCTACCTCAACATGTCGTTGAGCGTAGTGTCATACTAACACGGCAACAAAACATAACAGTAGTATTTAAAACCTAGGCTCTGTCACTTTTAATAGAAAGGGTGATGTATAAAAATTAATCTGTTTGTCTCAATGACGTCAGGATGACGTGACGTGATCTTATTGTTAATTTGAAAACAACTAAATTATTGGTGATCGTTTATGTCGCTCTGTCTGTCTGTCTCTGTCTCTATCTCTGTCTCTATCTCTGTCTCTATCTCTGTCTCTCAAAATGCTCCGCGTAGAAGGTTCATGAGAGCTGTTTTCATTTAATTGTATTGTATGTTATTTCGTTTACATTTATCAGAGTAAGAACACACGCACTCACACAAAATCATCCGCAAATTGTGTGAATCGGCGAAGCCGTTCTCATATAAGTTTGCGGATGATTTTTTTTTTATTCATACCCAGATGAACGTAAAAGAAATAACAGAACTCTTATAATTAAATTTGAATCATACTTGCTAATAATAAAACTTAAAGTTCATATTTTATGTTGAATTATTTTTGGTCCACAAACAATAACGCTCAAAAAGACAACTTGCCCATGTAAAATGACGTCATCAGATATGACGTTCCCCGACGACGTAATTTTTACATTAATCGTTGCTACGTCTGGACCAATGGGATGACGTTACGTTGTAATGAATGTAACGGAAATTTAAATATATCAAAATGGAATCCAACATAAATTTGTTGTTGAAGATAATATGTAAATCTTGTTTCTCATATTTCTGTCATTTCTGTTTTGATTCTCGCAGATTTCGAAGAGCTGGAAGTCATGCGCAATGGGGCAATCAACAAGAGCTTAGAGAAAGGTCTTCTGCATAGGAGGAAGAAAAACGGCGAGAATGAGCAGGTGAGAAGTCAGTTCACTTTAGACCCACGGAAAAAGATTCCGGAAAAATATACATATCGGACGGAAACCCGGAATTCAGGCGATGACGGATTTATGTTGTTTTCAAACGATAAAAAACCCAAAACCAAGATTACCTTTAAACCCAAGAAGCAGATGACAAGAAAACAGTTGGATTCCGTGAGCAGTTTTGATTTCAAGCACATCAAAACGAAGTCGCCCGATCGTTATCGAGTTGCTGACGGAAACAACCGAATAAGACCGAAGTCTGCCGGACAGGCAATGTACATGCGGGTGAACTGCCTCTCGAGCGAGAGCGACGACAGCTCATTGGACGGCGAAATCGAAGTCATTGACCTAGATGACAGTTTACAGTTCAACGACGACGTTTCCGCCGTTCCTGTTAGCGTGTTCCTTGAAGACCGATATTACGGTCCGGTCGACAATACGTTAATCGTAAACCCCGACGACGATGTAGGACAGTTTAAGAATCACAATAGCAACGGGAGTAATTTTGAACCGCGGACACATGGCGGAATACGCGGTCCAGTCAAAAAGACGGACGAGAATGACGTTACCGACCTATCTGCGAAAAGATCGCGGAAGTTGATGACGTCAGAGCCGCGCCGCAGGATAAAGAGTGAAGCGAACATACAGCGGACTGCGGACGAGTTATCGTTCAAACAGAACAAATTTCAGTCGGTCAAAGTGAAACGCGGGTTGAACAGTGACTTCCCGTACCAAATATCAGAGCACCAAGAAAACCAACCAAAGTTCAGCCAGCAGAAAGGTTCCGTCGTAACAGACTTGGGAAATCTGAAACCGAGATTCGGAAAAGAGAAGCAGTATTCGGACGCCTTCGAGAAAGTGTTGTCGAAATACTCAAAGTTTACGATCGCGCGAGACGGAACCACGCAACCGGCGCCGATGGACGTGCGGGATAAACGCACGGGCGCCCGCGCGACACGTGTGCACGTGCCCCGGAAACTGAAACCAATCTTGAAGCGAGAAAAGCTGAGCCCCATCAGCCAGAACAAGTCGGGAGAACGTGATTTTCAAATCCCGTCACACTGAGATTTGACAAACCACGGGCTGGTTGTGACGGTGATGTCTGACGATGACGATTATGATGATGACGATGATGATGACTGTAATGGTGGTGATATGATAATGTGAGAATGACGATAATATTGACGATGATGATGAGGACGACGATTATGACGCATTAGGACAATATACATGATGGTGCAAGTTACATTATCATCTTATTTCATCTTAATTCCTTTTGTACCACTATACCGTAGACGTTTAACTCGTATGAATGCTAGACGTAGCCCAGTGGTAAAACATTCGCCTGATACGCGGTCGGTCATGGATCGATCCCCGTCGATGGGCCGATTGGGCTGTTTCTTGTTCTAGCCAGTGCACCACGACTGGTACATAAAACGATTGACAATGAATAGCCAGAGATTAATAAACCAATATGCTCTAGTGGTGACGTTAAGCAAAATAGACATATTTACTATATAATAGACATATATATATACACACACACACACACGCACACACACACACACACAGACACACACACACACACATATATATACTTATTGCGTGCCATAGAAAGCATAAGCATAAAATGAATCATCATCAGTACCATCATCATCATCATCGTCGTCGTCGTCGTCGCCAAACATCGTCACTATGATTATCATCCGGGCTTTGTTCAGGGATTCACGGCAATCACAATTTCGACGCTGACGGAAGTCAAGGTTTTAGCGGGTTCAATACTTTTTATGACCTTCTCTTTCGGTCGAAGTATTATAAAGGCATATTGTCACAGACCACTGACCTATTTAATGGTCTAACAAAGTATTACCTGAACAAAAATTATTTGATTTGTCATTAAATGTACTTTATTCAACCATCTTCATAACCACCATACTCCATTTATTAATGATATTTTGTAAAAATAACTGATTTATGGCAATGGTCCATAATTCAAAAAACTAAAATTGCCGAGAGGGTTGACATGGATTTCACTCCATCATGGTTCAGTTAAGGTGATGCGATAGCTAGATTTGGTTTCCAACAATTAATGTAATTTTTATTTATTATCCATTTTTAGAGAAATAATGTCTTTAAATCCGTGACAGTATGCCTTTAATTTCATTATGTTCATTATATGTTACTTTCATTATTATATTTGTTCCCATTTTGTAAAGAAATATTATGATTATTTATCATTTAAAAAGTCGATATTATTTTCGTCGGTTGAGTGTTAACCGCTAAATTCAAGCTCTTCAAAACATTTGAAGCTCAGCGTCAAAATTAGCGGGCAGCTTCTATTTAGATGGGACTCAGCGGTTAACGGTATATAACAAAATCCCTTTAGAGTTCCACCCCTTTGCTTCCGACGGCTGTGTTTTCTTCTTACTGTTCTCGCTCCAGCCAGTGTACCATGACTGGTATATCAAAGGCCGTGGTATGTGTTATCCCTTTCTGCTAATCGAAACAAATAGCCCATGAAGAGGCGACAGCGTATTTCCTCTCTCAATAACCGGAACTGTTTTATTTAACGAACACTCAACACATTTTATATTTACGGTTATATGGCGTCAGACATATGGTTAAGGACCACACAGTTTGAGAGAGGAAACCCGCTGTCGCCACTTAATGAGCTACTCTTTTCAATTAGCAGCAAGGGATCTTTTATAGGCACCATCCCATAGACACGGCCTTTGATACACCATTTGTGGAGCACTGACTGGAACAAAAAATAGATCAATGGGCCCACCGACGGGGATCGATCCCACATCGACCGCGCATCGAGCGAGACGGTTATATGGCGTCAGACATATGGTTAAGGACCACATAGATATTGAGGGAGGAAACCCGCTGTCGCCACTTTGTGGGCTACTCTTTTCGATTTGCAGCAAGGGTGTCTGAGAGAAAATGCATATGAAAGATCCCTTGCTACTAATGGAAATATGTAGCGGGTTTCCTCTAATACTACGTATCAGAATTACCAAATATTTGACTTCCAGAAGTTTTTGGATAATTAATCAATGTGCTCTAGTGGCAGAGTATTATACTCACAGTGGAGAAATGGTTCTAGGGGTGCTCCTAACAGAGTTAGCGAGATAAAAGTTCTAGTGGGTTTGCTTATGGTAAGCCTATCGACGGCGCGTTAGGGGCATGTTTTGATGTTCGTGAATTTTGGCGCTGCGCGGGGGTCGTACAGATATAAAATGCCGGAAACGGACGCATCAAAAATAGTTTCTCTGGTTAGGGACGGCCCATAAATATCGATGTGCTTCACAATCCGAACAATGTTCGGAAGGGGGGGGGGGGGGGGGGGGGGGGGGGGGGGGGGGGGGGGGGGGGGGGGGGGGGGGGGGGGGGGTGAGGGGTTAGGGGTTAAAGCCATGTTCGGATTGCTTTTCAGGAAAAACATCGGTCCATCGAAGGTCAATGTTTCTTACAATTCCAAACAAGGGGGAGGGGGTAAACGCCATGTACACATTATATCAATGTTTTTATGTTAGGATTAGGGGGGGGAGGGGGTCAAACCCAATCCTAACATTGTTAAGATTATGACAACCATTGACATTTATGGACCGTCCCTTATGAATTGCAGTGATTTCACATAAGCCTGTTTTCTATTATCCGCGTAAGCGTCGCTACAAAAATCGCACGCTTAAAAAACACACCAAAAAACAAAACCCCACAGTCTTTAGGAACCTGCTTGTTTCATTTCATTTCAACTTATTTTTGTGTTTATAGCCAATTAAGATTCAATCACGCTGTCCTGGGTAAACACCTCAGCTATCTGGGCTATCTGTCCAGGACAGTGGGTTAGTTGTTAGTTGGTTAGTGAGAGAGAAGACGATGTAGTGGTCTTACACCTACCCACTGAGTCGTTAAAACTCACTCTGTGTGGGGGCCGGTACCGGGCTGCGAACCCTGTAGCTACCAACCTTATGTCCGATGCTTTAACGACTACACCATCCATGCCGGTACCTTGTTGCTGAGGTAGTCGATACCATCTCGCAGTATATGAAAAGTTCATTACGCCAAATTCCACATTGTGGAGTTAGCAGTGAAGATATGTGAAGTGCAATGACGCTTCCGTCAAAACGCGATCTATGCCCATTGAACAGCGTGTTAAAACTGATATACGCAACGTCAAGTTGCATTGCACTCTGATTAAAAGCGCAGACCCTAGTTTCAACCCGTAAAAATGGAAATAAAGTTTAATTAATTTACAAACCTGTAACACATTTGGATAGCGTTACAACAGAGTGAAACAAGTGTCTGTGACATGAAAATGGTGAAATACGCTTTAAAAATAGACTAAAACACGACTCCATAAACGTTATTTCTCAGAAGAACGTGCGTTTTGTTTTTAGAAATATGAAAATTGCAACACCAGGATGACCAGAAACACTGCGGTTGTATGGAATGGATAGTCTAAACAATAAAATATAAGTAATGTTTGATTTCAGTGATCATAAACGGCTCTAATAGTGAACAATATGCCTTAGTGTTCAAAAACTAGGGTCTGTCCCTTTAAGATCAGAGATACTGGTCTACCTGTTAATAGTAATAAACCAGCGGAGCTAATTTCAGTCAGATTGAGTCATGTTACAAACCACGTTTTTTTTCTTTCTGAAAGTGATGTAAATGGATGTAGCATTTTGCAAATGATATCTTCCTATCTTAAACTAAGTTTTATAAATGATATCTTCCTATCTTAAACTACGTTTTATAAATGATATGTTCCTACCTTAAACTACGTTTTATAAATGATATCTTCCTACCTTAAACTACGTTTTATAAATGATATCTTCCTATCTTAAACTACGTTTTATAAATGATATCTTCCTATCTTAAACTACGTTTTATAAATGATATCTTCCTATCTTAAACTGCGTGTTATAAAGGATATTTTCCTATCTTAAACTACGTTTTCTAAATGATATCTTCCTATTTTAAGCTACGTTTTATAAATGATATCTTCCTATCTTAAACTACGTTTATATATGATATCCTCCTATTTTAAACTACGTTTTATAAATGATATTTTTCTCATTTAAACGTCGCTAATTTGTGGTCCAACATAACTGATTATCGTTACTGATGTCTTGGTTAGTTATATAATGAAAACAAACATACACTTAATGAAGCGCATTGCAAAGATAAAATGCTATGACATCTACTTAATAAATTAAAGGCATACTGTCACAGACCACTGACCTATTTAATGGTCTAACAAAGTATTACCTGAACTAAAATAATTTGATTTGTCTCTAAATGTACTTTATTCAACCATCTTCATAACTACCATATTCCATTTATTAATGACATTTTGTAAAAATAATTCAATTATGGCAATGGTCCATAATTCAAAAACTAAAATTGCCGAGAGGGATGACATGGATTTCACTCCATCATGGTTCAGTTAAGGTGACGCGATAGCTAGATCTGGTTTCCAATAATTAAAGTAATTTTTGTTTATTATTCATATTTTGAGAAATAAGGTCCTTAAATCTGTGACAGTATGCCTTTAAACACTGACCTATCTCTTTAATATCCAACCCGGGTAGCTTAAATTTGTGTTACAAACCACGTTTAAAAAAAAAAATATATGAAAATGGCTTATATATATAAATATATATAATAAATAAAAAATGACCTATTTCTTGGACAAATTTGTGTCCAGGACAGCGTGATTGAACCTTAAATACAAAACTGAATTTAAATCAAGGGACTGACATGATAGGAAAGTATTTTGTTTGCACGATCATCCTTGCTACCGGTTTAGATGGATTAATGACCGAATGAATTAATGGGTAGATGGATAAACGAATGAATGAATTAAAAAGTGAGCTAATGAATGAATGGATCCTTGAATGAATTAATGACAATAGCTTGGGACAACCATTCCACCTAACCTGCTTTGGCTTAATTTCAACTGAATCGGCTGTCAATGTAATTTATAAATAAATAATTTAGATGGCGCCACTTAGTCAAAATTGATTAAATAGTACAGCTTAAATTAAAATTATATTCTCTTTTAGGCGAAGTTAAAAAATTTAAAAGCCCATTTCACTTATTTTATTTTTTGGCTTAAATCAAAATTTCCAAATTATCTGTTAAGTAACTAATTCTTGTCCCGAGTCAGGTCCCCGATCTTATCGGAGGTCGGGCTCGTGAAGAGCGTGTTCGAAACCCCAATGGTATATGAGCAGGTTAAACAAGTTACTTACTCACTCGTTCACATTGATTGATAAACGGACTGATGAACGAACAGATGGATGGATGTTCTGATGGGTAGATGAATGATTTAACAAATGAATGAATGAATGTTTTAACGAAAAGTTTGCTTTGTTTAACGACACCACTAGAGCAAATTGATTTAGTAACCATCGGCTATTGGATGTCAAGCATTTGGTAAGTTTGACATATAGTATTAGAGAGGAAACCCGCAACATTTTTACATTAGTAGCAAGTGATCTTTTATATGCACCATTCCACAGACAGGGTAGCACATACCACAAACATTGATATATCAGTCGTGGTGCACTGGCTGGAACGAGAAATAGCCCAAATGGGCCACCGACGGGGAGCGATCCCAGGTCGACCGCGCATCAAGTGAGCGCTTTACCACTGGGCTACGTCCCGCCCCAAATGAATGAACGAACAAATGAATGAACGAACGAAGGAATGAATGAATGAACGAACGAACAAAGGAATGAATGAATGAATGAACGAACAAAGGAATTGAATGATGAATGAACGAATGAAGAAATTAATGAAAGAACGAACCAATACGTGAAAGAATAGACGAACGAATGAATGGATGAACGAATGAATCAATTGAATGATGAATGAACGAATGAAGAAATTAATGAAAGAACGAACCAATACGTGAAAGAATGGACGAACGAATGAATGGACGAACGAAATAATGGACGGACGAAAGAATGGACGAACGAATGAATGGACGAACGAAAGAATGAATGGAGGAACGAATGAATGGACGAACGAAAGAATGGACGAACAAATGAATGGACGAACGAAAGAATGGACGAACGAATGAATGGATGAACGAATGAATGAATACATGCATGCGACTGTTGTCTTACAGTACAAAGCACTTCTTCCTTGTCAGTTTAATGTGTCGTCCTCTTTTGCTTGACTTGCAGAGTGAATGACGCAGCTCAAGGTTGTCAATATTTATCATGGTAATTGTTACTATGTTGATGGCCGAGACAATCACTCTTCTGTCTTGTCACCGTCTCGTCACGTGATTTATTGATCTCGTCACGTGCTTTATCGATATCGCCACACAATGCGATAAACGGTTTACAACTATTTTTGGAGTTTTGAAAAATTAATTTTGCATGCACGTTATAGTATTCTATAGTGGAAAAAGAAAAAACAAATATTTATATATGTAGATAGATTTTCTTGTTTTGTTGTTATCGATGTTTCCGTTTGTTCGAGTTATTTTTAGGGTGGATTGTCTATGTGCATTTTTAATACCCATTAGCTACAAAACAAAATGTGGCGACATACAAAGGGGGCGGAACGTACATGTAGCTCAGTGATAAAACGTTCGACTGATGCTGTCGATCTGGGATATCAAGGGCCGTGGTATGTACTATCCTGTCTGTGGGATAATGCATATAAAAGATATCATGTTACTAATGGAAATATATAGCTGGTTTCCTCTCTTAAGACTATTTGTCAAAATTACCAAATGTTGGACATCCAATAGCCGATCATTAATAGATCAATGTGCTCTAGTGGTGTCGTTAAACAAAACAAACTTTAAACTATTTTTATTTAAATTACATTATTAAATTATTTAAATTATTTAAATTAATTTAAATTAATTTACTGGCTAGGTAAAACAGCTTCTTCTTTTTTTTACTAAACAAAACAAACTTTCCATTAAAAAAATGTGGCGACAGCGGGTTTCCTCTCTAATACGCCATACAAAGTTTCAAAAAGTAACTATATATTAGACGTTTATTTGAAATTCAAGAATGGCCTGACCGGTGGATTTGTAATTCTGCATTGTCTCAAAGGAAGGAAGGAAGGAAGGAAATGGCTTATTTAAAGACGCACTCAACACATTTTATTTACGGTTATATGGCGTCGGACATATATTTAATGACCACATTCATGGGCTACTCTTTTCGATTAGCATCAAGGGATATTTTATATGCACCATCCCATAGACATAATAGCACATACCACGGCCTTTGATGTACCAGTTGTGGTGCACTGGCTGGGGCGAGAAATAGCCTAATGGGCGTACCGACGGGGATCGATCACAACCGACCGCGCGCAAGCGAACGCTTTACCACTGGGCTACGTTCCGTCCCTAGTCTTAAAGGCGCAAACTCTAGTTTCAGCCGGTGAAAATGGACACAAAGTTTAGTTAATCTACAAACCTGCAACATATTTTTATACGGTTATAACAGAGCCAAGGTAACGTTTCTGAAGTTTAAACGAGGAAAATAATGTCTAAACATATCCAGACCTAGTCTCGATTACTTCTCAGACGAACGTGCGCTTTTAAAATAATCAAAAATGCATTTTTGGAGTATTGCAAAAATATGAATAACCAGAACCACTTCAGGTGTATGAAAATGAACATTCTAAATAATAAAATGTAAGTACGTCTAATTTAAATGATCAAAAACGTCTTTAATAGTGAAATGCGTCGTTGCGTTTAAAAAAACTAGGCTCTGTCGCTTTAAGAAGATAAAGAAATACATTTGACTGATTTTGAATTATGAAACATACATTCAAATTTACATAACTGCATTGATTATAGTCTAAGTCTTATCTGTTTCCAGATTTCTTTGATTTGATGTGTGCTTCAGGGTGAATCTAACACTGTCGTAGCCGGATGGGTCATGGTCCTTTCTCCCGTAGCCATACCTCTCCCCCCACAACCTTCTATATTTTTCTCTCGCCCCATATCACGATTCGTAGACAGTGTGGTTGCCCCACCCACGCCCTCACCCCCCAATGCAAGTGCTCATCCCAGTATAAAATCCTGGCTACGCCAATGGAATTAAGTGAAAAAGGTGTATACTTACCATCTATATAACAAAGTGGAAGCTTGTTAATGACACCACTAGAGCACATTGATTTTTATAGTCATTGGCTATTAGATTTTAAACATTTGGTAATATTTTTTGCAGTTAGTCTTAAAGGAAATCCACTACATGTTTACATTACCAGGAAGGTTTTTTTATTATATGCACTTTTCTCCACTGGCAGAACAGCACACACCACGGCCTTTGATATATCCGTCCTGGGGCATTGGCTGGGATGTGGGGAAAACCCAGTCCGAGATAACAAAGCAATGTGCATGAAATATACTCTCTTAACACTTGAAAAAAAGTTTGTTTGTTTGTTTTGTTTAACGACACCACTGGAGCACATTGATTAATTAATCATCGCTTATTGGATGTCAAACACTTGGTAATTCTGACTCGTAGTCATCAGAGGAAACCCGCTACATGTTTTCTAATGCAGCAAGGGATCTTTTATATACACTTTCCCGCAGACAAGAAATCACATACCACGGCCTTTGTCCAGTTGTGGTGCACTGGTTGGAACGAGAAAAAACAATTAGCTGAATGTATCCACCGAGGTGGCTCGATCCTGCGACGCAAGCACCTCAAGCGAGCACTCAACCGACTGAGCTAAATCCGACCCCTTTAACACTTGAGACCACTTATTTAAAATGATAATGTTGTGTATGACAACCAATAATCATACTTTAAAGTGTGATTTTGGATTTAATAATAAGAAACATTCCTTTCCTTTTTATCAGAATAAAGAGTTAAGCAGGGTTAAACACGCTGTTCTTGACTCGTAACGCGATAGCTCACGGGGAAGAAGGAGGAGGAGGAGGGGGGGGGGACGATTTAGCTGTCGGTTGATTGCTCGCTTGAGGTGCTTGCATCGCAGGATCCAACCACCTCGGTGCATCCATTGAACTAATTGGCGTTTTTTCCCGTTCCAACCAGAAACCACAATTGGTCAAAGGCCATGGTATGTGCTTTCCTGTCTGTGGGAAAGTGCATATAAAAGATCCCTTGCTGCATTGGGAAAAATGTAGCGGGTTTCCTCCGATGACTACGTTTTTGACATCCAATAGCCGATGATTAATTAATAATGTGCTCTGTGGTGTCGTTAACCAAAAACAAACATTAGCGATAGCCCTAGGATGTTGGCAAACTAATGAGAAAGAGAGGAGATACTATTTTCACAATATTATACTAGTACTAGTATAATAGCAGGTTGACTTTCCCAGAGACATGACAGCACATACCACGACCTTTGGGATGCCAGTCGTGGATCACATGTGTGTCATACAGATGTTGGTAAACAAATGCGAGAGAGACTACTCTTTTCACGATAAAATAACATTATTTTTAGACTGACTTTAACACATATCATGATTTTTGTAATACCAGTCGCGGAGCACATGTCAAATTGCTGATCGATTACAAGTTAACTTTATAATGTTAATCCAATCTAAATTAATTAACTGTAACTTTTAATGTCATATTTAACTCGACATTTTTGCGGTATCGTTTCTGAAAATTCGTCCAAAAACAGGAAGGGGGGGATTTAGCTCAGTCGGTTAAGTCCCTGATTGAGGTGCTTGCGTCGCAGGATCGAACCACGTCGGTGGATCCATTCAACTAATTGACGTTTTTTCTCGTTCCAACCTGAAACCACAACTGCCGTGGGTTGTGCTTTCCTGTTTGTGGTAAAGTGCATATAAAAGATCCCTTCCTGCATTAGGAAAAATGTAGCGGATTTCCTGTGATGACTACGAGTCAGAATTACCAAATGTGTGACATCCAATAGCCGGATCGAAAAGATTAACCCATGAATTGGCGACAGCGGGTTTCCTCTCTACATATCTGGATGGTCCTTAACCATATGTCTGACGTCATATAGCTGTATATGAAATGTGTTAAATAAAACATTTCCTTCCTTCCTTCCAATAGCCGGTGACTAATTAAATCAATGTGCTCCATTGGTGTCGTTAAACAAAACAAACATCTTCCGCAAATATGAAATTAATGACCTAATTATCTCAAACTATTTTCGTCCATTTACCAAGTTACTAATGTTTTCAAACTCAATTCAATATTTGTGCCATTCATCACCACCTACTCTCATTTTAACACGTCTGATTGGAATTCATTGCATCATTCACTGAAAAATTTATATTTCTCATGGAATGACATTTTTACGTGGATCACTGGAATTCATAACTACGGGGGCGGAACGTAGCCCAGTGGTAAAGCGTTCGCTTGATGCGCGGTTGGTCTAGGATCGATCCCCGTCGGTGGACCCATTGGACTGTTTTTCGTTCCAGCCCGTGCTCCACAACTGGAGTTACAAAGGCCGTGGTATGTACTATCCTGTCTGTGGAATGGTACATATAAAATATCCCTTGCTGCTAATCGAAAAGAGTAGCCCATGAATTGGCGACAGCGGGTTTCCTCTCTCAATATTTGTATGGTCCATAACCATATGTATGGCGCCATATAACTGTAAATAAAATGTGTTGAACGCGTCGTTAAATAAAACATTTCCTTCCTTTCTAACTACGGGTGGTGAGAAAGCTCGCGGAATCAGGTTGTTACGCTTCCGGTTGAAATCCATTACTTCATGCAACTTTCGGTTTCAAATTGAACGCGATATCTGTATGATGAATTTTCGTGGAAATCCAATTACGAGATGCTTGCTATGCTTGGCTGACTGGAAGCGATGTTATCAAATCGTTTATTACTTGGTAAACAGTCCGTTGACATATCAGTCAAGGGCGGTTCCAGAATCGATCACCTGAAAGGAACGGGGAGTTTTTTTTTTTATCTTTCTTTCTTTTTTTTACATTTTTTTGGTGTGTTTACACATCAACCACCGATTTGTTTTCGCGAAAACACGTTTTCAAGACATAATTAATTGCACTGGTTAACTGATTGGTTTACAGCCCACTGAAGGGCGGTTCCAAAATTGATCATATATTGAAAGAACTGGAGTATATACACACTAAATGTAAAACCGTGCGGAAAACTTTACATGTGTTGTGGTGACCTTACACTTGCCTTCCTCCAACCCCTAACCCCCCCCCCCCCCCAAAAAAAAAAAAAAAAAAAAAAAAAAACCCACACATATGAAAACAACATACAATGGCCGTGTAGATAGCCAGTTATTATTAGCCGAAGCTCTATACATGGCCAATGTGTATATAGCACCGTCTGTGTTAAGTAACTATATAATGGCGGCATCCACTGAGATGGTATTTATCAAATTAGGCCTGTTGACCGTCATTGAGGGCAATATCAATTTATTCGGTCCATAAAACATGATATTGCCAGAAATGTGGTCAATAATTGTTTTATTACATAATGTTATCCATAAGACTCGTACATTCCTGCTTTGTTTATCAGAGTAATACGAAATACGACAATGCTTATAATTTCCCGCAATGCTTTCAAACTGATGGGATGTAGTGAAGTCATATAATCCTATGACTTTGTATGACAAGCAAAGGAATGCGGAAATAAACAGTTACATTACCAAGACAAAAATTAAATTCGAGACATTATAACCAGCAAGAGAAAGAAAGAAAGAAAGAAAGAAGTGTTTTATTTAACGACGCACTCAACACATTTTATTTACGGTTATATGGCGTCAGACATATGGTTAAGGACCACACAGATTTTGAGAGGAAACCCGCTGTCGCCACTACATGGGCTACTCTTCCGATTGGCAGCAAGGGATCTTTTATTTGCGCTTCCCACAGGCAGGATAGCACAAACCATGGCCTTTGTTGAACCAGTTATGGATCACTGGTCGGTGCAAGTGGTTTACACCTACCCATTGAGCCTTGCGGAGCACTCACTCAGGGTTTGGAGTCGGTATCTGGATTAAAAATCCCATGCCTCGACTGGGATCCGAATCCAGTACCTACCAGCCTGTAGACCGATGGCCTGCCACAACGCCACCGAGGCCGGTAGCAAGAGCGTCAAAATCATATTACTAGAAACATAAAACACAAAATGTGATAAATCTGAACATACATTTATACTGAACAGTTACAGATTACCTCCAAATGCATTTTTTAAATTTGTAACATAAAATCCTGAGAGTGCTGATTCCAAATGCATTTTGATGTATCATGTACATTTCTAAATCTACGCCGACGCCATATAACCGTAAATGAAATGTGTTGAGTACGTCGTTAAATAAACCATTTCCTTTCTAAATCCACGAGATATTCCTTATACAAGTTGACGATTACTGGCGTTGTCTTTTTCGTATTTGCGGATTTAAACTCAGTATGAATAAAGATGTTATCTTTTTGCTGAAGGACAGCAACGCGTTTTGTCACAAGTTTGTGGCTGTTTACATTAGAATTAGCAGTTGACGTTGCGTTATGTTACCTATTCATTAATTGGATAGAATTTTGTCTCATCTTTATCCTCACTGGTTAAATTTCCCAGGAAAATATCACTTTTGATCGGACCTGTGGGACCGTCTAAGGGCAATATCACTATTTACGGATGGTCAGTATGTAATATATATATATATATGTGTGTGTGTGTGTGTGTGTGTGTGTGTGTGTGTGTGTGTGTGTGTGTGTGTGTGTATGAAGATAGGTAATATAGCGTAGGGCGCATGAGTGGTAGTAATAAAACACCTTGAAACTCCAACCAGGACCGGAACGCCCGTGACCCCACCCCATCCATCCAAACGTTCCCGTGCATCCAGTGCAGATAATAATAGAGCAGAGCTATCAGATATTAAAGGGACAGACCCTAGTTTTTTAAACACTACAACATAGTTTTCACTATTAGAGCCGTTTATGATAACCGAAATCAAACGTTACTTATATTTTATTCTTTAGATTATCCATTTCCGTAGAAGCGAAGTGTTTCTGGTCATCCTGGTGTTTGTAGTACCAACAAATTTATTTTTCATATTTTTAAAAACGCACGTGCGTCTGAGAAATAGCGGGTTTATTGATTCGAGTTCTAGTCTATTTTTAAGGATATTTCCTGTTTTAACGTCACAGACTCTTCTTTCACTCTAGTGTAACTGTATCCAAATGAGTTACAGGTTTGTAAATTAACTGAACTTGGTGCTGATTGTTTTACGGGTTGAAACTAGGGTCTGCGCCTTTAAACCACAAAATGCTTATGGCGCCTCCGGTCACAGATGTGATTAATTCTGGAACCGCTCTACTAGAACAAAAAAAAAGATAAAAAAGGGAAGAAGATAAATAAATAAAGCTAGATCCGGGTGACAGCCGGAAGGCAGAGATAGCCATGTCAAACGTGGGACACAACTTGATTGCTTCCAGCTTCAAAAGAATCCAAGGTCGATTGTTTTCAATCGCTTTGCATGATGGGTAATTTCAGTGGAACAAACAGCGGCCCGTTACCATGCATTTTCGACGAGTTTATTTGCCCAGGAACAATGCCATCTTCGGCAGTTTGTGTGCTCGGTAGATGCGTCCTTTGAATAGTGGCTCTATGGTTACCAATGAGCCATTGTGGGATGTTTGATATGAAAACCAATGATTTATTCATTTGTTCATTTTAATGATGGGTAGCGTGGATACAGAGCTGGAACTGGGTATCGTGGTTCCTAGGATCGATACCTCATAGTTGACCACAATTTGTTTTAATTATTAATTAAATTGGAAATTAGTTATTTTGATTTAGTTTAGTTTAGTTTAATTTGATTTAATTTATTTTCATTTTGTTTTTAGCTAAAAAAAAAAGAGAAAAAAAAAAAGAGGGGGGCAGCGGTAGTTGCATGCTCACTTGAAATCTATTTAATAAAATTGCTCAAAGGCGTGTTTTCAAGGCAATATAGTGCTGTAGATGATGAATTTAAAACAAAGGGCACTTTTAAACGGTTGATTCTCATGACACTTACACACCACCAACAAAACCCCGCGGATTCACCAATTGTCAAAATAAGTCTATGGCACAAAGATCTGCCATGCAATGCGGGCTCGCATCCAACGGAAGAGTGTTGGGAGTGCGCACGTCCTTCCAATGTAGTAGATAAATACAGTAAATTTGTTTGTTTAGGAAGCGGAACGTAGCCCAGTGGTAAAAGCCTCGCTTGATGCGCGGCCGGTTTAAGATCGATCCCCGTCGGTGGCCCCATTGGGCTATTTCTCGTTCCAGCTAGTGCTCCAGAACTGGTGAAATACAGGCCGTGGTATGCACTATCCAGTTTGTGGGATGGTGCATATAAAAGATCCTTTGCTGCAGATCGAAAAGAGTAGCCCATGAAGTGGCGACAGCGGGTTTTTTCTCTCAATATTTGTGTGGTCTTTAACCATATGTCTGATGCCATATAACCGTAAATAAAAATGTGTTGTGTGCGTCGTTAAATCAAACATTTTCTTCCCTCCTTCCTTGTTTGTGCTTAGTGAGAGTCATGTAGTATCTTCGTCGACTTGGTGTTTTAGGGGAATATATAATTTAATATATTTCTGTACCCGCCCTTGTGATGTTCTGTTTCCAACGAGTTCAACCATGCTTAAGGACAATTTAACTAGCACTGGGTGTGTAGGTGTGACCTAATAGATGACAAAACAATATTCCCCTCATCAAAATCGTGTATTTGCACACAGCAGTCGAAAGGATGTTAGGTAATGTCGGGACTGCTCCCATGATCCACTATCAGATGTCTGTCCATGAGAGGACCGCCACTCCCCTGGGAGATCCGTAACAGGTTGTTTCATCTGTCTGGCAGGCCTTTAGGACCGCCACTCCCCTTGGAGATCCGTAACAGGTTGTTTCATCTGTCTGGCAGGCCTTTAGGACTTCCACTCCCCTGGGAGATCCGTAACAGGTTGTTTCATCTGTCTGGCAGGCCTTTAGGACCGCCACTCCCCTGGGAGATCCGTAACAGGTTGTTTCATCTGTCTGGCAGGCCTTTAGGACTTCCATTCCCCTGGGAGATCCGTAACAGGTTGTTTCATCTGTCTGGCAGGCCTTTAGGACTTCCACTCCCACGACTAGCTTAAAAAACACCGAAACATGAACAGGACAGAGCTCAATGGAATGAATACATACATACATATGTGATGGTATGCACTCATGAATCACTCTAAAGGCAGTGATGACAGGAGGTGTTCGCGAACTCGTCCTGTTGTTTTTAAACACAGTTCATGTAAATAAGGAGTTTCATAATTAATATTATTTTCTTCCTGTGCTTTGTTACGTGTTAAGGCAAGCGCATTTTGTGCATTTGTTTGTATGTAACGCCATGGTGCTCTTTGGCATTGTTGCCAAACTACTACTTCCGGTTCTTCATAAACAATCATCATGTGTCACTTCCGTTTTTCCAGTCACCTAGATAGAGTTTTTCAGTGACCTAGATATAGGGCATAACAAATGCTAGGTAAACTGGAACGATGATTTGCAAAAGTGCAAGAAAATCAATTTAACAACTCAATTCATATGAAATTATTTATACCTGTAACAATTTGTTGTTGTTGTTTTTAATTAAATTAATGTGCTGTCATTTTGATCATCTCAAGTGTGAACCAATCATCATTCACTCGTGTCTCTCTGTAATTGTATTATGTGTGCCTTTAATATATTAATACGGAAGTTGCGATTTCCACCTTGTACGTGTACGTGTACTGGTTTGTATTGTGACAGTACACACATTTTGTAACTAACTTGGTTGTCATGCAAGTCGAAAAACGTATACCACCAAACACTACCCTTTTCCTCTGCAACTTTCCCTATTTCGTGTTTTAACCTAACTCTAGTGTCCCGTGTTCTGTTGCCTTTCTACTGTTGCGATTAATGTCGTATGGTATATACTCAATACATTAACTAAGGAACAGTAGACTTGTTGGTAAATCTATGCTAGTGTCATAGTTTATGACAGGTGACTAAAAACATTATTACCCGTATGGATAAAATATCTTGCCCACTGGACAGAGTTATCCAGCTTTGGTGCTAGATAAATATGTCTGCCCCGAGGGCTAGACGATTTCTACATACGCATGACGTCATGAATCATGTTTTACAACGACTGACGTCATAACTCATGGTTTTCAAAATTCTGTTTGCCATTTTACGTTGTATCATTGTTTTAAAACTATTTAAATAAATTAATATTTTCAACTTTATATTTATTGTTAAGTTGTTGCACTTTTATATTGTTGCATAAGTTGGATTATATTTTTTCAGCGTATGATTAAAACATTTTGTCCCTCGGGTTGGAATTGCATTATCTATACCTCACAACGGTGATAGATTGTATTAATCTTGGTACATAACAAAGTGATACGTCCCACTAGAACGTCAAGTAGGACGTAACACTTTTGACTTCACACGATGACGTCATCGATTGGCGCACTCCAACTCCAACCAATAGAGTTGAGTGATATACATTAAGGTCGATTATGGGTAGTAAATAGGATATTAAAGTTGCTACTATTTCGAATCATGTTTATGTCCCTCGTGAAATAATTTTCATTGTCACTCGCTAAAGCTCGTCACAACTGAAAATGATTTCTCTCGGGACGTAAACATGATACGAAATGGATACGTAAACGCATTTGCGGTTTCTATAGTTACCTGTTCCCATGACGAGTATCACAACCAACTATTGTCTCTATATTGAATTGAATTGAATTGAATATGGAAGTATATGCATGTATCTTTTACGTTGTGCGATGTACAATCATATATCAGGTCAATTATACCAAATAAAGTCTATATTCTTGTTAAAACTGTTTCATACTTTGTGCCATGTTTGGCAATATCTTAGAATTAGCATTTTATCTTAGCTGCAATCTGTAACGCAGATTTTAATGTTGTTGTTATTGTTCTTGTTGTTGGGGGGTTTTTTTTTCTTTTTTTTCTTTTTTTTTTCTTTTTTGGAGGGGTGTGTGTGTGTGTGTAGGGAAGGGGGTCTATTTTCTTCATCCTGTTGTTTGATTGTTTGTTTCGGGGTTTTGTTTTGTTTGTTTTTTGTTTTGTTTTTTAAATTTAATTTAATTTTAAAAAATAATTAATGTTTTGTTTTATTTTTGTTTTTTTGTTTGTTTGTTGTTGTTTGTTTTTTTTGTTTTTTAATTAGTTTTTTTCTTAATTATTATTATTTTTAATCAGTATAAAAATCAGGGGCGAATTTAGCTAATTATATTCTCGCTACTTTTGTTCAGTATAATATATTTTTATTGTTCACTATGTATAATATGTTAATGTATTTTTTTATTGCATTTGTCACTATCTTATATTACTTATGCACCGTTATATTGACGAGTGTTCCTGGAACATAATTAAATAGCACGTGCACTTACTACAATCATGATGTTCATGCATTTTTCGTATTGACTAATTATGTTTGAACCGTTATATATAGGCATATTGTTTATTATGTCAAATTGTACAAGAAATAAAACTGTTTTAGATGGCACTGGTGTTACATTGTGTCTTGTCTGTTAGACAATATGATTGATATTTTTCAGTGATCGAAATACTGCCGTACCGACTGGTTTTTGCCGGTCAACATCCCGTTAGACCTGTGATTACTTTGCGTTTATTCTTTATGCTAATGACGGGTCGGTCGGTCTGGGATCGATCCCCGTCGGTGGTGCCATTGGGTTATTTCTCGTTCCAGCCAGTGCACCACGACTGGTATATCAAAGACCGTGGTATGCACAACCCTGTCTTTGGGATGGTGTATATAAAAGATCCCTTGCTGCTAATCGAAAAGAGTAGCCCATGAAGTGGCGACAGCGGGTTTCCTCTCTCAATATTTGTGTGGTCCTTAACAATATGTATGCCGCCATATAACCGTAAATAAAATGTGTTGAGTGCGTCATTAAATAAAACATTTTCTTTCTTTCTTATGCTAATAACAGACAGACAGACAG
>NC_054710.1:29124146-29154146 GCF_016097555.1 Gigantopelta aegis
CGGAAGCTCTTTCATCTTTGTTACGCATGTTTCCATGGGAACCGAAATAACACATTTCGCGTTGCTAAGCAACATCTTTTTTCCATCCATTTACACTTAAAAGTGATGTTCTTTTTCAACAGTGCGTCTGTGCGATCTAGGGGTTTTTTCCTTGTTTGTCTTCCTCTTTTTTTTTGTCTTTTTTTTTTAAATCCTTAATGCGCAGAAGTTGTCTAGGCGACTCCTGCGCATTAATGCACGTGATGTTGTCACACAGTCAGGGAGATAAAAAAAAAGTCATTAAAATATTCATTAATGAGAGGTAACCGGGAGGTCAGATGGACGATTAGTAGTTTGCCAGTAATGATAACAATTAAGCGGCCCTCACATATCAGCCGGCGTCTTGTATACGTATATATGTATGAGTGTTTGCGTATATTTCTGTGCATGTGCAGTATGATGATTGTCCCACACCATACATAGCTGTGTTAATACCATTGCATATTATATTGTGAATTTATTACACATTACATATGTATACATATATTATGTATCTCCTGTAAAACCCATCTTGCCACTGTCAAATATTGTTATTTCATATTCCCCATATGCCGTTGTGTAACGGCCTGGGAGAAATAAAGTTCTGTTCTGTTCTGTCCGCGCGCCGGGGGATTTAGAGCCCGTGGATGAATCGGGCAAATTTTATGTCTGCGACGTATGCCCTCACATATTAGACGGGGCCTGGGCGGTGCCCTTTGAACATTGGACCTGAACTGAACATTATTTACACTCAGGCCGTATTCTACGGCATATGAGGACATGTTTACATAGAACAATTAATACATTGTGACAAGATGGCGAAAGTACAATAACATACATAAATACAAAAACACACAGAAAATCAGCCAGAGGGTTTGAAAGTATTCATAACTAAGTTACAAAATATAGAAAGTTTTTAAGGACACCAGCTTTTTTGAGTTAAATAATTTATAAAATTTATATATATTTGGTTTTGATTGACAGAAAGTGGGTAAATAGCGATTTTTTCATTCTTAAAAAACATACATGTAAATATATAATGAAACTCATCTCCGATGTCGTAATGTTTACTTAATGGACATATTCGATTGTTTAGTGATACATTTTTCCATCTGCCAGTTTCAATAGAAAGATTACGCCAACACAGCAAGGAAAATAATCTGTTAGTGAATTATGTGCGCTGACACAAGACTTAATGTTCTGATACATATTATAGATTACTTGAAAACAATTCCCATTTATACCATTTTCAATTAATATACCCCAAAGTACAATCCTCCAAACTGAATCAAATACTTTACTAAAATCTATAAATGCACAAACAAGTATTTTCTTTCGTGCTTTCATCAGTTCGATCAGTTCATAGAGTGTGAAGATATGGTCATTTGTAGAATAGCCTTTCCTGAATCCTGCTTTAATTATACCGTTTGCAAATACTGAATTAAAAAGTTTAACATATATATGAATCATACAATCAATAGTTTGCTTAATATATTCATTAATTATTTTATCTAAACACGAAGCGTTGTTATTTTTAAGATTTTTTTTACAGCAGTAAGTTTTTCTTCTTGTAATATGGGGGAATTTAATGTATTGTTATTTTTTGAGTGGGAGTGGAGTCATCACTGCTGTTTACATCTTTAAAGTACCGATAAAGTGTTTCTAAAGGTGGTGAATTACAGTCATCTCTATTTTCCTTTAACATTTTCCAAAAAGCCCGTGTGTCATATTGGTTAAGATCTGTAAGTTTCTGTTCAGTCTTCCAGTTGTGTCATCTCAAGTGTTTCATTATTATATTCTTGTACTGTTTGCTGGCGTTTAGAAGTCGTTGTTTGTTCTCAATTGTTTTCTGTTTCTTGTAGGCTGTCCTGGCCTCCGTGTATTTTCTTCTAAACAACCTGCATTGATTGCCGAACCACGCCTTGTTATTTCTGCGCTTGGGTCTAGCATTACGTCGTGTGTAGCCAAATGTATTAACTGCTGTGGCCACAAATAGTTTGCTAATATTGTCCACTGTGACGTTCAGCTGTTCTTTTGAAAACTGTTCACTCAGCTTATCTAGTTCCGAATTAATAGAGTTGAGAGCTTCTCTGTTTATATTTTCACTATATTTATCAGCCAGGTGTTTATTCCATTTTCGTGACTCTAATGATTAATCCATGTTCCTCGTAATCTCCTTCATCTTGTTGGTTCGTTGTTAAAACATTCAAGGAAATAAATAGCGGGCTATGAATGTCCGAAAATCGCAGTGGAGACAGTACGGCCGCCAGGGCGTCGGCCGGACGCCGCTAGATAATCTGGCGGGCGCCGGCTGATCAAAGAACAGATCGGTAGGCGTCCTGTCCGAGCCCGGCCGGGAGACTGGTGATTGATGTCGGGTTCCCCCCCCCCCCCCCCCCCCCCCCCGGCGTCCGCGCCTCGAAATCTTGGGTTGGCAGTTTGGGCCCGCGTGGGGGCCGTTTAGAAGCTGCCGGGGGAAGCTGGTCGGGACCAGCGGGGCGCCCGGCCGATGTTGTAGAAATCGCCCGGGATCCGTGAGGGGGCCGTGAGGCTATCGTAGGGTGGCCATGAAAATCGCACGGCGCCCGGCGGATTTTTTTCTAATAATTTTCGTTAGGCGGCCGTCAAATCACCGGTCGGTTTCCAGCAGGCCGCCGGGCGGGGCCGTAGCAAAGTGTCTACGGGATTGCTACGACCTAGATTCGCGCTTGGAAAATCGCAGATTTGGGAGTCAGGACCCATATTCACAAAAAAGTGTAAATTTACGTCTACGACTAGCACTTACGTGTGCCGTAGATTTACGTTTACGTGCAAGAAGCACCTTATTCCCAAAGATGGTCGTAAATGTATACGTAACTTAGTTGGACGTAAATCTACGATTTAACATTCTCACTGGAGTAATTAATAAAAACACATTAGAAACGATGGCTACCGGGTAAATAACAAATGCGCAAAAGTCAATTTTGTTTGTCGTCTGCTAACAATAACATTGCGAACAGTGAACCATGGCATTTTGGTATTGGTGGGGATCCGCGTTTTGGTACGAACTTGAGGACATTTCTTAAAAAGGAAAAGATAACTCAGGAGAAATTGGCCGAGTCGAAAACATCCGTTCGATCACGAACAAAAATATGTTCAATCCGTGGGCGTTCGCCATCGCAAATTGCTTCATTTATTGTAAATACTGCTAGTTTCCGTAAATAATAGTAAATAACGGCGATCGTGCTTGATTTATTATATGTACACAACTTACGTGCAGCGTTAGTTGCAACCTGAGGCACTCTAATATTTACGTCCAACTTTACACGTAACTTACGTTTTCGTTGTTTCGTGAATAGCTCTTCAGTCGTAGATTTACGTTTACGTGTAAAACTAAGCTTACGATATTTTGTGAATATGGGTCCAGGTTTTTACGCCCGCGGGATTCGGGCGACCCCTAAAAATCGCAGCGGAGCCCATAGAAATCGGGCAGCATCCGGCTGGACACTTCGCGAAAATGCCTTTTTTGGCCTGTTTTAGGAGTCACGCGGGCGCCGCGACCGATATGTGAGGTCCGCTTTAGTGGTAATGCGCTCGCTTGATGCACGGTCGGTCTAGGATCGATCCCCGTCGGTGGGCCCATTGGGATATTTCTCGTTCCAACCAGTGCACCACGACTGGTATATCAAAGGCCGTGGTATGTGCAATCCTGTCTGTGGGATGGTGCATATAAAAGATCCCATGCTGCTAATCGGAAATAGTAGCCCATTAAGTGGCGACAGCGGGTTTCCTCTGTCAGTCAATATCTGTGTGGTCCTGTCACGCCATATAACCGTAAATAAAATATGTTGAATGCGTCGTTAAATAAAACATTTCTTTCCTTAGTGGTAAAACGCTTGCTTGATGCGCGGTCGGTCTAGGATTGTTCCCCATCGGTGGGCACAGTGGACTATTTCTCGTCGCAGCCAGTGCACGAAGATTGGTATATCAATGGCCGTGGTATGTGCTATCCTGTCTGTTGGATGGTGTATATAAAATACCCCTTACTACCAATGGAAAGATGTAGCGTGTTTCCTCTCTAAGATTACATGTCAAAATTACAAAATGTTTGACATCCAATAGCCGATTATTAAAAAATCAATGTGCTCTAATGATGTCGTTAAACAAAACAAACTATTTTTGTTTAATAACACTTATCCACAATATTAAAAAGACTACATACGTATCCCATAGGCCCGTAGGAACGACTAGAGGAGTGGGTGGGGTGGGTGTGGTGGGGTGGTATAGGGTGGGGTGGGGTCACAATCAGTAATGGAGTGGGGGAATGCACAAGCCTTTTTTTCTATACATAGAGTAAAATATTTGTTTTCTTTAACAACACCACTAAAGTACATTGATTATTAATCATGAGCTATTGGATGTAAAAAATATGGTAATTTTGAGGAAACCCGCTAAAAAAAAATCCATTAGTAGCAAGGGATCTTTTATATACACCATCCCACAGACAGGATAGCACATACCACGACCTTTGATTATACCAGTCGTGGTGCACTGACTGTGACGAGAAGTAGCCCAATGGCCCAACTGATGGGGATCGATCCCAGACCGACCGCGCATCAAGCGAACGCTTCACCACTGGGCATATATAGAGTAGAACAACAAAACGTACATTTTATCCACGAGTTGGGGGATGGGGGCTGGGGGCTGGTACAGGATCTCATGTATGCAGGATTTCGTGGATGTTTGAATATGAGCTTAGTGGACCCTTTTATCTACATTTCATAAACGTACGGTACGGAGGGGGGGGGGGGGGGTGAAGGGGCAAATGTCTCCCTCTAAGAGTTGACGCAAAACCTCAAACGTGCAACCCTATATACCTATTGTAGTAATGCTAATATGAATAGATGTTGTTATCCAGATTCGGAAATTTTCATTTAATTAGGGCATACATTAGCCTGCCCTGCCTTAAAAAAATTGAAGCCTATGCTACATTTTCCTTTTAGAAAGTCTAATATTGCACTGTAAAAAAAAAAAAAAATTAAAAAAAAAAAATTAAAATGTTTTAGCCCATGACCCTGCCGTGCGTGAGGAGGGGGGGGGGGGGGGGGGGGGGGGGGGGGGGGGGAGTGGGAGGCCTATTTTTGCCGGAATTAAACAAAACTATCCGAATCTGGATAACAACGTTTATACATTCTTATAGTGTGGCACGCAATGGTTAATGTGTTTTTGTGCAGGGGTGTCGTTAAACATTCATTCACTCACTCATTCATTCATTCATTCATTCATTCATTCATTCATTCATTCATTCACTCTTTCACTCACTCACTCATTCATTCATTCATTCATTCTATCATTCATCACTCATCCATTCATTCATTCATTTGCTCACTCACTCAATCATTCATTCATTCATTCAGTCAGTCATTCATTCATTCATATATTCATTCATTCATTCACTCACTCACTCACTTACTCACTCACTCACTCATTCAATCATTCATTCATTCATCCATCCTTTCATTCATTCATTCGCTCGCTCGCTCACTCACTCACACTCACTCACTCACTCACTCACTCACTCATTCATAATGTTCCAAAGACATTATTACGCATTTTTGCATGGATCATAAGCGTACGAGGGGGGGGGGGGGAGGCTATTGTCCCCCCCCCCCCCTCCCCCAGTGTTAGAGCAAAATCACAAATTTGGGCAACAATTATAAAAATATTCCGGCAAATTGTGCTAACCCGAGACTCGTTTTTACCATGTATTTCCATCATTCTACCCTTAAAATTAGTTATAATCCATACAAAAAAATGCTTAGTGATTCGTTTGCAAAGCTATATAGCTATTTGGTATTAATACTAATATGAATAAATGATTTTTCCCAGATTCGGGCATTTTCGTTTAATTCGGGCAAACGCCAGCCTGCCGCTCCCTACTCCCACCCTACAAAAATGGGAGCCCGTACGCCTATGGCATGGGTTATACTAATATTGTGAGTAGAATTATGGAAATACATTTATTTCGGTATTTGGTCAGGACGTAAACTACTCGCTTGATGCGCAGTCAGTCTAGGATCGATCCCTCGTTCTAGACTGGGCTATTTCTCGTTCTGGACTGGTATATCAAAGATCGTGGTATATATCGTGTCTGTGGTAAAATACTCGCTTGATTCGCGGTCAGTCTAGGATCGATCCTTCGTTCAAGACTGGGCTATTTCTCGTTCTGGACTGTGGTACCAACCTTGGTACTAACGGGAAATGTAACGAGGTTTTTATCTCTAACGCTATATGTCAAAATTAACAAATGTTTGACATTCAACAGCTCTAGTGGTGTCGTAAAACAAAACAAACTCTAACTTTAACTCATCGTTTT
Source organism: Gigantopelta aegis (assembly GCF_016097555.1). Classification (NCBI taxonomy): domain Eukaryota; kingdom Metazoa; phylum Mollusca; class Gastropoda; order Neomphalida; family Peltospiridae; genus Gigantopelta; species Gigantopelta aegis. The sequence continues at coordinate 29,130,520 of NC_054710.1, forward strand.
TGCCCGTAGATTTGCGAGACAGACAGAAGGACGGATAGGACGGACGGACGGAAGGACGAACGGACGGAGGGGGAGAGAGGGAGGTAGGGGGAGAGAGAGAGAGAGAGAGAGAGAGAGAGAGAGAGAGAGAGAGAGAGAGAGACAGACAGACAGACAGACAGACAGACACACACACAGAGAGAGAGAGAGAGAGAGAGAGAGAGAGAGACAGACAGACACACACACAGAGAGAGAGAGAGAGAGAGAGAGAGAGAGAGAGAGAGAGAGAGAGAGAGAGAGAGAGAGAGAGAGAGAGAGAGACAGACAGACAGACAGACAGACAGACAGAGAGAGAGAGAGAGAGAGAGAGAGAGAGAGAGAGAGAGAGAGAGAGAGAGAGAGAGAGAGAGAGAGAGAGAGAGAGAGAGGAGAGCGAAACACACATACACACACAGACAGGTAGACGGAGACAGAGAGAGTTAACAATATAAAATTATATGTATAATATTACATTATGAGTTACAGCAAAAACATTGCATGCAAGGAAAAAACATATTTAAAAACATAGAAACAGAAACAGAAAGAAACAAAAGACGACATAATTATGGTATTTCTACCCGCTGGATCGTACGAGAAAGGGAAATGATCAATAACACGTCAAGTGTGCTTAATACAAACTGACGAAACGACCCCCCTGGGCGTGTCGGCAGAGTCTAGGGAAGCAAATGAAGAGGAAAATAACTGAACTATTTCAAGATATATCCACAATAAACCCTGTCACGTTTACGTCCGATAATCGGGGCATGTTTATCCGTTGTCATGGCAACTGAATTAAGTACAGCGTTTCCACTAGACAGCCACATCCGATGCCATCATCTGAGGCGTGGATTCTGTGTGTTCGGTGAATTGAGAGTGAATGCTTTAAAGGAATGATAATTAAAGTGTTGGTTTTTTTACCTTTTTTTTACACGTAATTGGAACACGTCCTGGAACCCAATCAACTTCCCAAGTAAATATTATATATATAATATCAGGTTAATACGTTTTGATATCGTGGTTATTTGGCGATGTTTAGATAACGGTGTAACAGGCGAGCTTCAGCATGTATGTATATATATATATATATATATATATATATATATATATATATATATATATATATATATATATATATATATATATCCGATTAAACCTACATATTAAATATATTTCATGTTTAGATATCAGTGTCTGTATATTCAATGTGTTTCTGCTCGTCTTAATATTTGTAAGAAGCCCAAACTGGATTTTGTCTTCAAATAATTTCGTACGTACGAAAAAGTAATATTTTAGAAAATAAAATGAAATTTAACCTGGTGCAAATATAAGAACGATCAGAAACACGTTTAATATATAGCCATTTATATTTTATGCAGAAAAATATATTTGATATACAATTACAATTGTTAAAAAGTCTCTGTTAGTCGATAACATCTTAAAAATTGCAGCAAACTCAGGAATATCCCTTTAACAATGCCAAAAGTAACTACTAAACACTCTCCTAAGTGGTCAGACTAAGCTGACAGCTAAAAAAAGCTGATAGGGAATGACAGGTGTGTGGCACGGATAGCCACAAGAGGCAAGTACATGTCGCGGTTTGAGAGACAAGGACTGGGATATGGATGTGGACAGGAATAAAGTTAAAAGATACGAGTTGCCAGATCGGGAAGAAATAAGATGGAATTCAAAAAGAGTAAAAGGAAAGGGGGCAGATAAATAATTATAATAATAATAATAATAATAGTAATAATAATAATAATAATTCAATTACTGTGTATTTGTTTGCTTTTTAGTATACACATACATATATATATATATATATATAGCTGTTTATACATGCGTACTCTTTACTTATGGGCGTATAAATATGACATCACTTTAGAACGGGTTGTGATTTGGTTTTCAAGACATCAATGAATAAACATTACTACGCCATTAAGGAAACGTTAGTTTGTAAACAATGACTGGAATGTTCATTTAGCAAGACAGTTCTACGGTAATAAATAGAATATTACACTCGTGTCCATGACAGATGATGTTTACGACACTCGTGCCTAAATTATCGCATTTTCCTCGCTATCGCTCGGGAAATATGATAATTTAGGCACTCGTGGCGTAAACATCGTCTGTCATGGACACTCATATAATATCCTCTATATATCCCAGCTTTGTTAAAGGGACATTCCTGAGTTTGCTGCACGTTGTAAGATGTTATCGACTAACAAAGACTTTTTAACGATTGTAATTACATATCAAATATATTTTTCTGCATAAAATATTAGTGTCTGTATATTAAAAGCGTTTCTGATCGTTCTAATATTTGTACTAGGTTAAATTTCATGTTATGTCTAAAAATATAATTTTTTCGTACGTACGAAATTATTTGAAGACAAAATCCAGTTTGGGCTTCTTACAAATATTAAGACGACCAGAAACACATTTAATATACAGACACTGATATTCTAAACCAGGAAATGTATTTAATATGTAAGTTTAATCGTAGAATTATTTTATTAGTCGGAAACATCTTACAATGCAGCAAACTCAGGAATGTACCTTTAAGGAAAACGGTATCTCACAATGTGACGTACGATTTTGTTATTAAATTCCGTTATCTCTCACAGGTATGTAATAGAATGAATTATTACTTTACATAGTTCTGCGCTACTTTTATTCGCTGAAAGGCTCGGATCCAGTGAGAGGGAGCTGGAGGTGCGCATTTCAATTATATTTCGACATTTTCCGTTAAGTTACGAAAATTGCCGTAGCCGTTACCATAAAAACGTCACATTCCATTGACGTGACGTCAACAATGCTTTGGCGTTTTAATATGCTTATTATGTCAACGCGATAACACGCACGTTCGTCTGAATATAGGTCTCACTACACAGATCACTTCCGGGTGAGAGTTCATTCATCATGACGGTCCACTATAGTTCCTAATTGTGACACACGTTATGGTTCACATATTCACTTCTAGGAAATGGTGAATAATTAAAACATGTATGTATGTATGTTTAATGGTAAGCCTTCTGGCTGTATTTTGTCCATGTGTAATATTGTGCATTGACCTTTTAGCGCAGGAGACAGCCGGAGTGAATCGGTTAATGAACCACCTGTTCGGACCAGTACTTCAGCCGAAAAAGAAAGAAATGTTTTATTTAACGACGCACTCAACACATTTTATTTACGGATATATGGCGTCAGACATATGGTTAAGGACCACACAGATCTTGAGAGGAAACCCGCTGTCGCCACTACATGGGCTACTGTTTCCAATTAGCAGCAAGGGATCTTTTATTTGCGCTTCCCACAGGCAGGATAGCGCAAACCATGGCCTTTGTTGAACCAGTTATGGATCACTGGTCGGTGTAAGTGGTTTACACCTGCCCATTGAGCCTAGCGGAACACTCACTCGGGATTTGGAGTCAGTATCTGGATTAAAAATCCCATGCCTCGATTGGGATCCGAACCCAGTATCTACCAGCCTGTAGACCGATGGCTTAACCACGACGCCACCGAGGCCGGTAGGTACTTCAGCCATATGCGGTCATATAGCAAAAAACTGAGACGGAAATGTTCTCGATTTTGGGGTGAAAATGAATGCTTATACAGTGTATGTTTGCAATGGTGTATGTTGTTAGTGCCAGTGAGAACCCGTTATATTGGCAATCCTCATTTGAAGTTGGGCAATTTAACATGTGTTTCAATGGCAGATGACATCTGTGTAGTGAGACCATAGTTTAAGTCCAGAAATGTGCGAAAAAGATCACTGTTTGATATTTATAATCATATTTATTTTAAATGTGTATAAATATAAACTATCTGTGCATGGATCTAATACTACCTCATAATGACATCTAACTACTGTGCTGTTCTGTTCCAATATTTCCTGCAAATGTTGGGTGGATATATCGGTAGAGGTAAGTGATTGATTCTGCGTTTGTTTAATCAGGGTCGTAGCGTGATATGGACCTGGGGGCGGGTTCGAATATGAACCAAGTAGACTCCATATGTATAAACCTGTATGTTTTAGTTCTGAAAGCGGACTATTTAGTTCAGCGGGGTGGCGGGAGGGGGGAGGGGGGTTCGTCCGAACCCCCCAACCTATGCCCCTGTTAATTGTTAATGGAGGAACCCATTTGAGCGTTGAACTCACTACCTGGAGTAATTCTGCATCCATAACTGCCAATATTAAAAAAATAGCAAATGTACCGCCACCCCACCCTTCCACCCCCCTTCTCCATTCCCAGCTTCGTTGTGATCCCTGCTCAGTTTCACGCTGGATCTGTCACTGTTGTTGTTGTTGTTGTTTTTTGGTGTTTTGTTTTGTGTTTTTGTTGGGGGGGGGGGGGGGGGTTGCTGATTATACATGTTTATGACATCTATTTCTTGAACCTTTCTGTATGTTAAGACTTTAACTTTTATTTATTTATTTAGCCTTTTCATTGTCAGTAACTGGTAATAGTTCCCCATTGGTATATACAAAAGTAGGGGCGGGACGTAGCCCAGTGGTAATGCGCTCATCTGATGCGCGGTCGGTCTAGGATCGATCCCCGTCGGTGGGCCAATTGGGTTATTTCTCATTCCAGCCACTACCAGACGACTGGTATATCAAAGGCCGTGGTATATGCTATTTTGTCTGCGAGATTGCGCATATAAAAGATCCCTTGCTACTATGAAAAGAAAAACATGTAACGGGTTTCCTCTCTAAGACTATATGCCAAAATTGCCAAATTAAATGTTTGACATCTAATAGCCGATGATTAATAAATCAATAAGCATTAGTGTTGTCTTTAAACAAAACAAACTTTTTCAAAAGTATGAATGAATGAATGAATGAATGAATGGATGTTTAACGACACCCCTGAACGAAAAAGACATCGGCTATTGGGTGTCAAGCCATTGTAATGCAAAAACAATGTGATGATCAACATCAATATAAACATTCAACAGTCAAATAAAAACACTGTAAAGAACTGTGCAAAAACACAAATATCACAGATAGGTAATATTAAAATTTAGAACAAAAGTTAGTATCTCGAAGAGATTGTAATAAACGTTCTGGATGGAATCGAAATGATTCCATCACATTTCTCTGAACAAAAATATCTTTTCTAGTTTCTTTCAGATGCTTACACTCCACCAAAATGTGGCGCACCGTCAATGTACACTGACAGTGCTCACACTGAGGTGGAGGATCCTTCTTCAAGACAAATGAATCAGTCAAATATGTATGACCGGTGCGAGTACGACACACGACTATTTCATCCCTCCCGCACTGTCTATAGGATTGCCACTTTCCCAAAAGTGGCTTGATGGCATGAAGCTTTTCGCAATCGCAAATATAAATTGGTTGATATCATGTTTCAAAAGTATGTAGAATTCGTGACAAATATTCGGGGAACTAAGTTTAAACTGTTTTCTAGATCGCCGAGACCCTACTGATCATAATGAGTTGAGAAGACTCCTCTGAAAAGTGGGTGTGGCCTACAGAGTGCCCCTTTTTTTCAAAATGGCCTTCATTGTAGCACTTCGCTAATCATTAAAAGTGATGATACACAATAGATTTTTTCTTCAAAGTGGCTGAAAGTTAGAAACAAACATTGGAAACCGTGCACAGTAATAATGTGTGACCTTTAAGATGTGGGCGTGGCAAACATATTTTCTTTTTTTTCAAAATGGCCGCTTTCATCAGTTACCTTCATATTCTTTCAAATAGTGTATACTATTTTTTTTATAAACGCAATATCTTGTGACTGAGACAGCTTGGATATTTTAAAATAAATATAATGTGTATAATCACGTTTTGTTGTTGTTTGTTGTTGTTGTTGTTGTTGTTTTTTGTTTTTTTTGTTTGTTTTTTTTTGGGGGGGGGCTATCAAGTCAATACAGATTTGTTCGTCATAACAGCGGCCATTTTGGAAGATGGCAATCACCGTTGTCGGCTGCCTTCTTGTATTATACTTTGTAGAAGTAATATGTGTAAACTGCATTTCGTGAGTGAAGCTATTATTTTATTAATTACATGAGATGCATGCTGCACACACTAAATATCGAATGTCAAAAATGATGGTGTACCTCCATGCCCGATCGGAGATCGGTTGGGATAAACTGTACTGCGATGAAACATGGGTAATTAAGGATTGTCTGTTATGTTGTTTACCTTCATCGGGTTATGAAAAACAAAAAAAATCTTCCGTAAATTGTGTAAATCGGCCGAGCCGTTAACACATGTTTGCGCATGATTTGTTGTTGTTGTTGTTGTTGTTGTTGTTCATTAACGTAAAAAGAAATAACAGACAATATTTAAATTTAAAACATATATACAAATAATAACTCTAAAATTTAATGTTTTATTTTCGAATTATGTTTTTGGCTCTAAACAATAACGCTCAATAAGATAAATTATTATATACATTGCAATGAAATATATAGATTTACTCCTGAGGATGTTGATTTTTAGACTAACGAAACGTCGAATATTTTAAATATTTTTATGTAATTTAAAATTTTAAGGTGGTTTCAGTGGAAACATATATTTTTATATGTACTTTTTTTAATATTAATTCTTAATTCTACTGATGAATCCAGTCATCAACAACGGCTGTGATCCCACCGTGAACTCGTCTTCCATGACTGTAGATTTGTGTGGCCTGCTGCATTTGTCAACCCTTCTTTTAAACCTATTTGGCCCGTGGGAATCTTCGCATCTTGGGTGCTATAGATCATCTACTGAGAAGATGAGAGATTTAAACCAAACAAGAAAAGAAGCAGATAGACTAGTAAGGTATAGAGAAAATCTTAACTTTTCACTTCAGTGTAAAGAACAAAACGTCTACCCCAATTGTCTCCAGATCAAGTTAAAACCTCCTATTGTTAATGAAAAACTGGAGAACGATGGCATTCTATCTTGAGCAACACTTCAAAAGAACTGAATAATGCCCTCATCAAAGCATATAGATCTAACCTCACACTTATAAGTCATAAATATGATAGTAACCTGGAGAAACTCCAGCTTAACTTGAATGAAGGAGATTTTCAGAGCCAGGTATCCACCATCTCCAGACATTGTAATAGATTACGCTCAAAAATACGTACTAGACATTACCATAAACTGTCTCACCTTCAACAATATGCAGTTCATGATATTGTAGGTGACTCTGTCAAAATTCAAAAGCGTAACAGACGTTTTCGTAGATCTAAACTGAAGGAAAACTTCTACAAGTATAAAAACAAATCCATCAAGTTATTGGGAAAAGAGACTTCTATTGTGAATCTGAGCTCTAGAGAACTCACCCAGACTGAGTGCAATCTCCTATATAAAGGTTTGTCGTTTTGCCCCCTCCCACCCAAATATAATGCAGTCAGAGAGCTTGAAGATCTACGAGCTTTTCAAAGACGGCTTCGATTAAAAGAATTCTTCCTTGATCAGCCCAATTCACCTCATCTCCCTCCATCCTTATACATAAAAAAGTCACGGACACCCCCTACAGGCAGAGATGAAGCTCTCGATTTGTACTGTCGTCATTCATACGAACAAATCAAGAGCCACGAGGAACCCTTAGTGAGCGATAATTTAACGAAGGTAGAACGTAAAGCTTTATGTTCCCTTAAAACAGACCCTAATATTGTTATCGGCAAAGCAGACAAGGGAGGTAATACTGTGCTGTGGAATGTAAAGGACTACATTAAGGCATGTCTTAACTATCTAGAGGACAAAACAGTATATACAGAAGTACAAGGAGACAACACCAAAGAAATCCATTCAGAACTGTCTAAACTGGTAGGATCATTATCTATCTCGAAGGAGGAAGCTAACGCTATGACCTACTGGCCTATAAAACCCCCAGCGTACTTCTATGTTTTAGCTAAAATTCACAAGATTAAGAACACGGGTGATATTCCTCCAGGACGCCCTATTTGCAGCCAAGTGACAGCCCCTACTAAGAGAACCTCACTGTGGCTGGACTGGAAACAAAAAGGTGTAGTAGACAAATATTGCACAGAGTTAGTGAAGGACACTACTCATTTCTTGCAAAAAATTGACACATTAAATAAAACTAAGATTTCAGTTAGTAACGGCTACCTTCTTGCACTAGATGTTGTAAGTCTCTATCCAAATATTGACATAGATGAAGGACTTGTTGCTCTAGAAACAGCCATTGTAGAAACAGGACTGCTACAAGGAGACGACACTGCAGCTGTCATTAAGATAGCTGAGTTTGTACTTCACAACAATGAATTTCTTTTCAAGGATGTCCTTATAGATAGATTCTTTAAGCAGATATCGGGTACAACCATGGGTACGCCCTTTGCGGTTACCTATGCTAACATATATATGTCCTACTGGATGCACAAGTACTGGGAAAACACTCCCAACAGACCTGACATTAAATACAGGTTCATTGACGACATCTGGCCTTGGTCCACTGCCTCAGAACCAGATATTCTAGAGTTTGTTAATAAACTTAATGAACAACACCCCATAATTTGGGGGAGGGGGGTGCAGTAATAAACTCTGGATTGTATATTAGTATAAACAGGTTTTATGGCTTTACCATCATGGTTTTTTCTCGTCTTGAGACGAATTTTATATAAATTTTATATTGAAATTAGTTTCCGGCATACTTCGTAGTTCACCCGGCCGAATCATTTCGTATACCCTCGGCATAATCCTGAATGTTTTCAAATTATTTTCAAATCACTGGCATGGTTTTGCAAGTAAGGTTTTAATTGGTCGAATGAAAGGTCAACTGGCCAGAGCTCCAACGGGCTGCTGTTAGATCCACAGGTAATAGTGGAGCTAATTTTAATGAGATTGCTTTATAGTGATACCATCTCGTATCCTCCGGAGTCGGGCCCGTCCGCACCACTATACCAACCCATGACGAATGGACTATTCCCTAGTCTGATACTCTCTCTCTTTCTGTCTCGTTCAGACGGATCCGGCTTCTTACGATCTGTATTTCAGCACAGCACTACACCTTCAACGTTTAATGACTGTTAATCTATGGTTTCTCTTGACGGGAATCAACCCACCTCGTCCCTACAAGCTGTGCATCCTAACGGCCTTAACGAGGCCACTCATGTGGACATATAGATCGGACTTTTAGACCTTCGTTCAAAATTTTATGTCGAAATTACTTCTTTTAAAAAATATTATTAAATAGTCCGATCCTCTCTTCTTTCTCTTATTTATTTTTGGACTGTCCTCCTAAAATGCACCAAATTATATAAATATTCGACCGAGCAGTCAGTTCTTTTTTTATTTTTGGCTTGTTAACTTTTTATTTTATTTTTAAAAAATTCTATAAACGTTTATACTAATTGATATTTTCACAATTCTGCCCATTTCCAACTCTACCCACCTCACCTACAAACACCCCCACCCTAACCCCCACCCCCACACTTCTATCCCAGACAGTCACTGGCGAATCAGAGATTGTGCCCGGGAGAGACGTGCTCGAACCTTAAAGTTACAGTGTCTGGTTACCATATAATATTCGTGTGTGTTCGCTATGAACGGAGAACGTCAAAAGTATACGCTCAATTCGTCACCTGTGCGGCCATTGCTCGGCAAACCACAAACGACAGCCTGTTGTCAATTTCAGTGAACAGGTGCGTTTGCGGATTTGAAATTGTAGGGTTCGTCTCAAAAAATGAAATGAGCATTCTTGCGCTGTACAAAGAACGTTCGGTTGAGGATATGTACTATTATTTCGTTAAAACCGGTTTTGATCTTGACAACGTACTATCGACAATCGTACTTTCCTATTTAAGAATTAATATTTTATAAAGTGTTGGTAGAACTTTCAAAGTTTAGTTTGTATAACACATTGATCATGTATATATTTTTAATAGTAGAAAATGACCTTTTCACTTTTTAATTTTACGTGTGATAAAATCGACAAATTCAAATAAATATTATTTCGTTTGGAAAGGGTAAAGTCAGTTTGTTTTGTTTAACGACATCAGTGTTAGAGCATATTGATTTAATAATCATCTGCTCTTGGATGTCAAACGTTTGGTAATTTTGACATATAATTTAAGAGAGGAAACGGGCGCATGTGCAGATGGGAGGGTATTGGGTTTCGAAACCCTTCCCTGACCGAGATAAAACAAAGAGTTGAAATATACTTTCTGGGGGAACATGGCCCCATATAAAGTTCGCTTAACGCAGTTTATAACCCCCAACCCCGCTGAAATCCCTGCACACGCGCCTTGGAAACCCGCTACATTTTAAAAATATTTTTGTATATATATATATATATTTTTTTTTTTTTTAGCAAGGGATAATTTATATGGCGCACTGGCTGGAACAATCCCGCCGATCTGGGAGGTAGCTGGTACTGAGATGCGAACCAAAGATCTACCAGTCTTAATGGCGATGGCCTAATCTGCGTTAATCATCAGACAACCAAAGCCGGTTATTTCGTCAGTCTTTTTGTTAATCTTTTTCCCCTCCAAAAGGGAAATAACTCTAACACATTTTCTTATTCCAATGTATACCATATTACCTCCCTTATACTAGCCTTTGTCGCCTCCGAGTCATTAACATGAATTTGTACCACTGGAACAAAAAACAAGAAAGTTAAAGTTTATTTTGTTTAAAAAAATTGTTTTGTTGAACGACACCACTGGAGTACATTGATCAATTAATCATCGGCTATTGGATGTCAAACATTTGGTAATTCTGACACGTAGTCATCAGAGGGAGGGAGGGAGGGAGCGAGAGAGAGAGAGAGAGAGAGAGAGAGAGAGAGAGAGAGAGAGAGAGAGAGAGAGAGAGAGACAGAGACAGAGACAGAGACAGAAAGGGGGGGGGGGGGGGGTACAACATTGTTTTAAAAAGACCAGCATACTTCCTATTCGATATAGCCTTAATCGATTGCAACAATGAAAAAGTAGGGCATCCAAGACGTCACTTCCTTTATTTTCCGAAAGCCAGCAAAGAAATGTGCATAAATCCTTGTCAGATACTGATCTGTGACTTGTCTAATTGGTACGTTCATATAGAGAATAACTAATTCGTGACGCAGGATCTCGGCATTACCCTGTGATGGTAAGAATGGAAAATTCCACGAAGCTGTTCAATATGTGTTGTGGGGATAGTAGAAGAAAACTACTTGTATGACACTTTTAAATAGAAAAGACTTCATACAGATGCTCTTTGTACATTCAAGCACAGACTTTTCCTCGTAGGATTTATAGGATATTAAACGAGCTACTGTTTCCTATCATGTTTATGTACCGAGTGAAATAATTTTTAATTGTCACGAGCTTTTATATATACAAGAACCACCATGTTTTATCTGCACACACAATGGGCACAGAAGAAAAGTACTGTGAGAACCCAGTATATTTATAAGTAATACTGTTGTGAGTTACGTTTTTTTTTTTATAATTGTAAACTGGCGCTGACATAACTCCGGTATGAGACCATTACCAACCGCCAACTTACGAAGTCTTTTATGTCCATTTTATTACGTTTGGGCGAATGTCGATCCTTTTAAATGATGTAATTATTACTTGTGTACATTCCAAATTCATAATCCAATGATGTCATGTCGTGGCACGAAGTTTCTTGTCACTTCTGAGTGTTTAACAAATCATGTTTATATGTTCACACATTTGCACATGGCGGTAATCGCCGAGTTGACCGTGACCTTCAAGAATTATATTTATTGTACATCCGGGTCACAGCTGTCAAACTTTTTAGCGGTAAATATAACTAAACTTTGGAAAATCAAAGTTTATATATTATTTTTGTAGGAACATGAATGAGATTAGAATTTACTGTATACGTTTATTTAGATAATTTATTGAGGTATTAGTTTACACCAGTAATAGGGAAGTTGGGTGTACTTTTAGCGTGACTAGCCAGCCAAACAGGGGGCGGGTCTTAGTTCGCTGATTCAGCCGGCTCCGCTGATTCAGCACGCTGAATTCAGCGTCGCTGATTTCAGCCGGCTGATTTTGGTTGTTTTAGTTGTGAATACCCTCCCAGTGCGCTGATTCAGCAAGCTGATTTTACCAGCACGCTGAATTGTTCGCTGATTATCAAAAGTTATAAAAAAAGGCACCGTTTAACGCTGGCCGTCAGTCTGGCTTTACCCTTACATTAGGTGGGTTGGGACCCATTTTGTTTATTTTCTAAAATTGTGGGTTTTTAAATAAAAAGTTGGGATTAGACAGCCATTCTCACTAATAAGTAGTATTAATAAACATGACAATTATATTTGGCAATAATAATTAATTACAAATTTATTATTTAGATATAGGTTGATAGCCTTCAATCATAAATTGAGAGCCCAGAGGTGCTATGGTATTTACTGGGGAACAGTTAACATTGAGATAAAGTGTCTTGGACTTGGACATTCTGAGTGATATGTAGTCTATTCTGAGTATGAAATAGAATATGTAGCTTAATATTGCTGAAGTAGTTAGAAGTACTGAAATAGAAGTTCAAGTGTAGTTTAATAATTGCTGAAGTTGAAAAGTGAAGTAGTATATGCGAAGATAGAATAGAAGTAGTGAAGAGTGAGAAGTATTGAAATAGAAGTTAAAGTGTAGTTTAATATATTGCTGAAGTAGTGAAAAGTGAGATAGTTCACTCGGTGTATATGCGAAGATAGAATAGAAGTAGTGAAGAGTGAGAAGTATTGAAATAGAAGTTAAAGTGTATATTGCTGAAGTAGTGAAAAGTGGGATAGTTTACACTGTGTATAAGAGAAGATAGTGTAGAAGTAGTGAAGAGTGAGAAGTGAAATATAGTTGAAGTAGTTGTGGGTGATGTAGTGCCACCCTACTGAGTTTATGGTGTTTAAGAGGTAGTTGAGGGTGATGTAGTGCCACCCTGTGTAGTTTATGGTGTTTAAGTAGTAGTGGAGGGTGATGTAGTGCCACCCTGTGTAGTTTATAGTGTTTAAGTAGTAGTTGAGGGTGGTGTAGTGCCACCCTGTGTAGTTTTATAGTGTTGAAGTGACAGAGAGTGATGTAGTGCCACTCTGAGTAGAGAAATATAGTACTGAAGTAGTAGGTAGTGAGAGAGAGAGTATTAGAGATAGTGTAGTGAACTGTAGTATTAAAGATAAAGCAATATATTAAACTAGCACATCTGAAGTTAGACTGTAAGTAAATAGAAATTCAGTTATAGTGAAAATAGTTGTGTAGTTGCATAATGAAGTTTAATGATAAAATAGGTAACCTGAATACTACTTACCTTAATGAATACATATAGCTGAGACAATGTTAGTTTTTAGCAACATTTAATGATATTGGTCAATGTGTATGACCTGAAAGTGCCTGCTGATAGCAAATATACAAATAATATAGTGAAGTGCAAGAAGCATTTTATTGAGACTGTTGGAAAACTATTTACCCTTGTTGTTACATAATAAATGATTGAACTTTACAAATTTGTTGTGTCATCTTTGCCTTCTATGGTTATTGGGGAGTTTATTACCAGCCATTCACAAAACATTCAGACGCTCAGTCGTCACAGTACTAATAAACAGAATAGTGTCTATATGCAGTGTACCAGACAGAAGACGGGGGTGTATTCAAGCAACCAGAAAGGACATTTCAGAAGATGAAGAAGTATCCAAAGATAGAAAGAGCAGTAGAAAAAAGGATATTGGTTGACATTTCACAAGACGAAGAAGTATAACAATATAAATAATATGAGTAATAATCAAATATGTCACCTAAAGAAGGAGATAATAGATAGATCTTAAAAACATTTAACATTGGGGGAGGGGGGAGGGGTTGGGGTGCAACATTTAACAAAAAATATTCACTAGCCATCGAGCATGGCGATAGTTGTTATTTACTAGCCCAACATTGAATATCACTATGGAGTGGGGTTACCATAATCTAGAAGCCCTGGATATATACATATACATTTCGTATCGTCCTAGTACTGCCTACCAATTTTTAACTTGGAACAAGCTTCCTTCAACTCATCCATCAATTGGAAATATTCCTCTTTCAGCATCAGTACCGTCTTTGCATCACTGGCCTTCGTTTTCTTTTCTTTTTTTCGTTTTTTTTCGTTCTATTTTATCCCACTGTCCCCTTTCCTTCCTCTCCTTTGAAATCCATCTCATTTCTTCCCGATCTGGCAACTCCTCCTATCTTTCAACTTCGTTCGCTGTTCGCCACCACACCCCAGTCCTTGTCTCTCCAACCTCCAATCACTGGCCTTCTTTGCTAGAAGCAATTCCTTAAAACAACATCCATTAACTCTGCCATTGCTCAGCAATGGGTATGGGTACTCTTTTTACGTGCCCATATCTAAAATAGGTTTAGGCACGCCCATCCCAGGTCCGGATTCTGACTCATCAGAAGGCAGTCCTGGGACAGGAGGGGGGGGGGGGGGGGGGAGGAGGAGGGTAGGGTAGTTATTGGGGTGAATTTAAAATAAGCCATAAGTGCTTTTATTTATATACGTACATACATCGCGTTCCAACACTAGGAAGGTGCCCAACGTTGCTAGGTCGAATTTCCATCGGTCGGGCGCGTCGTGTGTGTGTGTGTTGATGGGGGGAGGGGGGGGGGGGGGGGGGAGATGCCTCCTAACAGGCAAACCTCTCGGCCAAAACCTTCTACGCCCTAAACTCCCCTATCGCTCCATATAAGGATGCCCCCCCCCCCCCCTCACACACACCCCTATCCCCTTCCCCCAAGTTATCCATACAGCTGTTATGGGCACATATTTATATGTTCGATGATAACAGGTTGAGGGTAGGAAGGAATGATTGGAAGGGTTGAAAGGGAAGGGTTGAAAGGGAAGGGTTGAAAGGGAAGGGTTGAAAGGGAAGGGTTGAAAGGGAAGGGTTGATGATGACTATCAACAGTCCGCCATTCGTCCTCCGCATACTGTGGTGAATGACACGCTTGGTGTAGTTGTTACTGTAGAAAGGAAGGGAACTGTATTAACGTGCCCACATCCTTACGGTTCAGGCACGCCTACCATGGACTCGGGTTTCTGACTCCGCCAGCCCACGATTCCATGGCGGGGTTACTGTAGATGTTGTTCTTGACGCTGGATATTCATTATACAACAGAGCTCCTCAAGCATTCGCGAGCATACCAATCATTTAAGATGGGCCATCTATACGGATGACCGGCCTCGGTGGCGGTCTACAGGCTGGTCTACAAGCTGGTAGGTACTGGGTTCGGATCCCAGTCGAGGCATGGGATTTTTAATCCAGATACCGACTCCAAACCCTGAGTGAGTGCTCCGCAAGGCTCAATGGGTAGGTGTAAATCACTTGCACCGATCCATAACTGGTTCAACAAAGGCCATGGTTTGTGCTATCCTACCTGTGGGAAGCGCAAATAAAAGATCCCTTGCTGCCTGTCGTAAAAGAGTAGCCTATGTAGCGATAGCGGGTTTCCTCTAAAATAAACAGTGTCAGAATGACCATATGTTTGACGTCCAATAGCCGATGATAAGATAAAAAAATCAATGTGCTCTAGTGGCGTCGTTAAATAAAATAAACTTAACTTTTTTCTATACGGATGACCACTTAAGGTCATTGCTATATAAAAGCTCATTTGTACCCGAGGGACCACTTAATCGTTCAGCGGGTACCCCTAGGGGCCGGCCAGGTTTCTCCTTATTTTTTTAATGTTGAGTGACCAGTTTAATTAATACCCGCTAGAACTGATTAAAAACGGCATAAAAGAAATTGTGGTTAATTTGCATGGTATAAAATACATACATAGATTAAAATGCTAAGAGGAGTTATTACAAACAACATATTTAATAACTAAATAAATTAAAACCAAATACTAACTACCTTTACCAATACATGCAATAACTATGTACACATATATAAAACTATCGCCACATTTCTACTCTATTCGCTATGTGCTTAGTTATTAATATCTACACCTAACTGCCATCTCAATTCTGGACACGACTACACTAATCGCATATGCTGTCATAGGGGCCATAAGTAATGATTATGTAAAAAGCACCAATGCATTGACATCTCCGTGAGAGAGAAGGTGACACTTGCAGATGTCATCTCCTCCGCTAGGGAACACCGAGTCTCCACACACGTCGTCTCACACACTGAGACTTACAATTTAAAATACATTTAACAAATGGTTAAAACGCTTGATGATTGGGTCTTGGTCCGTCTAGGCCCACAGAATATCGCTTAGGTGTATCACCTTGCCATACGCAGTGGCACTTTCGCCCTTAGGCCACGGCGTGCCTATTACCCTCCCCACTCAGCAATGATATTCCTGCCTATTCATACTGTATTTATGGAGAAACACATTTACCCTTATTTCTAATCCCAGGGCTTCTAGATTATGGTAGCCCCAATCCTATGGCTAGTGATATTCAGTGTTGGGCTAGTAAATAATTATTATAACTAGCCCGATGGCTAGTGGGGAAAAAAACCCATTGTCAAATGCTGCATTTACTTATTTTGTATCTAAGAATTTTTAAGCTCAATCATATAGGTGACATATCCGATTATTACTATTAGTAAAATTGTATTTATTTAAAGTAGGGCTAGTAAATTTTTAATCATCGCTAGTACATTTTTTAAATCACTAATCCCATAGCTTGTGGATTTTTATAAAATTCTTGTAGCCCTGAATCCGTTGGGAAAACATAACATTATCCAAGGTGTTTACTCCAAAGCTAGAAAGAGCAGTGGGTGAACGGAGGTTCGTTGACTTTTGGACTCGATTACAGTTATCTTCCCATTTGGTTGTCCAAAATCCGGAAATTTGACCGCGCAAAATTGTTTGCTGTTTGACTGTAATTATTTCATGGCAGACAGCTATGAAGTGGCAACTGTTTGACTGAAGTGACAGGGGATAGCATGTAGTTTGTAAACATGTGTAACTTGTTGACATTGAAGACTTGTTTGTGGTAATTCCGGCCCATGCAAAAGTAGTGTTTTTTGTGTAAAATGGGTGTACTCCGACCTGGTTTAGAGGGTGTGTCTGTTTAAACCAATATGCTGGGAGAAAGAGCTGGACAACAGGGGTTGTCCTTTTCAGGCAGGCAAAGATACATACAAAACTTCACGGGCCTGCTGATATTAATAAAAATGTTATAGCCACTAAGGCTATATAGAAACATATAGCGAAATTAATTGTGGTCTGAGGCCTGATATAGTTCACACATTACACCGGTTAAACGCTTGATTCTGATGAAAGTATTATAACCAGAGAGGTGAAATTACACAGACTGATTGTTAATACCTGTCACGGGGATCCTATAATACCCGTAACTGGATGAAACACGATTATCCAAATATCTCTCCTAACTGTATATCTATTAGATCTCTCTGTAACAGGCAGTTATACCCGCTGTGGCTCGTCTCTAGGTATGATCAGAGATACGATCTTATATAAAGTATATATTATTAAGCACGTTTAGTTCACTAGAAAACACAACAAAAACACAATACACTTTGGAATCTGTATTAACCTACGCTGACAAATGTACTGCCGCAGTAGTTAATTAACAACAACAAATAATAACAACCCAGAACTGATCACTTAATTAGTTAATCTCTAGGTGTCTAGTTTACACAATATTCTAATCACTTCACCGTGACACAACACCCACACGTGTGACAATTGAGAAACGCTTCCAGGAGAACTTAATTAATAAAGGAATTACAACTCTATTCCTAACTGGTTAATTTTTAATTAACCCTTACTACTCGTTCAATAACGTGTGATAATTGAGAAACGCTTCCAGGAGAACTTAACTAATAAAGGAATTACAACTCTATTCCTAACTGGTTAATTTTTAATTAACCCTTAACTACTCATTCAGTAACCTTGTAACACAGAATTAATACTGGTACCTATCACAATAAAGACAATAACCTACAGTTTACCTAGGTCCTCTAGGATGACTGGTTAAGCTTTTTATAATTATTTAGGACAGTGAGCCTACAGATTACTGCGTCAGATGACCGGCAGCACCGTCTAAATAATATTGGTATAATACAGTATTAAAATATTTAAAGTCACATCAATCACATCAAGGTTATATGTTTCTCCCCGATATCTCTAAAACCCTAGCTATTTATTCAAAACTCTCAGAGACAGCGAATATCGCCTGGGGGCACAAGGCGATACTGAATCTTATCATGTGAATTTTCCACAGCCACCACGCCGGCATATCTTTCTCTGATCGTCAGACTGACTGTCGCCATTCGCCAAAATCACGGTTGTAAAAACCGCACTCGCAGAGGTATTACGTAACTACTGGCCACATGGCCTCGACAGCTGGACTAATTGCATATTGGAATGCACGGTCGCGCGAAGGTATTACGTAACAAATTGCCCATCTGGGCTAAGTGCATTTGGAACTGCACACGGCCTTCTAAAACAATTAATATCACCACAGGCGAAAAGAAATTAAGAGCATGTACCGTCACACACCCCCACCTCAAAAAGGATATTTCCTCTACTCTAGGAATAGGGAAATATACTACATTAAAACAAAAGTGCGTTAACCGACGCATCCGGGCATTTATAACACATGTAATAATAAGGTGACTACCAGTAATCACACTGAGTCTCTGAGTCCCTGGTATACAAATAAAATATATATAAACAAAACAGAAATCAAGAATGTCAACACATTATCATAACGTTCAACTTCGGGACAGGGCATCAGCGATTACATTGGATGTGCCCTTGATATGTTCAATGGTAATTGGGTATTCTTGCAGAAGAAGACTCCATCTTAAAACTCTCTGGTTGGTGGCTTTCATTCTGTGAATGAAAGTAAGCAGATTATGATCAGTAAAGACCACCACTTGATACACTGCCGATTTCACGTAGATCTGAAAATGCTTCAGAGCTTGTACCATGGCCAAAGCTTCCTTCTCTATAGTGGAATAGTTCACCTGGTGTTTGTCAAACATTTTGGAGAAGAAACTTACAGGATGGTCCAGTCCATTTTCGTCTTCCTGGAACAGCACAGCTCCAGCTCCCACGTCACTGGCATCCACAGCTAGCTTGAAAGGCATTCGGTAGACTGGTGCTGCCATCACGGGAGACGAGGAGCGCATCTGCTTGATACGGTTGAATGACTTCTCGCATTCATCTGACCACTGGAACTTCGTTTCCTTCTTTTTCAGTGTCGCACGTTCCCCAGGTTTTCTCCGGTAGGCATGCTGTCGAATCGGTGTAGCGTTGGGTTCCAGGCGCACATCCTGGCTTAAGGTATTAGTATCCGTTGGAAGGTTCTGACAAATGGAAACATTGTCTTGTTTCAACGTAGTCAACTTTGCTCGCTGGGGGTTCAAGTCTGCTAGAATCTGGCTGTTGGCCAATTTCCTCTCTGCAGTCTTGACGTCATCACAGGAAATTGAGTGTCTCTCAATTTGGACCGGTCTCTCTGGAACTATCGGCAGTCTGTCAAAATAACCTTTTAGCAAATTGATGTGACAATACCTACTTTTCCTAACCCTATCAGGAGTGTTTATCATATACCCTGTCTCATTAACCCGTTTGTGCACAACATAGGGCCCGAAATACCTGTTCTGCACAGAACCCCGTTTAATGGGAAGGTACAGCCGCACCTTATCCCCTGGTTTAAATTCCCGACTCTTAGCCTTCCTATCAAACACTGATTTTATTTTGCTCTGAGCATGGCTCAGTTGCTTCCCAGCTAGTTCGGTCGCCGGCAACCTCCTATCTCTAACTCTCTTATTCATTAATACTTCCTTGTCCATATCATAACCTGACCTCTGATCCTCCATCTCACCCTTAGTTAACAACGTAGTGCGAACTGCCAACAAATTTGGATCAGCCCCCTGCTCTAGAACTAACTCTTGTCTATTACAAGGTAAGTCCCCTCTATCAAACACAACTGGTTCATTTACCCTCTGCAGGAGATAAACAGGTTCCACCACATTTAGTTCGTCAGTTGACTTATCTACCAATTTACTGATAACCTCATCCACTCCAATTTCATGGCTCACACACGTATCAGACAAATCACAAATATCCTCTGGGTATCGTGTTACCCTACTGGCCATAGCCCTAATCATTACACACGCAGGATATTTAATCTCATCAACCTCACACTCTTCTATTGGTAAAAGGCTGTCTTTAATTAACAATTGGTCACATTTCGGCTGACAACACTGACTAGTCAAATCATTACCCAACAAAACTCCTATGTTTTCAACAGGCAAGTCCTTTACAACACCCATAATGACTGGTCCCGTCACAAACTTCGAACACAAGAAAACGTTATGTAATCGGACAACCATATTTTCTCCAGTAACTGAGGTTAAAGCCAAACTACGTCCTGTATCTGAATTTTCAATACCAGCTAAACACTTTGACGTTATAAGCGACTGACTACATCCGGTATCTCTATAGATTGATATTGCCTTAGGACTCAATTCTTGTTTCACATCACAAACCATACCAGTGGATACATACGGGTTTACCTTCTCTGCCATGGGACTAACCATTAACTCTCTCGCTAACGGAGCTGACCTCACTAAACCGACCACTTGCGCATTATCGCGTTTCCTTTTAAAACAGTCCCCGACAAGATGGTTATCCTTTTTACAGTAACTGCAATGTGGACGAAATGTTCGTGCATTGGCTGATAATGCAGGAGTATCCTTACTTTGCCCACCAGGTGCATTCCTTGCCTGACTAGCTGACCAACTAGATGACTCTTCCCGATAGAATGAATGAATGAATGAATGTTTAACGACACCCCAGCACGAAAAATACATCGGCTATTGGGTGTCAAACTATGGTAATGCAAATAAATAAAGTGATGATCAACATCAATATAAAAATTCTAGGTTTAAACAAAAACAGTGTAAAGAACTGTGCAAAAATACAAATACAAATATCACAGAATTTTACGGACACCGAATTTTACTCTAAACTTCAATTTGTGCTGTATTGGCCATTCTCAAAGAGAATGTTACACCCCTGCACCACGGTGAGGTTACAGCACGCGCAGGGGCTTCCCGATAGTTACTTTCCCGGGAAAAACCTGGCTGAAATTTCTTCTTATCATCCTGTTGTATAGAGCTGTACTGCCTGAGCTTTGTGTATTAACACGTAATCATCTGCCACTATGCCTGCCTCCTCTATATTTTTCACATCACGATCCTCTAAATGAATACGTAAACTAACTGGTAATCCATTTTTAATGTCCTGTAAGATCAACAACTCCCGTAACTCGGTATATAACTCAACCTGATGAGACACCACCCATTTATCAAACATCCCTGCTTTCTTAGCCACAAACTCACTATAAGTCTGTACCGTCACAATACCACAAGGAATATGAAAACTCATTTATTCATTTTCTAAATATTTTATTAAATTAAAAAACTTTTTTTTTAAATTTCAATATCCTCCAAAATAGCATAAAATGACCTCTGATGTTACTACAGGTTGTTGCAATATTTTTTAACAGTTTTGAGCTAATAATTTGGTAAAAAAAAAGAGAGCAAAAGTTGGATTTTGTTAGTCAATATTGAGATTTTAATTGTTTTTTACATATTGAATTTTAATGAGTTTCTCAATTATTGCAATTGGACAGAAGATCAAAATATAATGAATATATCACTACTAAATGTAATTAAACACTTTAAATAAATAGTATACCGTTTTTAACAAGATTAAGTACTCTAATAATACATTTCACCTACATTTATGTAAATTACACACTTCAGTCATTTTTCAAAAATGGTCTTTTATCCTTAGAAAATCTAATAGGCTAATATTCTATGCTGTCTGAATGTATTTATTGTGTTCAGTAATCAGATGCTGGTATACTTGTCAAGTTTATTGCAGAAAATGTGCCAAAAAGGTTAACATTTGGCTTGTAATACATATGGCAGAATAATCCATAATGCATATTCAGTGGTCATTACTACAAACATCCTTCCAATCAAGAAATACTACACTGAGGTATCCAAGACACTGGCACATGACTACACTTGTTAACAGTTATCACTGGAAACTGAAAAATATGGTGCAAGTACCTCTTGGTAGGATTTATATCAGCATTTTGTGACAAAATCTTCATTTTCAAAGTTATCGTCAACAAAAAACATATTATGGTGTATACCTAAGTAATATCTGTAGGGCATATTCATATTAATATGCATTTATATGGACTGTTTTGCCTTTTACAAAGTGGCTACATGTCTAATACAGTAAATGAAGTAGATTAAGTAAATACAGCAGGTCAAAATTGAATTTGAGGCCTATCATGTCTAATTTTCCCTGAAATTAGTGTGTAAAAATTTGTTGCAAATGGCCCCAATTTTGTGACTTTCACCATCCCTCTGACACATTTCTAATAATGTACCATGAATTCAGTCACCATATCCTTAATAAGCCTCCACTTATCATATCTAAAATGCAAAAGTTTACAGTTTTAGATTTTAATTTTTTTCAAAAATTTAAATTTAAGTTTAATATTTAATTAAAAATGAAGTAAAATCTAATGATTGATTTGTTTTCCTTTAAATATTTCAAAATCTTTCGAAGACAACACTGTGCAAATAGAACATATGTAGAAGAACAAAAATAGCTGCTCATTGTATGAAGAAATTCCAAAATTTGATAAAGTTATTACATTTTTAAGTTGGTTTCCCTCAAGTTTCTATTGCTAAAATTGGCCATGGCAAGGCACTGTGGAAGGTGTTTTAACACAGCCTCTATATACTCTCAGTTTAAAGGTGACATCCCGATACTTACTGACCATTGCTTTAATATGTATATCATTGGAATGCATTTGTGTGGGCCAGTTTTTAGGGGGAAAAATGGACTGATAGGCCTCAGATTACAGTTATCTTCCCATTTGGTTGTCCAAAATCCGGAAATTTGACCGCGCAAGTAGTCTGCTGTTTGACTGCAATTATTTCATGGCAGACAGCTATGAAGTGGCAACTGTTTGACTGAAGTGACAGGGGATAGCATGTAGTTTGTAAACATGTGTAACTTGATGACATTGAAGACTTGTTTGTGGTAATTCCGGCCCATGCAAAAGTAGTGCTTTTTGTGTAAAATGGGTGTACTCCTGCCTGGTTTAGAGGGTGTGTCTGTTTAAACCAATATGCTGGGAGAAAGAGCTGGACAACAGGGATTGTCCTTTTCAGGGTATGTGTCCCCCATGCAGGCAAAGGTACATAC
Source organism: Gigantopelta aegis (assembly GCF_016097555.1). Taxonomy (NCBI): domain Eukaryota; kingdom Metazoa; phylum Mollusca; class Gastropoda; order Neomphalida; family Peltospiridae; genus Gigantopelta; species Gigantopelta aegis. The sequence goes on from NC_054710.1 coordinate 29,153,722, forward strand.
AAAACTTCACGGGCCTGCTGATATTGATAAAAATATTATAGCCACTAAGGCTATATAGAAACATATAGCGAAATTAATTGTGGTCTGAGGCCATTTCAGAAGACGTAGAAGCATAACACTATTCAAGGTGTTTACTCCAAAGATTGAAAGATCAGTGGGTAAATGGATGTTGGCTGACATTTCAGAAGATGAAGAAGCATAACAATATTCAAGATGCTTACATCATTTTGTAGAACTTTGACCCAGCCGGTCATTTGGTTTAGTACTACCAACAACGTGTTTTCAAATTCTTATAAAATCAAATCAAATACTGCCACTGCGACAAGTATGGTTGTATTTTCTAAAGTAATAATTAAATATTATAGTAAGTTTGATGAAAGACGTAGTAATTTGTCCACAAAAGCTAACAAAAAAGTATTCCAACA
>NC_054710.1:29159146-29236646 GCF_016097555.1 Gigantopelta aegis
CTCGTACAGCGCACGCAATTTCAATCTGTCGAGTGTGTAAAATAACGCACGTTACACTTAACAAACAGCGCACGTAAAATAATTTTGTATATTGATTGCCATTATTTACCGTATGTAGCTTATAGAAAGCCCGTTTTATAATATCATAAAAATTATTTTTAAAAATGACGAGAACGGTAGCGTCCATGCAAGCTTTTAATATAAGACTGGTACTAATCTGTGCTATGCAAATCAGAAAACATTTGTTTAATGGACATCTTCGAAGACGTACCAATCCGATCAAAACTCATTTGCCTATTTCATTTATTATTAATTAGAAACATGCCAGATTTGTAAGGTAATAGATCACAATGTCTGATTGGGCCAACTCATTTATACTGTTCATATAGTTAAGGAAAAAAATGGAATTGAATTAAATAGTGGCTTCTGAACCTACATAAATGAACTCGTTACGGAAATCAGCGAAGTCGGTAAAATTGTCTCGATTAGTTCATAACTGTTAGCCTAAAACACGTACGTGAGGTCCCGACTTTAGGGCGAGGCGTAACCCAGTGGTACAGCGCTCGCTTGATGCGCGGTCGGTTTGGGATCGATCCCCGTCAGTGGGCCGATTGGGCTATTTCTCGCTCCAGTTAGTGCACCACGACTGGTACATCAAAGGCCGTTGTATGTGCTATCTTGTCTATGGGATGGTGCATATAAAAGATCCCTTGCTGCCAATCGAAAAGAGTAGCCCATGAAGTGGCGACAGCGGGTTTCCTCTTCAATATCTGTGTGGTCCTTAACCATATGTCTGACGCCATATAACCGTAAATAAAATGTGTTGAGTGCGTCGTTAAATAAAACATTTCTTTCTTTTTCTACTTTCTTTAAAAAAGAAATAAAATTTAGACAAAGACAACTGAAAAGTAGACGGAATGATAAACAGAAAGAAAAGAAATGATAATAGGTATGTAGGAATATGCCTAGGTCTCGTTTACAAAAAAAAAGTATCTTTTTTTACGTCTATTATTTATTTTAGTTCGTTTATCTTTAAAATAATCAAATAAAACTTCATTTAAATATTTGTATTTCAGCCAGATGTTAATGCATGTACATCTGTTATTTATTTATATATGTAAATATGTACAAAATGTAGTAACAGTAATCAATGATCATAGCTGACTATTTAATTTTTGTTTCAATACGTTTGTCAGAATGTAACAGACCATGTGACTGGAACATGATCTGAAGCGCAGTAGTTTGTGACATATTGACCAATCGGAGCTATCGGGCTCAAATTATTTTTACTCTTGGAACTCTGGCTGCTTGTCTACCTGACAACTTATTTCGCATTTATGGCGGTGTCTCTAAAATTATGGGTTTTTTATAGATTATCTTTATTATGGTATCCCACGTTTAGAATAAAACCCTTTGTAATGACAGATTTTATCGGAGTTCGTATATATTTTTATCAACAAGAATGGTACCATTCTAGGTCAATACCATAACGCTGACTTGACACAGATGTCACAGCTGGTAGTGGTGTTACAAAATGTCGAGGGAGAGAGATTGGTTGCATAATTGTTCAATTATAAATGTCACGTGTGAATGTCAATGCCCCAACCAACACTGTCAATTGAACTAATTGTAGGCCTATGTTTAACGAGTTATTTAAATAAAAAATAAAAAACATGAGGGATCTAATTCAGTCGGTAGTGCGCACCCGAGATGCTTGGGTCGTAGTTCTAATTGAACCACCTCAGAACCAGTGGGTTTTCCAATCCCAACTATGCTAATCATGTTCGTTGCACATAACAATGAAATTCAAGACACGTTTATTCCTAGATATGTTTAGCTGCATGTTTATCAAACCATCTAACACTGAAAAGGTATGTATAATTGTGTGCATCAAATTATTTCAGTAGTACATATTGTAATTTAAACAATTTAGGGGAGGTTCAGAGGGGGATCGTAAAATATAACTATTGCAAAATTTGTCACTTTTTTTTTTATCTGGAAATAAACTTTCTTTTCAAGTTAAAGAAGCACATTATTGTTTTTTGTTTTTGTTTTTAAATCATGTTTATATGCTCTGGTGAAATTTACAAAGTTTTCTTGCTGATGAGGTTTCCAGCCATGCTAAAACCTCTTTCACTTGAAACACTCAATGCTGGTACACAAAGAAGCTTCCGAGTCGCTTGTTATATACTTGGAAACAAACCAGTCTCGACTTCGTCCTTCGTCAAATACATTTTAAGATAAATTAGCACACAATTTATGTAACTATTTTTATTGTAGGGTATAATGTATATTATGTATTTATGCAAAATGTTAAAGCGGTATAAACATTACATTTGGCACGGCTATTGGATGTCAAACATTAGGTAATTTACATATATAGTTTTAGAAAGGAAACCCGCTAAAACATTTCATAATAGTAGCAAGAGGTCTTTTATATGCACCATCCCACAGACAGGAAAACACATATCACGACCTTTGATATACCAATCATGGTGCATTGGCTAGATCGATAAATAGCCCAATGGGCCCACAGGCGGGGATGGATCCCAGACAGATCGCGCATCAAGTGAGCGCTATATCACTGGGCTACATCCCGTTTGAAGGACGGCATAACAAACTTTGAAGTGATGGCATTGCCCTCTTGAACCAAATCAAGTATTTCACATTCGTGTCTAGGTAAGGAGAGTGGTGTAGTTTACAAGGCCGAAGCTCCTGTCCAACATTCGGTCTAGTAAGACTTAATTACCGATTTTCTGTCGGCCATAAATCAAAAGCTGGCAGACCAAGACACATATATAGCACAAATATAGCACACTGGCAATTTCAGCTGAAGTAAGCATTTAAAAGAACACAAAACCAGACTCATTTTCATAGACGTCGCAAGCACCCCCTCCCCTTTTCTCAGGTAGAAATTTCAGTTTTTAGCTAAACGATTCTTTCTGAAGTCACTGCACAAGTTTTGGTTGGACCAATGGGATGACGTTACATTTAATGATATCATTGTGTTATTAAGTGGTTAAAAAGTATGTATATAATAAAAGTGAACGTTCTGGAAGAAGTCTCGATTACAGATTGATGTATTTGAAATATGTTCGGAAAGAAATATTTGTTTCTCAGAAAACATTATGTTATTACAAAACATAATAGACCCTGTAGGTGTCACGACAAAAGCTGAGGGGCGTTTTCTCAGACGCCAATACAAATATTCCGGACCAAACGCATTGTGGCACACTGACTGCTATGATAAGCTGAAACCTTATGAAATTCGAATCCATGGGTGTATTGACGGGTTTTCTAGCCAAATAATATGGATGGAGACTTGGAAACCAAACACTAACCCAAAGATCATTGCAGGTTATTTTGCAGGTTAGGTCAAAACGAAAAAAAAAGATGTCCCGATAGAGTAGGAGCACATGTGGGACCAGAAAATGGACATGTCAAACAAATTCAGATTTTCTTACGGGACGATCACGTTTATAGATATTCTGGAAAACAGAGTTTTCTCTATGGAACAAGCACAGCTAACCAAACAAATTAAAGTGTCGGTGTATTCTTTGAAAACGAGTTGTATGATTTTGGATGGCTTCATTAAAACAACTTCAAGATGATACTATTTAACTGGAGACACTTTGGACAACAATCTTAAGCAGTTCTGTTTCATGGACATCATACAGGTATGTAATTCCACATTAATAAAGTAGAACAGCAATATTTTACACGACATTTCATAAGAAGAAAACAAAACGAGGTTAATATTAACCTTGAAACCATCTAAAACATAAGTTGAGACGATCATTCATCAACATACAATAATTTTATAAACACAAAATTGATTCCGCCGTGTCTGTGTGGAACTAGGGTCTCCACGAGTCTAGCAAGACTCGAGTCTGTTCACAGGACTCGAGTACCCGTACAAGGTGGAATCAATTATAATACACTGGACAATGTAGGACAATAATTTCAGGAGTAGATAATCAACGATATAAGTGACACAATAATTATAAGGTAATGCGCTAGTTTCTTTTTTTAAACTGGCCGTCCATCTAAATATATCAACCGGTTTCTAAATGCAATACAATGACATGATTTGGCATCCATGTTCAGCCCTGGAATTAAAATGCATAATTCTATTTAACTTTATTCTTTAATCTCATCATTATCTAGTGTAAATGTCGGGTACTCGGGTCCGGGTCGAGTTTGACCCTCGAGTACTCGAGTCCAATATTTTGGACTCGTGGAGGCCCTATGTGGAACATCTATCAAATACGTCAATCAAAAATGACCACACTACCTTGAAGACGTCCAGTGGTAATGTACGTCATGCCAGAGTTAAAGACTATGAATGAGGATTTGTGCCAAGAAGAATGCATCCTTTCTGACACAGATATATTTTATCTTTGTCATCTACTGATGGACGAACATCAGTGAATTTAACAAATGACCCATACAAATTGTGTTATATATATATATATATATATATATATATATATATATATATATATATATATATATGACAGACTAGCAGAATTACATTGAAAGTTACCTACCTGATATAATAACACGAAACAGTGAAGACAATACTATTAATCAGTTTGGTGGGACACGTTTAACTCTGTGTAAGACCACTGGACTCCGTATTTTAAATGGTAGACATACTGGAGACAGAAAAGGGGATTTTACTTTTTATAGTGCAAATGGTACGAGCCTCCTTGATTATGCACTGTTAAATGAATCCTGTTTCGATTTAATCCAAGTGTTTAAGTCAGGTAATTTTAATTGTTTTTCTGACCACTCGACAGTTTGGTTTACGTTATATTATCCAGTAAAATATATTGTTAATGGTGTATTAGACGAAGAGACATTTGTTAGCGTACAATGGGACGAAGAAAACAACCAAGTCATATGTAATAAAATCGCTGATAATATGTATAATTTAATAAATGTATGTACCATAAATGACACTAGCCAGGAAAATATCAATATATGCATAGATAAATTTACAAATGAACTGAATGAACTGATCCTACCTCTCTGTTCCGTTACTACTAGTAAAACTAACATGGAAGGGAAAGGACAGATTAAAGATAAACGCGAGGATAAACTTTGGTTTAATGAAGCACACTTAAACAAAGATATCACGAGTACAAAACAGCTATCCAGATCTTTAATGCTAATGAAACTAATGAAAATCATATTGAACTTGTTCGTATAAACAAAATTAAAAAACAACAATACAACAAGGTAATATGCAAAATTATTTACGTAAACCCAATAAGAATTTACAAACATTTTCAGAGCTTAGTAATGATGACTTCTAATTAACTGAACACTAACCAACAGATAGATGATTTTTGTTGTGTATCAGATGATGATACACATGTTGAAAGCTCGTCTTTTAGCGCTTTAAATGGAGACATAACTGAGAAAGAAATATGTGATGCGATACACGGCCTGAAGAATAATAAAGCCTGTGAGTATGATAATGTTTTAAAGAAATATTTTATTACCTGTATGGATGTTCTGATGTCATGTCTACATATACTGTTTAATGATGTTTACAAATCAGATAATTTTCCGCATGCTTGGTCAATTGGTTGTATTATACGTGTTTTAAAAAAGGGAAATGTTAATGATACAGATAATTACAGAGGAATTACTCCAGTTAGCTGTCTGGGAAAATTATTTACCTCTATCCTAAATAACAGATTAATAGATGTTGATAGAAAGAATAATGTTATCAGTTTGGGTTTAGAAAAGATATGTCCACTATAGATGCCATATTCACTCTACAATACTTAATACATAGAACATTGAAGAATCGAAATTTATTACTGTTTATTTTATTTTATTGTTGTTTTCTAGATTATAGTGAAGCTTTCGATTTTGTTGATAGACCAAACTTGTGGTATAAAAATAATTCAACGGGGCGTCGAGGGTAGAATGGTTACTATTATACCGTTTTTATATGACAATGTTAAATGTTGTGTAAAATATAATAATGTACTTTCTACCTTTTTATATGCAAGAACGGTTTATTTCAGGGAGAGATTTAGAGATACAAATGCTAAACATATTTTTAATGCTTGATTTACTATCTGATTATACTCTTAAATGGGTTTTGACTGTAAATACAACTAAGACAAAGATTGTGGTGTTTAGATATGGAGAGAAAGTGTGAGAAAATGGATAGCAGTTGCCAGATGGACGTTGTGGATGAATTTAATTAACTAGGCATATTTTTCTCTTTTTTTTTTTTGTCTTACACACCCGTTGGTGAGAAGACTATGCGTTATTTATAACACATACCCATTTTACACACGTACGTGTGTTAACATTTTCAAAACACACGACTGGCCATATATCCAATGAAAAACAACACGACGGAAATCGATTACACTGTGACGTATAGTTAACCTGACAATCATGTGTCTGTGACGCGTAAGTCAGTTACATGTGCAAAGGGTTGTAAATACCTTTTAGTCGAAAAAGATGTTAAAATGTGCTTAAAACCTGGTTTTTAAGGATATGTAAGAAATATAATAATATATTCGTGTCCGTTAGATGTCATTTATATCACAACTCGTTGTTTAACAACGTATCAAACTCGCTTTCGCGCGTACATTTGAACAGAAGAGAGTAGCAGAACGGGCTTGAAAAGTTTTATTTTCAGTACTAATATTGTGTAATAATAATTATTTTAATATTGAAACAATGCTATCTGTGTTTGACACCTACGTTAATAGTATTCTTATTTACGGATCTGAAGTGTGAGGTTTTCATCCTGGCCAAGACATTGAACAAATGCATATACAATACTGTAAAAGACTGTACAAAATAGATAACTTGTAATGATTTTGTTTATAGTGAATTAGGACGATTCCCAATGCAAATTATAATTATAGCAGTATATTAAGAGCTATACATGAGGAAATGGTTCAGTATGAAGATGACAGGTTAACGAAGGTCAAACAGGAACTAAGCAAACTAGGTTTAAATTATATATGAAACTTACCACATGTTGATAACAATGTTTACCTGTAATTAGGGAACAGATAACTGACATATTCAAGCAACAATGTTACAGTAGAATAATAATAACTGCAAAAGGAAGTCTATACAAACACTTGTTAACTAATTTCATATTACCAGATTATCTTAAAAAAACATTGGACGTTCGTTATTTAAAAGAAATAACTAAAATCAGAATATGTGCACATAAATTAAATACAGAATTTGGCAGGTATAGAAATATTGAACAGTTTGTTTTGTTTAATTACATCACTAGAGCACACTGACAGAAATATTGAAAGATCACAGAGAAAATGTACACTATGTGACAAAAATGAAATAGAAGACTAGTATTATTTTATCCTTCAGTGCGAATGAAATATATTAAATTTCTGATAGTCTCTTAAAGGGACATTCCTGAGTTTGCTGCATTGTAAGATGTTTCAGACTAATAAAATATTTCTACGATTAAACTTACATATTAATTTTTTATTATTATTTAGAATATCAGTGAGTGCACATTTAATGTCTTTTGGGTTATCTTAATATTTATAAGAAGCCCAAACTGGATTTTGTCTTCAAATAATTTCGTACGTACGTTAAAAAAAAAAATTGGAAAAAAATTAAATTTACCTTGTACCAATATTAGAACGATCAGAAACAGGTTTAATATACATCTCTAAAATTGCAGAAAACGCAGGAATGTCCCTTTAAAACATATTACCATAGACGTCCAAGCATTTTCAAAGTTACCCAGCTATTAGCGTCTGACAATGCTAAAGAACTTAATAATATCGGAAAATATTTAGTTATAGCAAATGCCGTTAGAGATCAGCTATTGGAATAAATCGATTAATATTAACATTACTTCTATTTATTCAGTATAGCACTATTCGTTTACATGTATATTAAACCAATAATACATGTATCTCTCAGTATACTTAATAATGACTTATATGTATTAAATAATATGTCGATAGAACCTCAATTATTATTATTATTATTATTACTATTATTATTATTATTACTATTATTACTATTATTATTATTATTATTTACTATATCACTCTCAACCATAATCCTGTACATATCCTGTATATATTTATTATTTTGTTGTGCATTGTATTATGCTGATAAGATGTAAAAACTTAAAGCAGTAAAGAACTTGAACATTTATTAAAACTGAAGGTCTCCACACACTTTTATTATCCATACACAATCCAAATAAGCTATTAATCTAACCTTCCGTCGACTTAGAACAACCTCATATAAAGTAGGACACTGTTTTCGTCACAGTTGTAAATATCATGTGAAGCCAATACTGGGAGAGCAGACTGGCATCATCTTAAAGAAACTAGAAAAGATATATTTCGTCAAAGATATGTGATGGAATCCTTTCGATTTTGACCGGCCTTGGTGGCGTCGTGGTTAGCCATCGGTCTACAGGCTGGTAGGTACTGGGTTCGGATCCCAGTCGAGGCATGGGTTTTTTAATCCAGATACCGACTTCAAACCCTGAGTGAGTGCTCCGCAAGGCTCAATGGGTAGGGGTAAGCCACTTGCACCGACCAGTGATCCATAACTGGTTCAACAAAGGCCATGGTTTGTGCTATCCTGCCTGTGGGAAGCGCAAATAAAAGATCCCTTGCTGCCTGTCGTAAAAGAGTAGCCTATGTGGCGACAGCGGGTTTCCTCTCAAAATCTGTGTGGTCCTTAACCATATGTCTGACGCCATATAACCGTAAATAAAATGTGTTGAGTGCGTCGTTAAATAAAACATTTCTTTCTTTCTTTCCTTTCGATTTTATCCATAACTTTTATTACAATTTTTACGCGATACTGACTTTTATTCTAAATTTTAATTTGATCTATCTGTGATATTTGTATTTTTAAACAGTTCTTTACACTGTCTTTTTATTTAACTCTTGGATTTTTATACTGATGTTTATCATCCCATTATTTGTGCATTGACAACAGACTGACACCCAATGGCGATGCATTTTTTCGTGCTGGGGTGTCGTTAAACATTCATTCATTCACTTGGTTATACCAAGATACCAAGCTCTGCACTACTCACGTTAACAGATGTATGCTCTCTGTGGTGTCGTGGTTAAGACATCAAACATAAGGCTGGTAGGTACTGGGTTCGCAGCCCGCTACTTACTCTCATCCAGAGCGAGTTTTAACGATTCAATGTAAAGGAGTAAGACCACTATACACTCTTTTCTCTCACTAACCACTAACACACTGTCCTGGACAGACATCCCAGATAGCTGAGGTGTGTGCCCAGGACAGCGTGCTTGAACCTTAATTGGATATAAGCACAAAAACAAGTTGAAATGGCATGCTCTCTTTCAACTAATACCTTTTACCTTTCTCTTATACTTCTGTAGCTTGGGTGTTAGGTAACATACGACGTATATACGTGGGTAACATCTGTAAAACCTTTACTTTCTGGGCATTTCGACTCAAGACCTTTCAGGGAGACCTGTATCAGTGTATGTAGTTTTAAAGTGTTGACTGTTTCCAAAATTTGGAAGATCAAGTTAGGTTAGTAAATAGATAATTTATTACAATTTATTACAATTACAATGTTAAAACTGTTAGCATGCAGTTTTTAGTATTAAATATAATTAATGGCTTTTATACACAAATCCAAATATATTGTGTTAGGATATTTATTTAGGTAATAAGCTACTTACAATCAATCTGTTTAGTTATTAATTTAATGTTCTCAAGTAAGTATACTTACCCGTATATGTGATTAACATTATATTTATATGTATATATATATATATATATATATATATATATATATATATATATATATATATATATATATATATATGTATATGTATATATGTGTGTATGTATGTATGTATGTATGTGTGTATGTATGTATGCATGCATATATATATGCAATCACGACCTAGGTAATTTAAGGTCAAGGTCATTACACACGATCAAGGTCAATCTAAATATATGACTTTGTGGCAAACATGAATGTTTTGCTATGTGTTTAAATATTCAATGTTCCTGAATTACTGGTTAAACATAGTCGTTGTCGTCGTTACCAAACATATCCTCTTACATCATCATCATCATCAAACATATCACACATGATCAAGGGCAAACTAATTTTATGACTTCCTTTGGAAAAAGGTAATGTTTACTACATGTGTCTAGTATTCAGTGTTCCTGGAATGTCAGTCAAATCTTAACGCCATCACCATCGTCTTCGTCGTCATCATCAAATATGTCCTCTTGAATGCTGTAGTAGTCATTTCCACTATCCTTTTCGTCATCAACCTGTTCCAGTACCAAATCTACCAGATCATGTGGAAGCATTTCATCTTCTGTTCATTAGTACACCAATTTGTCTCCTTTTAGTACCCATTCATGACAATTTTCAGGCTTTAGCACGACTGGACATGCCATATCAGCTTGGTTCCAAATGAGAGCCTGATTAACTATCAGGCACGTACAACATGCATCATCAACGAGGATCTGCAAGGTGGAAGCAAACTTAGGTCGATGCCACTCTTTCTGGATAGTAGGTGGTCCTTTGGTGTGTACCGTGTCATGAACATGGTATATCGGAGTTTGTTTATGTCCTTAACGCCCGATCTTGCCCCATACAAAAGACATGTGAATGCCTCCAAATCATCAAACTGTTCTGGAGTAACAGATGGTTTCGATATGTTGGCCCATAGACTAGAGTAGCGTGTTTGTATTTTAATATATTTTATTATGAAGACATTGTATGCATTGACCTTTATTCTATACTGTGTGTATAATGTGCTGATCATGTGTTTATGGTTGATTTTTCTTTTTATAGGCAAATGAACGTTACCAGTATTGTGGGCCGATATCAAGTAGGGATCCTTGTCCCATATACTTGGTAAGAGAGTATTAAATTTGTATTTGTACTGTTTATGTATTAGTATTTATGCATTGAATGTGGTATATAAAACATATACAATTAAGATTATTATTATGAATGTGATTCTGGTGTAATGCAAATATATTCACCCTTCATTTATTACAGTGCAGTTTTAAATAATGATATATACTTTTCATGATCATGAATAATTTGAATATTTATAATATATATATGAAAATGTTAAACGTAACAACGACCCCTTCGAAACATCAGTGTTTTAATACTGTTTCTCTTCTATTGGGCCTTTCCAACGCGGCAAAATACTCAGTTTCAAAAGTGCCATTTCAGTACATGACTTATTTCCCTCTAGTAATTTTCATGTAGTCAAAATTACCCTTATAGCTTTACTCCAGAGAAAAATTCCCAAGTTCGACGCATAGTTGTCAACTTTATATTTTATTCCAAAAGATCATTCGGTATGAGTTTAATATGAATTTGTAGCTAAAACGTTTTTTAGACAAAGGTTCAGTTTGTTTAATGAACAATCTGGTTTTGTTGCAGTGGTAGAAAACATGTAAGACTACCTTATACGGTTTTATGTGTATACTTGCACGTGCGTGTCTATGTGTGTTCCCTTATCTCAACGCTATATATGGTTGCCTTGAACAAGAATATTCCTTGAATCCTGCTAATCATCCCTCAACCGTTGCCAACAAGCATATAAAAGGAAAATAAAGCCACGGCGATGTCTTGTTCACTCACAGCTGCATCCTGTGTGGACATTTTCTGAATTCTCCATCAAGTTCTGTGAAGCAGTATCCAGAGCGAATATTCAGCATGTCAATTGTCCTGCCTTCAACGATGAGTCTGTTCTTGGGAAACAAAGAAGACGCCCATTTCGGCTTTTGCAAATATGTTGTTCTGCCTTCAACGATGAGTCTGTTCTTGGGTCACGAAGAAGACGCCCCTTTCTGCTTTTGCAAATATGTTGTTCTGCCTTCAACGATGAGCCTGTTCTTGGGACACGAAGAAGACGCCCATTTCGGCTTTTGCAAATATGTTGTCGTGCCTTCAACGATGAGCCTGTTCTTGGGAAACGACGAAGATGCCCGTTTCGGCTTTTGCAAATATGTTGTTCTGCCTTCAACGATGAATCTGTTCTTGGGACACGAAGAAGATGCCCGTTTCGGCTTTTGCAAATATGTGGAAGTAGTCCCAGGAGCATTAAAAATTCTGGAGAGATTCTTCAACCATCAAGGACTGTGGAAGGATGAAGAAATGTCAGCGGGACCTTCCTTGGTTACGCAGTGTGCTTAATTTCTCGAGTTTCTTCACGGCTTTGTCTGTGTATGTTCGCACGGAGAATCTTCAGCGATCACGGACTCTAAAGGATGGAGGAAATGTTAGCACAACCTTGATTTCGTACTTTTGTTCTCTGGTTGTTGTGGGTTTTGTTTGCTCGAGGTTTTTTTGGTCTATATCTGTGTTGTGCTGGTTAGTGAAACAAAAAAAGAAGACAAAAGTTTGTTTTGATTAACGACACCACTTAAGAACATTGATTTATTCATCAGCTATTAGATGTCAAACAATAGGTTATTCTGATATAATCTTAGAGAAGACATCCGCAACGTAAGTTTTTTTCCCATCAGTAGTAAGAGATCGTTTATATGCACCATGGCAAGCTCTAGTTATATTTAGACTGTATTTCCCCGTTTATACATCACAGACTTTAGTTTCTCTCTGTTATATTTTTATCCGAATGTGTTGCAGGTTTCTACATTAACCACACTTATAGTCCATTTTTATGAGCTGAAACTAGCGTTTGTGTCTTCTAGAGGTTTAACTATATGTATGTAAACTTTAGGCAGGCGCCTAAGTTGTTGTTATGTTTGTTGTTATTGTTGGTTTTGTATATTGGTGATGTTTTAGGTGGGGGGTTTTCCTCCAAAAGACTTACCTGTGTGTCGGTACAATGCACATTGTATTCAACCATTCCGTCTGTATTCATAGAATGGCATTTGATCTTAACCTTAGGAAATAAAATAGCACAGGCTGTATAGCTGTGATAACAATGACACGTAGACTGGCCCACGTTTGTCATGTTAATGGAAAGGGGCCATCGAAGTTTCATCCATTCTCCAGTAAAATCAAACCTTGACACGCTAAGTTTTTTGAAAGCTTCTACAAGTAGAATGTACACAGTATCTTACATTTTGAGTGTATTAACATTTTTAAAAATGCATTTATAAGTTGAATGTACTCAGTTTCTTACATTTTGAGTGTATTAACATTTTAATAAATGCATTTATAACTTGAATGTACACAGTTTTTTACATTTTGAAGTTACTTAGAGTTTCTTAGTTTGAAGGTATTCATAGTTTGAATGTACCTACAGTAAAATGAACTTCAACTTTGACTGAACTTACAGTTTGGTAATTTGAGTGTACGTACTGTTTAAATATACTTAGTTTAAGTGTTTTTGACTGTGAGTTTAAACACAATATCTAAGTTTGAATACACTTTTTTTTCGTTTGTGTATATTTATATATTTTGCACTATAACATTTGTTTGGTTGTTTTCATTATAATAATAATTGCATTATTATTATTATTATTATTGTTACTACTACTACTACTACTACTACTACTACTACTACTACTACTACTACTACTACTACTACTACTACTGCTGCTGCTGCTGCTGCTGCTGCTGCTACTACTATTATTATTATTATTTATTATTATTGTTGTTTCTTCTTCTTCTTCTTCTTCTTCTTCTTATTATTATTATTATTATTATTATTATTATTTGTTATTGTCAATAAATTGAATATTTGGTGTTCACCTTTGCTTTCGTCTTCTCATTTTTAGTAATGATGATGATAATGATGGTGATTGCGATGATGATGATGATAATGATGGTGATTGCGATGATAATGTTGCTGATGGTAATGATGGCGATTATGATGAGGATGGTGATAATGATAATGATGATAATAATGATGATTATGATAATGATCAAATACGTCAATCGAAGATGACCGCAATACCGTGTAGACGTCCAGTGGTAATGTACGTCATGCCAGAGTTAAAATCTGTTATTGAGGATTTGTGCATCTTAAAAGATGACGTCCTTTGTGACACAGATATACTGATGGACGAAAATCGGAGGAATTTAACAAATGGCCCACACAAATTGTTCGACTTTTGTTTTACTGTTTTCGTCCTGGTGTTTTGACCTTTTTGTAGTTTGTGGTTGAGGACCGTTTTTCCTAGTGTAACCTATTGTATGCGACCTGTTCTATTTGAAATTGCAGCTGTTCAATTCCTTAACCCATAGTATTTCACACTGATTCCGTTGGGTCGTCGAACAAAGCAAACGATCACCTGTATAACTGTTGTCCCAAGGATATCAACAATGTCCAGAGAATATGAATAACATCAACAGATGAGAAAGCCGAAGTGGAAGCATGCTGATGTTTAAAAAAAAAATTCTTACTCCCTACTCCCCCTCTCTGTCTCTGTCTTTGTGTGTGTGTGTGTGTGTGTGTGTCTGTCTCTCTGTCTCTCTCTCCCTGTCTCTCTCTCTCCCTCTCTCTCTCTGTGTGTGTGTGTGTGTGTGTGTGTGTGTGTGTGTGTGTCTCTCTCTCTCTCTCTCTCTCTCTCTCTCTCTCTGTCTCGTCTGTCTCCCCCTCTTCTCTCTCTCTTACCTTGTGCTCTGTCTCTCTCTCTCTCTCTTTGTGTGTGTGTCCTCTCTCTGCTCTCTCTCTCTCTCTCTCTCTCTCTCTCTCTCGTCTCTCTGTCTCTCTCTCTCTCTCTCTCTCTCTCTCTCTCTCTCTCTCTCTCTCTCTCTCTCTCTCTCTCTCTCTCTCTCTCTCTCTCGAAAATGCTCGTTTCCTGGGTATTGCAAAAACCTGGATGATCGGAACACACTTAGCTGTACCGACATCAATATTGTAAATAATAAAATGTAAGTACGTCTAATTTAAATGAAAAATCCATCGTAGTGTTTACAAACTTTAATGTAACAGGACACAACATTTCAAACTCATGTATTTGCCTTACATTCACTCACGATCGAAGTCAAGGTAAAAAACCCAAAGATCAATCCTATACGTCCCCCTTGTGACTAATTTAATAATTACATTCGATTTTTAGAGTAGTTAAAAAATCTGATTTCGTTTGGTCGTCAAACAAAGCAAATTTGTTTATACATAAAGTCTACGTAAAACGACAAACGATCAGCTGTATAACTGTTGTAGAACGATTGAGAGAGAGAGAGAGAGAGAGAGAGAGAGAGAGAGAGAGAGAGAGAGAGAGAGAGAGAGAGAGAGAGAGAGAGAGAGAGAGAGAGAGAGAGAGAGAGAGAGAGAGACAGACAGAGGGGGGAGGGGGCATAAATTGTGTTATCCCCTGAGCGAGAGCAAGGGACATAACCCAATTCTTAAAAATTTGGCATTTGTAAGAGGCACTTGTAACCGCGTAGTCTATAGACTAACCCCCCTCCCCCCAAAAACAACAACAAAACAACAACAACAACAACAACAAAAATATATATATATATCCATTTGATTTGGCAGAACATATTTATTAAAATTGTGATTTTATGTTCCACCATTGACCTTTGAAGTGCCTTTCCAGTGGATATTCGCAAATCGCATCTTTACAAAAACAGTAGAATCTACATATTATACTGGTTGCAGCATTGCAGCTAGTTTATTTCGCTTAATATTGTAAGAAGCGTGCGCTTCGCTGCCTACCTCTGAACTCTAAAACACTATGCATCCCCAGTTGAAAGGCGAATTAATATATCAGTCACCTCACCCCACGCCACCCCATCTTATCCCACCCCACGCCAGCTGTTGGCATCATCGACGCCTGTCGTACATTCATTTTGCCTATATTGTAAAAGTAAGTAAATAAAACAAAAATGATCACCCAGATGAATTTGAAATATATACTTGGGCATATTGGCTACATGTATTTATTGACAGAAAAGAAAACGAAAAAAAGAAGGCATTTACATACATATATAAATAACAAAACGTAACATTGACGTATTTTACAGATGTCAAAACATGGCGGAACGTAACTAACAAATAAAACACTGAATGCCGAATAACACTATAAGTACATTTGTTTTACACAAAATTACTTACGCTTCGCACCTCTACTTTCTTTCTCTAATCTGGCCACCCACTCTCCATTTCTGGGTCCTACGCAAGATTGCTTGGATGATAAGAAAGCAGAACTTTTTAAAACTGATCTGGCAAACCCAACATTACTGGATCCTTCCCCAGAGGATTCCCAGTCTGGAGTTCGAAGCGGAAAGACGTGTTTGTTTCGCTTGTGCACACTGCACGTGCCTTCGTGTGCTCGACTTGGGGATTCTTTATTTCGTTGTTTTTGTCAGCGAAATGAAGTTTTCTACTGAGACGTATGCG
Source organism: Gigantopelta aegis (assembly GCF_016097555.1). Taxonomy (NCBI): domain Eukaryota; kingdom Metazoa; phylum Mollusca; class Gastropoda; order Neomphalida; family Peltospiridae; genus Gigantopelta; species Gigantopelta aegis. Next base: position 29,175,484 of record NC_054710.1, read on the forward strand.
GCCATTGGAACTGATTGAACGCTGGAACGCTTCTCGTTTCGACAGCGTGCACCGCCAGGTTGGATTCTTTTCTAGCGAGATTCTTTGCCTCGACGTAATTTCTCTGGCTGACTATGTTGACTTGTTTTTTTCGTGACTCATATGATGGCCATTCTGCAGAACGCCACGGTTGTTCACGTTTAGTCTCTACATGTCCGAGCCTGTCCTAGCAGCACTCGAAAATTGACCGCTCCACTCTAACACGAAATAGGAAGTGGGGTCGGCCCCTACTACTCTTTTCTAGATTTTACTTTGCTTTATAGTGATACCATCTCGTATCCTCCGGAATCGGGCCCATCGGCACCACTATACCAACCCATGAGTTTTCTTGACGGGATGCAACCCATCTCGTTCCTATAAGCTGTGCCCCCAAACGAGGCCACTCACGTGGACATATAGATCCGACTTTAAACTTTTAGACCTTCGTTCAAAATTGTATGTCAAAATTACTTTCTTTTTTAATATTATTAAATAGTTCGATCCTCTCTTCTTTCTCTTAATTATTTTTGGACTATCCTTCTAAAATGCTCCAAATTATATAAATATTCAATATTTGACAAAAGGTACTTTTTATTTGTTTCATCTTTTAAAACTTATAATTAATATTTTGTCCAGAATTATGAAAATAAAAAAAATACCGACCTGTAAACAGCGTTGTCCGCTTGTTATAGGAATTTGACAGGCGTCAAGTTTAGTAGGCTAGTTTTTATTTTAATGTCGCAAAGCATTGTAATAATATAGCTAATTTTGAATTTAAATGACGTCAGTATTCTTTGTCAGTCACTTTGCATCTCCTTACAATAACCATAAACTGGATACATGACGGGTATTTTTTTAAGAATATTGGAAAAATTCCAATGCAAAATTACTATTGATTTTCTTTTAACATTACTAATGCACCTGAATGTGTTTGAAAGAGAGAAAAATTAAGGGAACTGGGAACTTTATTAATGTGCCCATATCCCGAAGGTTCAGGCACGCCCACCCGAGACAGCCTCTGACTTCGCCAGTGACCAATTCCGGGGCAGGAGAGGGAGGGGGAGTTTGAAGTGGGCGGAATTTCGAAATGTTTTGTAAAGTTGAGAAAAACAATGTCTGTTCAAACATTGAGGCCCAAAACAAATTTGACTGCTTATCCAAAGTTGAAGGTGATTGGAGCAATTTAGACGGACTGCCAAAAATAAAGAGTGAGAAACTATTTATATATTAAAAAAAAATAAACAAAGTTTTTGAAATGGCGGTCGAAAGGGTTTAAAGTCTGACTAAGTCCATACTCACGGAGGCAAAGGTTCACAAGGTGGCACTTAGGCGAGTGGAGTAGCTCCGTCGACTTGAGGTTGGGGAAGGCTTCCCGGAAGGTTGAAATAGGTGAGGCGGCCTGTTTCTTGCCTTGTAGAGTGACGTAGTTCTTACCAGTCTCAACCTCATAGACCCCCGATCCTATCGGAGGCCGGATTAGGGATAGGCGTGTTTGAAACCCTAGTGGTATATGGACACGTTAAACTAGTTACTAAACTAACGGCTACAATCAACCTCATAACCACTCAGAGACCGGAACTGGGTTCGATCCTAGGTGTCCTTGGTGTTAATGTTGTGTCGTACCACCTTGGCATAGCTATTTCAGTTTCTATATAGTACACCTAGGACTTGTATTCCTACCGGACACAGATTCCTTTCACAGTAATACTTGGTCTGCTTGGGTATTAATAGAAATCAATATGTTATAGGCCGGTCTCATTGGCGTCGTGGTTACGCCATCGGTCTACAGGCTGGTAGGTACTGAGTTCGGATCCCAGTCGAAGCATGGGATTTAAATCCAGATACCGACTCCAAACCCTGAGTGAGTGCTCCGCAAGGCTCAATGGGTAAGTGTAAACCACTTTCACCGACCAGTGATCTATAACTGGTTCAACAAAGGCCATGGTTTGTGCTATGCTGCCTGTTGGAAGCGCAAATAAAAGATCCCTTGCTGCTAATCGGAAAGAGTAGCCCATGAAGTGGCGACAGCGGGTTTCTTCTCAAAATCTGTGTTGTCCTTAACCATATGTCTGACGCCATATAATAGAAAATAAAATGTGTTGAGTGCGTCGTTAAATAAAACATTATCTTCCTTTCTTTCAGTATGTTATAGGGTACGCTTCTGCTTGAGTTATCAGAAAGGCATGACTAAAAACCCCAGCTTTTGCCAGTCCTCCCTCCTAGTGTAATGGACACGTGTAGTAAATAGTAATGATGGAATTAGAATAACAAATTAATTTATACACATTTGGGATTGGTTTAATCAAGTAATGTTTCATAGTTAAACTATCAACCGATAATTTGTACAAAGTGGAACATTTCGCAGCTGTATTCAGTTGTTAGGAAATGTTTTATTTAACGACGCACTCAACACATTGTATTTATCGTTGTATTGCGTCAGGCATATTGTTATGGAGCACACCGATATAGAGAGAGAGGAAACCTGCTGTCTCTCAGATAGCCTAGGTGTGTGCCCAGGACAGCGTGCTTGCGCCTTAATTGGATATAAGCACGACTTGTAGGCAGTAACCCCCCCCCCCCCCCCTCTCTCTCTCTCTCTCTCGCTTTCTTTACCGTCCTTTTCCTCCCTCTTCATTGCCCTATTTCCACTTGGAGTCAAAACCAAGACATAGTTTTTTTAAGGACAGCGTGGTTGGTCCTTAATAACATCACCACAATAGCATCACCACAATCAACTTCATCACGATCTCTGATCATTGAAATTAATTAATTAAAACTCTTAAAAACAAAAGGAAAATAACACACAAATCACCATCAGTTATTTAATGTACTCATAATAGATGCATTTAACTATAAATACAGGTTGATGGAATACTTACGTGAGTAACAAATGAAACATTTTAATAAGTTAAACATTTTATTTAAAACAAAATTATTGCCTATATGTTCTAAAAGTTCATAACTGCTACTTTCAAACTTTCAATAGCGTGTTCATGTTTTCCTCAGTATGCCCCCTATACGAAATAGGCGAAGTTTCGGCCACTTCACGTTAACTTATTGTTAATCCAAACCGAAATTATTTAACCACCACCCCCCCCCCCCCCCCCCCCCCCCCCCCCCCCCCCCACCCCCCCCCCCCCCCCCCCCACCCCACCCCACCCCACCCCCACACCCCCAAACAACACACAAAAAACCACAAAAAAAAAAGAAAAAAAAGCAACATTTGTACGGGAGGTTGGCACGGACTATAGTTGCAGAACTGGCGATCAAATATTTTTAGTTTATAAAACCAAGTCAAAAGTCAATCCAGGAAGAACATTGTTTTCAACTTAATTTTCAACTTAATGGTTTCTGCCAAAGGCTAATGAAGTTAAACTTATATACCCTAAAATCTTGGAAATTAATAGATATATTTTTTAATGTTTAGATAAATGATAGTAAAAGAACTGCTGTTTATAAATGGTCATGTGCTTGAAATGTAATGTTCTAACCCTAATTTCAAAACATTTCAAACCCATAACCACCTAGATGAGGCACTTACATCTGTTTTGTTTTTATTACCTACCCTAAATATGATATTCTTTTTTGTAGACAGTAGTTTTGTTTTTCATCATTATTTTATACCCCAAATTTTAGCAAAGCATAGGCATTTTTCTTCCTCCACATGTCATCTTATATGTAGCTTTGTGCAACTTTCTAATAGAAATCAAATAACATAATCAAAGTTAAATGCATTGTTCACTACTTTTCTTAATTTACTGCAATACTTTTTAATTTTATACTTTGTTTAGTCACATTGATTTTGTTTCCTGTTAAAAAAATGTTTTCCTAAAATTAAATTAAACTTTATATTACAGTAAAGTACGTTTAGAACGAACACGCTTATAACAAACTACCGGTTAGAACGAACTGATTGTAAAGTTCCGATTTTCTCCCCTATATATTAGTAATACATTTTAATGTATAGAACGAACTATGTATAGCGAATTAACTGTTAAAACGAACCAATTTTGTGGTCCCAAATAGTTAATTCCAGTGTAAATAAGTGTTTACATAACGAACCGTGAATACCGGAAGCATTACGTATCAAACCAATCAGTGTAAAACGCTGCAAAGCCGTGGGATCGACCGCACGACCGCACTAAAACAACAGCCTAAATAACTTTTGTTTGTCTGGACTTGGGAACAGGTATCAATTAAGGGATTAAGTCACTCTGGAAGATTATCTCACTGCAGACGAGCAAGTTGTAATCACCGAACAGCTGACAGATGACGACATCGTTTCAGAGATTATCGGAAAACGAGACGGCCACAGTGATTCTGAACCAGAGGACGATACACAGGAGCCACCCGAACAGCCAACGCCCACAGCAGTTGAAACGCACAAGGCACTCGAGACAGTCAGACTGTTTTTTCAGAGCAAAGGAGATATTCGATTGCCAGTATTTGACAGCATTGCGGACATTGACTCGGCATTAGAAGTTATGCGTCCAACGCTAAGTAAACAAACCACGATTAGTGATCACGTGACGAAACGTGATTAGGTACATGTAATTCACTAAACTCTTTTGATGTGATCTTTCAGTAATGTTTTGTTGTATTTATTGATTGTAATAAATGATATATTTTTTATAAATGTCTTATAATCACCAAGGCATTTTTTATTTTTTTTACTATTATATTGAGTTCAAAATTCAAAATGGCCGACTTTCGGAATAAAAATTACCAACTTCTGCAAATGTGTACAACGAACTACTGTTATAACGAACCAATGAAGCTGGTCCCTTGCAGTTCGTTATAAGCGTACTTTACTGTAATACGATATATAATTAAGTTACAGACTAATGTTCTTCAAATGGATGTGAAATACTTAACATGTTTGTTTTTATATATTTCAGCAACTGGACCAATGGATGTGGAGTCATTGATTAGATGTTGAAAATGAGATTCTGAAGACAAACTATTAAACAAATTACATTGCATCTTGATATTGAGAACAGAATGCTAGAAATAATAGAACAGTTTTAACTGATATGTGAAAGAAAAACTGGGGCAGGGGATCAAATTGCTGCTGAAAATGAAACACTTTCAACAATTTCATTTAATACAATATTATTTTTTTTTTTTTTTTTTTTTTTTTTTTGTGTTTGACATATTGCTGCTAAGGAGTAATTCAGACTTCCAAGACTTGGGATTCAGTTTGACAGCACCCATCAAACGTTAATCCGTAATTGCTCAGTTGACTACAACTTTCGAGGATAATGATTTGGAGATGGATGCCACAGAAAGATACATTTTTGAATAAATATATTTACCTGTACCAGATTGCATGGGGATTAATATGTAAAGACCCTTTCTTTGAGAAAAAAGAAAATGTTAGGAAGTATTCTCATAATAAATATTAAACAAATTGTGCGAACTGCAATCTGTGGTTTAGTTTCATGATATATATATATATATATATATATATATAATATATATATATATTTTTTAAATTAAATTTTTATTTTGTATTATTATTATTGTTCTGTAGGCATGGGTTGTCTTATAATATTTATTACTGTTTTTTTATCTACCTATGCCCCTAGAACAGATAAAGCTTTGTGAGTACATTTTGTGTGACAGTAGGATAACTAATGGGCGGGGTGTGTGAGATTGGGGGGGGGGGCAGAAGCTTCAAGTTTTATTCCCAACAGTTGTTCCCACAACACATGAGTTTATAATTTATTTAAACACTGTTGTACTGGCTTAATTGGCAAATATTTTACAAGCTATCCTACTTTTTCGTACGTTTTGGTCTTTGTCCTATTTTTCCTACTTTTTCTTCAGAATTTTTGTTTGAAAATGCCACGAATTGCTGTTAAAGTGTGCATATTCCTTGTGTTATAAAAGTCATCAGTTATAGGAATTATTTTTTTTTTTCTTGGCAGCAAGATATATCTCCCAATTTGTGGCACCATATAATCTCAACATATTAAAATTACACCCTCAAAGCCAACATATTTTCCAATGATTAATATGATTATAATGTACAATGTGTATGTATGACTTCAGAATCTATAATACATTATGGAACACTTAAATTAATCATGTTAACCCTGTTTTACTGTGCATCAGCATTCCTATGCATGTAAATATGTATATTAATATAGTGTACAGTAATTTGAAATAACTGTATAACGTGACCGTTACATAAGATTCATATTATTTTTGATAGAACACAAAATACATGTACAAACTAAGCATCACATAAAAAGGTGTTTTGAGCATAAATAATGTCGCTACGTACTGTTTCAGTCCTACTTTTGTTCTACGTTTTCCTACTTTTGTCCTACATTTTCTATATTTTCATTCCTAATTGTGTCCAACTTTTTTAAAAGAGTGTTCTAGACAGCCTGATTTTATAAAGAAGGGATGGGGCACCCAAACGTAAACAGCCCTAATATGTCTTGTCAGAATGGAGACGGGCCAATATGTCAGTATACATAACTGGAGGGCCAAAGATGTGGTCCCCACCAACCCACCCTCTGGCTACGCCAGCTGTGATTTTAATTTTAATTATTATTTTTTTTTTTTTAGTTTTTTGGAATTTCGTGTATGGCTTTGGTTTCATAAATAGGGCAAGTGCCATATATCGGTTGATTCAAGCAGTGCAGCTATGTAAGAATACACACCCATAAACATCGCAATCCCACAGTCTAAACCACTGCCTGCATAATTTTGGCACCGACGACTGTATCCTGCTATAGTTTTGTAACCTTTCGTACATAAAATTATGGTACACTGATAGCATTCACACACACCTTGTTACTTAATGTTACTGCTCACGTCCCTGCCTTTTGTTTTTTTAAACAAAACATTTAACGCAACCCGACCAAAAATAAAGACGGTTTTAAACGGGTCGAGGCCGGGTCGTCGCCGCGCATTCTATGCTCTTGTTCCTCGGCATATCGGGATTTCATTAATACAAAAGTCAAATAACAACAACAACAAAAATTAAGATGAAAAAGAAGAAGAAAAAAAGAAACAAGACATTTTAATTTATCACTTATGACAAGAAAAACGAGCATTGGATGTTTTAAATGTTCTTTTGGTTGCATTCGACGTTCACTTCCGGGTTCTTATGCTTCGATAAAATTTACTGAAGTAAAAATGGTTTCGTCGATTTAAATCACGTTGTCATCGTAAATGTACCCTGTAGTGAAATACTTGAATGTCTCCTCTTGTCGCCTTTTTATTTAAACAACGATATTTGTAAATAAATTAGGCAAAGACGTAATCGGTTGATTTTGCTATCGACCTATGCGAATTCGCAGCCATTATTGAAAGTTTGTCTAACCTTGCATCACGTGTCACGGTGGGCGTGGTTAACTCGTCATACGGAGGGGTCAATTGGGGGTCAAGGTGGTCACTTCTGAGATAATGGCTAGCGTCTATGACTACCCTAGTTCCGCACAAAATTCGAGTATTTTGTTTACAGATACCCCATACATGGTTCAAGCACAAGGCTATTTGACACAGTGGTACTTGATGAAATAAAATTGCATACATTTTTTGCATAGATGAAACTATTTTGTTTGACAACCAACACACTCACATTTATCACCAATCACAGGACTTGTGGTGTTCACTTCTCTATCAAAAGTTGGGTGCATCTCATACTTTGACCCAGCCGGAAGGTATTTAGTTTAGTACTACCATTTACAATTTTACGGAATTCAACGACTTGAGAATTAACAACAGCATAATATAGAAAGTAAGTGAAACACAGCAATGCTTCGGTGTAGCCCTAGTAATGCATATATCAAGTTTGATCAAGATTGACCAAATAGTTGTGGTCTTATGTTAATTTGAATAAACTGACCGACTTTCCGTAAATGAAATAACAGAGTTGTCCTTTCCTGAACATTCCCTTTCTAACCGATTCAAAACGCAGGTCTGCTGAATTATCCATTAAAATATTGCTCCATGTAGCTGAATAAACTGATATGAAGTTCAGCCTCCAGCAACATGAACACTATTCTCTCGTCAAACATTTATTTCATAAGGGTCAAATTCCTTTTGTTTTTTTAAACTGTGCATAGGCGTACGGGCTCCAATGTTTGTAGGGTGGGGAGGATGATTTTACTCAAATTAAATGAATATGCCTGGACAGCATTTATTAATATTTTCATTAGTACCAAATCGTGATATAGGGATGCATACGAATCACTATGCATTTGTGCATGAATTACAACAACGATTATGAGTAGAATGATGGAAATACATGGTGAAAACGTGTATCGTTTTGCCAGTATTTGAGGATTAGTTCCAGCCATTACGCTATTTCTCGTTCCAGCCAGTGCACCACACTTGTATTTAAAGACCGTGGTATCTGCCATCCTGCCTGTAGGTTGGTGCGTACAAAATATCCCTTGCTACTAATGGAAAAATGTAACGGATTTTCTCTCTTAGACTATGTGTCAAAATTACCATATTTTTGACATCCAATAGTCTATGATTAATAAATCAGTGTTCTCTAGTGAACTCGTTAAACAAAACAAACTTTTAATAAACTCGCTCGATTCATTAGTGTTGGTGAAGAATAAAGGAATCCTTCATATGTGTCCATATGGGACAGGGCTATTCCACCCGAGGGTACATAATTTGATGTCAGGGTCGAGGCTTGCCGAGTCCCTGACATCATATTATGTACCCGAGGATGGAATAGCCCTGTCCCACATGGATACATAATGGAGGATTATTTTTCTCCCATCCAGTAGATAGAAAAAAGTATTTTGGGAAAACTTGAAAAACCTACTTACTTTTTTTTTTTTTTATCTTACAATAAAATAATCATAACCATTGAAACGATCGTACCCAAAAATGGTTTATATTAAAAGTATCAACCGAAAATGATAGTATAATTCCCGCACTAGAGCGGTTACTGGCTCCCCATCACTCCCCTTAAACCAGTTCGAAGAAGAGCTATTGTTTAGCTCTGGATGGGAGCCGGTACCGGGCTGCGAACCCAGTACCTACCAGCCTTATGTTTGATGGCTTAACCACGACACCACAGAGAGCATGCATGTATTAAAGTGAGTAGTGCAAAGCTTAGTAGCTTGGTATAACCAAGTGAATGAATGAATGAATGTATAACGACACCCCAGCACGAAACATGCATTGGCTATTGAGTGTCAAACTGTGGTAAATGCAAAAATAATGGGATGATAAACACTAGTATAAAAATCCAAGAGTTAAATAAAAACACAATGTAAAGAACTGTTTAAAAATACAAATATCACATATAGGTCAAATTAAAATTTAGAATAAAAGTCAGTATCAAGTAAAAATTGTAATAAACGTTATGTATAAAATCGAAAGGATTCCATCACATATCTTTGACCCAATATATCTTTTCTAGTTTCTTTAAGATGATGGCAGTCTGCTCTCCCAGTATTGGCGTCACAGCTTTCATCCCCAAAAAAACTAAGAGATTTCACCTAAGCAATTTGATAGAAATAATCTGTATCCATGGTATTTAAAACTGTGACGAAAACATTGTCTCACTTTATAAAAGGTCGGTCACGAATACCTACTTATTCAAAGCTGGGTTAAGCTGACAGAATAATAAATATATACAGGATATGTACAGAATTATGGCGGAGAGTGATTTAGTAAATAATAATAATAATAATAATAATAATAATAACTGAGGTTCTATTAACTTATATTATTGGCATATATTATTTAATACATATAAGTCATTATTAAGTATACTGAGAGATACATATATTATTGGTTTAATATACATGTAAACGAATAGTGCTAAACTGAATAAATAGAAGTAATGTTAATATTAACCAAATTTCCTTCAATAGCTGATCTCTAACGGCATTTGCTCTAAATAAATATTGTACGAGATTATTAAGTTCTTTAGCATTGTCAGACGCCAATAGCTGGGTAACTTGGAAAACGCTTGGACGTCTATGGTAATATGTTTTAATAAATTTCTTTCTTAAATCATTATATTGTGATCAGGGTGTATACTACCAAATCAAATCCCATAGATGACAATAGTAGCATATGTGACTAAAACTCCTACCTGCAGGTATCAATCAACATAAACGCCACGGATATAAATACTACCACCCCTCACACTTAAAGTGAATCGGAAAAAAATGGGGGTCAAGCTGCTTCTTTCTGAGATAACGGGTAGCGTCTATGTCTACCCTAGTTCCGCACAAAATTCGAGTACCTTTTTTTACAGGTACCCCATACATGTTTCAAGCACAAGGCTACTTGACACATTGGCACTAGATGAAATAAAATCGCATATTTTTTTACCCAGATGAAACTATTATTTTTTACAATCAACACACTCACATTTATAACCAATAACAGGACTTGTGGTGTTCACTTCTCTATCAAAAGTTGGGTGCACCTCGAACTTTGACCCAGCCGGAAGTTATTTGGTTTAGTACTACCATCATTGTAGGATAAAATTATCCTCGTCTTCTATTTCATTTTTGTCACATAGTGTACATTTTCTCTGTGATCTTTCAATGTGCTCTAGTGGTGTAGTTAAACAAAACAAACTATTCAGTATTTCTATACCTGCCACATTCTATATTTAATTTATGTGGACATATTCTGATTTTAGTTATTTCTTTTAAATGACGAACGTCCAATTGTTTTCTGAGATAATCTTGTAATATGAAATGTTTTAACAAGTGTTTGGAGTTATTATTATTCTACTGTAACATTGCTGCTTGAATATGTCAGTTATCCTTTCTCTAGTTATATGTGAGCACTGTTATCAACAAGTGCTAAGTTCCATATGTAATTTAAACATAGTTTGTTTAGTTCCTGTTTGACCTTCGTTAACCTGTCATCTTCATACTGAACCATTTCCTCATATATAGTTCTTAAAGGGACATTCCTGAGTTTGCTGCAATTTTTAAGATGTTATCGACTAACAGAGACCTTTTAACGATTGAAATTACATATCAAATATATGTTTCTGCATAAAATATTAGTGGCTATATATTAAACGAGTTTCTGGTCGTTTTCATATTTGTACTAGGTTCAATTTCATTTTATTTTCTACAATTTTTTTTGTATCCAGTTTGGGCTTCTTACAAATATTAAGACGACCAGAAACACATTGAATATACAGACACTGATATTCTAAACAAGAAAATATATTTAATATCCAAGTTTAATCGTAGAACTATTTTATCAGTCGGAAACATCTTACAATGCAGCAAACTCAGGAATGTCTCTTTAATATATTGTTATAATTATAATTTGCATTGGGAATCGTTCTATTTCACTATAAACAAAGCATTACAAGTTCTCTTTTTTGGACCACTAATAGTTGTTTTACAGAACTGTATATGATTTTGTTTTCTATGTCTTGGCCAGGATGAAAACCCGACACTTCAGATCAAAAGTAACGTTTTTTATTTAACGACGCCACTAGAGCACATTGATTTTTTATCTTTATCATCGGCTATTGGACGTCAAACATATGGTCATTCTGACACTGTTTTTTAGAGGAAAACCGCTGTCGCCACATAGGCTATTCTTTTACGACCGGCAGCAAGGGATCTTTTATTTGTGCTTCCCACAGGCAGGATAGCACAAACCATCGCCTTGTACAGCTCTCATGTGGCTATTTAAAATACTTTTATTTAGTTAATATCAGATTTATAATGTTTTAGCTTCAGTTTTAATATCGCTCCTTCTTTGCTATTTCAGATACTTTTATTTAGTTAATATCAGATTTATAATGTTTTAGCTTAAGTTTTAATATGGCTCCTCCTTTGCTATTTCAGATACTTTTATTTAGTTAATATCAGATTTATTATGTTTTAGCTTCAGTTTTAATTCCGCTTCTTCGTTGCTATTTCAGATACTTTTATTTAGTTAATAGCAGATTTATGTTTTAGCCTCAGTTTTAATACCACCCTTTCCTTGCTATTTCATACGACAACCATCTGCTCAGCGCGACCAGCAGCCACAAGTTTTGAAGCAAAAAGGTGGAAATTAACTCCTGTTGGGGCCATAAAATTGCATCAGAAAAAAAATTGCCGAAACAATTATATTGACAAATTCAGAGTTTAAAGCAGGCTCTCAAATGAAATGTTGGCAATCATACACATACACTTTTAAATATCATTAGTCTTGTGTCAGCCACTTCTGAACTTGTTTCTCTAAACGTTAAGGTGTGTTTTGTTTAAGGGCACCACTAGAGCACATTGATTAATTAATCATCGGCTATTGGATGTCAGACATTTGGTATTTCTGACATGTAGTCATCACAGGAAATCCGCTACCTTTTTCCACTCGTAGTAAGGCATCTTTTATATTCACGTTCCCATACAGAGGAAAGCTCATACCACGGAATTTGACCAGTTCTGGTGCACTGGTTGGAAGAAGAAAAAACTCAATCAGTTGAATGGATCCACCGAGGTGTTTCGATCCTGCGACAGAAGCACCTCGGGCGAGCAATTAACCGACTGACTTAAATCCCGCCCCTCCTTGTTTCTCTAAAGCATAAACAGCATGTTAATTTGAATTTTTCAATGTTCTCACTGACTGCTGATAGTTCCGAGTACAGGATATGGACAAATACCGCACACTTTTATCATTTGATTTCAACTTATTCGTGCTTATATCCAATAAAGTTTCAAGCAACCTGACCTGGGCATACACCTCAGCTATCCGGCCTGTCTGTCCAGTACAGTGGGTTAGTTGTTTGTGGGTTAGTGAGAGAGACGAGGGTGTAGTGGCCTTACACCCATTGAGCCTTTAAGAACTCGCTCTGGTTTGGAGCCGGTTCCGGTCTGCGAACCAGCCTGTAGTCCGATAACTTAACCACTGCGCCACCGAGGCCGGTACACTTTTATCAATGGCAAAACAACCAAATCGTGGTACATTTCCAGGTTAACTTTGTGAAGTCAGTAATCGTTTAATCTTTCGACTACTAAAGGCTACAAAAGTGCGTGAATAAGGGCAACTGGTGGCAACCAGGGTGTATACTACCAAATCAAATCCCATAGACGACAATAGTAACATATGTGGCTAAAAATGTGTTGAGGTTATTAAATACTGTTACTGTTTATTTCTTATATTTATTTCTAAAATTCATTAGCTGGTCGCGTTAACGCTAGAACAGAGAGAAGACGTTATTATAATAATAATAATAATAATAATAATAATAATATACTTCTGTCCCGGACTTTGACACTGGTGAAGTCTTAAGCCCAGGATGCGTGTGTTCCGGACATTTGTGGTACATGATCACGTTAAACTAGTATCATATCCTATCCTAACCTATTAATAAACTCGGAAAAAAGACGTGAAAACAATTTTCAGACCTGTATATGACGTACACCTTTCTATGACAATCACCATAGACAGGTTTGACTGTATGTATATACTGTATGTATATATCTACACCCCAAGTGACAATAGGGTGTGATGGGTGGGGTACATATGTTACCTAAACGGACGCAAGTGGGAAGAGGGTGGGGAAATAGAAAGAGACGTGATATCTCGGAATTTAAGGGTCACAAGTGCGAATGGGACGGAGGAGAGACATGCTACTTTGAGACCTAAGCAGTGTTATTGCAATCGTAAAACTGACCGCAATAGTCTCCCACAGGTAAATACCTAAATAACACAATATACACCATCCCTCCCTCATCGTCATCTTTTAAGACACATGCTGCTTGCGACCAATCCTCATTAACAGTTTTTCACTTTGGAATGACGTACATTACCATTGGACTTCCACAAGGTAGTGCTGTCATCTTCGATTGACGTATTTGATGGCTGTTCCACACAAACACGACGGAATCAGTTTTGTTTTCAAACAAAATATAAAAACGTATATATTTTATGTTGATGAATTTGTTGGTTAGTTGTGCTTGTTCCATAGAGAAAACTCTGTTTCCCAGAATATCTATCAACGTGCTCGTGCCATAAGAAAATCTTAATTTGTTTGATATGTCCATTTTCTGGTTCCATATCTGCTCCTATTCTCTCGAGACATTTTCTTTTTCTTTTTCACAGAACCTGCAAAATAACTTGCAGTAACCTTAGGTTTATTGTTTGTTTTCCAAGTCTCCATCCATATTATTTGCCTCGAAAATCTGCAAAAGCCGAAACGGGCATCTTCTTCGTTTCCCAAGAACAGACTCATCGTTGAAGGCAGGACAACTGACATGCTGAATATTCGCTCTGGATACTGCTTCATAGAACACTTGACGGAGAATTCAGAAAACGTCCACACGGGATGCAGCTGTGAGTGAACAAAACATCGCTGTGGCTTAAACTTCTTTTATAGGCCTGTCGGCAACGGTTGCTAAGGCTTCAAGGAATACTCTTGTTTACGGCAACCAGCTCGCGGTAACCAACAAAGACGTCTAACATAATCACATATGGTCATAACTGTTGCACCGTTTAGTGAGAATAACTTATCGCTGATCTGAGCGACAACAGTAACCATTTAGTTTAACGACACCACAGGAGTACATTGCTTGATTTATTAATTAGCTGCTATTGGATGTCAAACATTTGGTAATTTCGACATATAGTCTTAGAGAGGAAACCTGCGACGCTGGGCCATTAGGTATTTCTCGTTCCAGCCAGTGCACCACAATTTGTATTTAAAGATCGTGATATCTGCTATCCTGCCTGTAGGTTCATGCGTACAAAAGATCCCTTGCTATTAATGTATACCAATGTTATTATCAGGCATTCAGACATTAAATATTTCCAGAAACTAACAGGTTACATGGATAACACAAATTAATGTAAAAGCAGAATATAAATTTGAAAGATTTGAAAACATTGACTCTGTATGTACTAGCGCCATATAAGCTAAAGAACAACGGAATCAGTGTGAAATACTATGGGTTAAGGAACTGAATACCTGTGATTTTAAATGGAAACAGGTCGCATACACTAGGTTACACTAGGATAAACGGCCCTGAAAATGACAGTTAAAATGGCCAAAAAAAGGGTCAAAACGGCCGAACAAAAAAAGTAGAACAAAATGTTAAGAGCACATTGATTAATTAATCATCGGCTATTGGATGTCAAACATTTGGTAATTCTAACTGGTACACATCAAATGAAATCCGTTACATTTTTCGTAATGAAGATATGATAAAACAGGAATTATTTAACATTGAATTTAAAGTTTAAAACTGTGATGGGTTTCTGGGATTTACAATCAGTTCTAACTATGCAATATTCTAACACTTTAACCAGTTTGTCAAAGGCCGAGGCATGTAACATACTGCCTCAAGAAAATACATGAATGATATATATATATGTAGTAGTAATCAATGCCCCATTAAACAACGATCTTTCCACCCTATGTGCTGGTTTGGTCATAGCTACTGGTTTTTTAGAGTTTGGGGGGACATTTTTGTTGTTGGCTTTCTTTCCTTTTTTTTTTCTTAATTTTTTTTTTTTTTTTTTTTGGGGGGGGGGGTTGTTTTGGGGTTTTTTGGTTGGTGGTTGTTGGTTGGATTTTTGTTGGAATTATTTTGGGTGTTTTTTTTAGGGGTTCGGTTTTATGTGTGTTGTTTTCGTTGTTTTTGTTTGGTTTTTTGTTGGTTTTTATTTTGTTGTACTCAGTTCATACAGAAGAGCATTAGGACAAGCGAAAAAAAGTTGTTGTTTTTTCGAGTTGTTAACTAGAAATTTCGAGATAGTTTCTAATTATTTCTGCGACTGCGCACAACACACAACTATTCCAACGACTGAAGGGGAACAAGTAGCCTAACTCGTAACAACTTGTGTTTCACATATTTTCATTTAAAGGGACATTCCTGACTTTTCTGCAAATTTTAAGATGTTTTTTGCATACTATATTAGTGGATGTATATTAAACGTGTTTCTGATCGTTCTAATATTTGTACTAGGTTAAATTTTATTTTATTTCCTAATTATTTTTTTTTTCGTACGTACGAAATTATTTTAAGACAAAATCCAGTTTGTCTTCTTACAAATATTAAGACGACCAGAAACACATTGAATATACAGACACTGATATTTTGCAGGTTCTGTCAAAAAGAAAAACGGATGTCCCAAGAGAGTAGGAGCAGATGCGTTTTCTCTATGGGATAAGCACAGCTAACCAAACAAAGTAAAATGTCTAGTGTATTCTTTGAAAACGAGTTGTATGATACTGGGTGGCTTTAGTTAAACAACTTCAAGATGATAGCAGTTCTGTTTCATGGACATCGTACAGGTATATAAGAATCACAACTGTCGGGTTATTGCAACGGACATGTTCATGCATGCATATCTTACACAACGAAAAAAGTAATAAATTAAACTGGACGGATGAATAAGCAAGACTTTTACCGAAATATCAGTATTGTAGGGGACAAACAAAATATATCAATAAAATAACATTCGACCTTTAGAGTAGTTGAAAAAAATCGTTATATGATCTACCCTATACACACAATTGTTATTACTTATCAACTACTTAAAACAATCGTTCATAACATTACTTGTAATATGCATACATAATAGAAGGTCTAAGTGACAAAATTCAGTTTGGAGATGCAAGTCAATTGTGTTCGGTTATTAACATTCATTTGTAACATAGCAAGAAGACCATTCAATATTTTATTCCACATTAATAAAGTAGAACAGCAATATGTTACATTACATTTCATAAAACGAAAAAAACCCCGATGTTAATCTTGACTTTAAAATGATCTAAAACATAAGTTTAGACAAACTTTCATCAATACAATAAATATGCTTTTATATATTGTTTTCAGACCAAAATTTATTCTGCCGACTTTGTGTGGAGCAGCCATCAAATACGTCAGTAGACGTCCAGTGGTAATGCCAGAGCTACAAACTGTTAATGAGGATTGGTGCCAAGCAGAATGCATCTAAAAAGATGACGTTCTTTGTGACACAGATATATTTGATCTTTGTCATCTGCTGACAGAGAGAGAGAGAGAGAGAGAGAGAGAGAGAGAGAGAGAGAGAGAGAGAGAGAGAGAGAGAGAGAGAGAGAGAGAGAGAGAGATGTGTCCGTTCACTGAAATGAATTGTTTTCGAAGCACTAACATGGAGAACACACCCAGATGGCAGCATGGGGAGGTCCTTCCGCTTAAGACACTTATTGTCAGGCTGTTAATTGTCTCCCGCGATGTTGCTGACAGGAAGTAAACATACGAAAGCTGTCAAAATAGCTGCCCACATTTGTATATCTTCTGTGATTGTGAAATCCAGAAATTGCCAGATTAGCTTTAGGTGGTCCAAAGTTAATGTTAGTTTTTGTTGCGAATTATTTTTATTTTAAATTTATCGGCAAGCGGGTTAGTGAGACCCATGTCAACATGAAGAAGACGAATTATATTAATGTACTGGGACACAGTTTTGAAAGCTTTGCTGTGGGCTAGGTAAGAAATGAGTCTCACAATGGTTGCTGTAGTTGCCAGCACTAGCGTGCAACCTGCACCAACTCAAACAATTCACAAAAACCCGTTTATGTGTTGAGTAGGCTATCTTAGTAGACTGGCAGAAGGCTCATCCACATTTCAGCTTTTCTATTCAATTCAGCTGTGAACGTTGCCATTCTTGCACTTGGTCACTGATAGAAAACAGGGATGTCTTAGACTTGTGGCATGGTAGCCAGTAGAGAACAGGGGTGTATGGTCCTAATGCATTTATGAATTTACGAATTTGTCCAGGCTCCTGAAGACGAGATATCGAGTCAACCAACATATTGTCAACACCTTTTATATTCTGAGCCTCGACAGTAACGTTCTATTTCAAACGCAGACAACTGATCCAGTTACAAAACTATATTACTGTCGTAAAATGTATGTATTATGTAGAAGGCCTAGTAAGTTGTATAACTTGTGCCTAAGGTTTTTATTTTGTAATTTTTATTTTAAATTTTATATGGTATATTTAGCAGTTAGATCTCGTGGAGAGAACTCGGCGAGAGTCCATGTACTATCCCTGGACTGCTATGGGCCGGACACCCCCCCCCCCCCCCACCCCACCCGGGTTTAGATGGAAACGTGATATCGCGCCCACGGGCGTGATATTTTTAACCTTTTTTTGAGTAATATAGCCCCATTTTGATATCTTAAAATGTTACTTTTATTATTTTAACTATGTATTAAAATGATTTATATGTTAACCTCCCCTTAACATTTTAAACTATTGATGTGTTTTATATGTATGTATTGATGTTTTAACTATTTCTTTTATACATATACAAATCAGTTTCCAGCATTGGCTTCACTGCCTTCATGCCATTATAAAAAAAAAAAACTAGGAGATTTCACCTGAGCAATTTGATGGAAATAATCTGTAACGAACTTTAGACGTTATCTGTATCCGTGGTATTTAAAACTGTGACGAAAACCGTGTCCTACTTTATATGAGGTCGGTCACTAGTATCTACTTATTCAAAGCTGGGTTAAGCCGACTGAAGGTTAGATTAATAGCTTCTTTGGATTGTGTATCAATAATAAAAGCGTGTGGATAGCTTGGATTGTTTTAGCTTCAGTTTTAATAAAAGTTCAAGTTCTTTACTGCTTTAAGTTTTTACAACTTATCAGCATGATACAATGTACAACAAAATAATAAATATATACAGGATATGTACAGGCTAATAGTGGAGAATGATCTAGTAAATAATAATACTTATTATTATTATTATTATTATTATTATTATTATTATTATAAAGTAATTAAGGTTCTATTGACTTACATTACTTAATATATAAGTTATTATTAAGTATACTGAGAGATACATGTATTATTGGTTTAATAAACATGTAAACAAATAGTGCTATACTGAATAAACAGAAGTAATGTTAATATTAACCAGTTTGCTCCAATAGCTGATCTCTAACGGCATTTGTTCTAAATAAATATCTTTCAAAATTATTAAGTTCTTTAGCATTGCCAGACGCTAATAGCTGGGTAACTTTGAAAACTATTCGACGTCCATGGTAATATGTTTTAATAAATTTCATTCTTAAATAATTATATTGTGCGCACTGGGTGATAAAATGATACTTGTCTTCTTTTGTATGTTTGTCACATTTTCTCTGTGACCTTTCAATATTTCCAATTATAATGACAAATTCAGAGTTTAAAGCAGGTTCTCAAATGAAATGTTGGCAATCATACATGTTCACTTTTAAAGTATCGTTAGTCTTGTGTCGACCACTTCTGGACTTCTTTTGTTTAAGGGCACCACTAGAGCACATTGATTAATTAATCATTGGCTATTGGATGTCAGATATTTAGTAATTCTGACACGTAGTCTTAGAGAGGAAACCCGCTACATTTTTCCACTAGTAGTAAGGGATATTTTATATCCACTTTCCCACAGAGAGGAAAGCTCATACCACGGAATTTGATGAGTTGTGGTGCACTGGTTGGAAGGACAAAAAACTCAATTAGTTGAATGGATCCACCGAGGTGTTTCGATCCTGTGACAGAAGCACCTCAGGCGAGCAATTAACCGGCTGAACTAAATCTCACCCATCCTTGTTTTTCTAAAAAAGAAAGAATTTTTTTTATTTAAGGATGCACTCAACACATTTTATTTACGGTTATATGGCGTCAGACATATGGTTAAGGACCACACAGATTTTGAGAGGAAACCTGCTGTCGCCACTTCATCGGCTGCTCTTTTCGATTAGCAGCAAGGGATTTTTTATTTGCGCTTCCCACAGGCAGGATAGCACAAACCATGGCCTTTTTTGAACCAGTTATGGATCACTGGTCGGTGCAAGTGGTTTACACCTACCCATTGTGCCTTACGGAGCACTCACTTAGGGATTGGAGTCGGTATCTGGATTAAAAATCCCATGCCTCGACTGGGATCCGAACCCAGTACCTACCAGCCTGTAGACCAATGGTCTAACCACGACGCCAACGAGGCCGGTAAATCCAGAAAAAAATACAATTTATTTTTATATATTAATAATAAAACAAAATACATTTAAACGCATTTTATTACAACTTTTATGGTTTTATTAAAACATCATCAGGCGTGTGTGTGGGAGGGGGGGGGGGGGGGGGGGGGGGGTATTTCACATTTTGTTCCAGAAAAATTCACACACTTTATATTATATAATTTTGAAGACATGCTTGGAAAATTATATAAATGTAATATTATGTACGCATAATGCAGTAGCCATCAGTTTGAAGTATTTTTGTTTTTAGATACTTGTTTTACCTCCTGATTCGTATGTTGTTGGTCATAGTTTCTTATTTTTGTATCATTTGGGCGTTTTTGGTGATGTTTATAGCTATTTTGCCAATGACTTTCGTCGTTGTCTCTACTCTTTTCCCAATTTAATCGTGAAGTGTTTCATTGCAAACTGTGGTCTCCATCTCATCGTCTTGATTGTCCAACATCATCGGGCATCATTGGCTCCCTATAATAATTTTATACTTAAATTTTATGTTATGTCATATTTCTAACTGTGCTAAATTATTTATATTATTTTATAGTAGCGTTTTCCATTGTACTTTACTTATAGTTATATTAGTGTGACGGAACATGCTCTTAATTTTGTTTTCGCCTGTGGCGATATTAATTGTTTTAGAGGGTCGTGTGCAGTTCCAATATGCACTTAAGCCCAAGTGGGCACTTTGTTACGTAATACCTCTGCGCGACGGTGGTCGTGCTGTTTTCAATACACACCCAGACCAGGTGCGGAGGCCATGTGGCCAGTAGTTACGTAATACCTCCGCGAGTGTGGTTTTTACGACCGTGATTTTGGCGACTAAGCGTCAGCAAGTCTGGCCATCTTAGGAAAATTGCCGTCTTGGTCGCTGTGGAAATATCACTTGTAGGTATTCGGTACCGCGATGTGTCCCCAGGCGATATTCGGTTTTATAATAAATAGCTAAGGTTTTAGAGATATCAGGGAGGAACATATTGGAATGCTTCCAGGGAACGTTAGTCCGTTTGGACATGGTAAATATATATTTCTGCTCTGTTGTATAACCTTGATGTGATTGATGTGACTTTAAATATTTTAATACTGTATTATACCAATATTATTTAGACAGTGTTTCCGGTAAACTGACGAAGTAAACTGTAGGCTTCACTGTCTAAAATTATTAAAGCTTAACCAGTCATCCTAGAGGACCTAGGTAAACTGAAGGTTATTGTTTTTATGGTGATATGTACCAGTATTAAGTCTGTATTACAAGGTTACTGAATGAGTAGTTAAGGGTTAATTAAAAATTAACCAGTTAGGAATAGAGTTGTAATTCCTTTATTAATTAAGTTCCCCTGGAAGCGTTTCTCAAATTATCACACGTGTGTGCGTGTTGTGTCACGGTGGAGTGGTTAGAATATTGTGTAAACTAGACACCTAGTGATTAACTAATTAAGTGATCAGTTCTGGGTTGTTATTATTATTGTTGTTGTTAATTAACTACTGCGGCAGTACATTTGTCAGCGTAGTATTAATACAGATTCCAAAGTGTATTGTGTTTTTGTTGTGTTTTCTGGTGAACTAACGTGCTATATTACATATACTTTATATAAGATCTTATCGCTGATCATACGTAGACGAGCCACTCGGGTTTTTGAACTGCCCGATACAGAGAGATCTAATAGATATACAGTTAGGAGAGATATTTGGATAATCGTGTTTTATTCAGTTACGGGTATTATAGGATCCCCGTGACAATTAGTATGTGATATTCTGTTATCAGTTTGATGTGATAATATTCAATAATCAAAGGCATTGTGGCAAATATAGAGCATTAGCATAGCTTTTATGCACGTCTTTCAAAGCACTCACCATTCCGTACATAAGGTAAAAGGGAGAAAACTGTGTGCTTGCATGTTTGGATTTGTTGTAGGCAGTACTAAACCAAATAACTTCCGGCTGGGTCAAATTCGAGAGAAGTGAATACCACATGTCCTGTGATTGGTTATAAATGTGAGTGTGTTGTTTCATCTGGGCAAAAACGTATTCCATTTTATTCCATCTAGTACCACTGTGTCAAATAGTTAAATACGAGCATGCGACACTCGCTACACTGATCTACTAGTGGTAGTACTAAACCAAATAACTTCCTGTTGGGTCAAAGTTCGAGGTGCACCCAACTTTTGATAGAGAAGTGAACAGCACAAGTCGTGTAATTGGTGATAAATGTGAGTGTGTTGGTTTAAAAAAAAAAAAAAAAAAGTTTTATCTGGGCAAACAATGTATGCAATTTGTTTTCATCTTGTGCCACTGTGTCAAGTAGCCTTGTGCTTGAAACATGTATGAGGTACCTGTGAAAAAGGTACTCGAATTTTGTGCGGAACTAGGTGTAGTCATAGACACTACCCATTATCTCAGAAATAAGCAGCTTGACCCCTATATTTTTCTGATTCACTTTAAGGGTAAGAGGTGGTAGTATTTATATCTGTGGCGTTTATGTCGATTGATACGCTGCATGTAGGAGTTTTAGCTACATACGTTACATTTGTCGTCTATGGGATTTGATTTGGTAGTATACACCCTATATTATACACCCTATAGTACAAATTCAGTGTTTCATCGCAAACTGTGGCTTCCATCTCATCGTCTGAATGTCCAACCTGTAATAATTTTATAATTATGTTTTATAATGTCATATTTCTGACTGTGCTAAATTATTTATAGTATTTTAAAGTAGCGTTTTGCATTATACTTTACACATAATCGTGCAAGATTGGTTCCCTACAATAATTTTATACTTAAATTGTATGTTATGTGATATTTCTAACTGTGCTAAATTATTTATATTATTTTGAAGTAGAGTTTTCCGTTGTACTTTATTCATAGGTATATTAGCATGTGCTATTCTGTTATCACTTTTATGTGATAATATTCATTAATCATAGGCATTGTGGAAAATATAGGGCATTAGCATAGCTTTTATGCACGCCTTTCAAAGCACTCCCGTAACCTTTTGTGAATATCTAATATAATTAGTTTTCAATGCCTGTGTCATTCATTAAAGGGATATTCCTGAGTTTGCTGCAATGTTTAAGATGTTATCGACTAACAGAAACTTTTTAACGATTGTAATTAAATATCAAATATATTTTCCTGCATAAAATATCAGTGGCTGTATATTAAACATGTTTCTGATCGTTCTAATATTTGTACTGGGTTAAATTTCGTTTTATTTCCTAAAATATATTTTTTCGTACGTACGAAATTATTTGAAGACGAACTCCAGTTTGGGCTTCTTACAAATATTAAGACGACCAGAAACACATGAATATATAGACACCGATATTCTAAACCAGAAAATATATTTAATATGTAAGTTTAATCGTAGAAATATTTTATTAGTCGGAAACACTTTCCGCCAGTTGTCATAAACACCCGAAGAGCCAGTTCCCTCTGGAAGATCGTAAAAAGGGAGACAATTTTGTGTTTGTATGTTTGGATGTGTTGTAACTACAACTTGCAGTAATAATGTGTCCCATTCTGCATCACCGTCTAGCTTCAAAAGCATGTTCTCCAATGTTGTTTGACTAAATCTCACTGAAATAGGAAACATCCGAGTTATTACTTTAACTAATATCTAAACGGATAAAACATATCTCATACATAACAAAACATTCTTTCACAACGTGTCTTTTATCAATTCACAAATTCTGTTTACATATTATACACAAAATTAAATATACATATATAATTATGTTAGTGTTTTGACAAATGCCTTTGGCCGACACATCGGGAAACGGCGTTTTGTTTTTATGAAATCTAGTTATTATTATTATAACGATTATCACAATCGATCTTACTAAAGTAAACGTGTAATAATAAATAATATATATATATATATATATATATATATATATATATATATATATATATATATATATAGTAGGATGGTCCAGGTTAATGTAGAAACAAGTTCTACTTAGCATGTATATGTATACTACCTATTAGTCCATTCCACTGCGGGTGGTAGGCGGTGGTGTGGTGGTGTACAACTTGTAGAGCGTCTGTAATAGCATCAACAAAGTCATTGATGAACTCGCGACCCTGATGGCTAAAACCGAAGCTCAGTACTGGAAACATTACATTCGTTAATAATATTTATTTCGTTTCTAAAAATATCAACATATATTAACTACATTAATTGTATACATTTTTATTTTAATAAGAGCTGCACATTTGTCTTGATTAAAGTAATTAATAATATTCAACATTGTTTTAAAATAATGCTCATTAATTGAGAATAATTTAATAAAGTTGCCATAAAAATAACTCCAGTAAAAACTGGGCAACACCTAATGCTTGCTTCGTTGGCAAAGCTTTTTCCTGACCCCTCATTATGTAGTAGCACGTTACTGTGCAAATATATTGGTTCCCATTGCCAGCTTCCCTCAGAGGGTCATCCAGATCTATGCCAATCTATAAAATATAATCTTAATATTTGCACGAACAAATAAATATTTAAAGGTAAGTCATATTTTATAATGGTTGACAATTACTAATGTAAATATTTAAAACATAATGATAATGTGTAAAGCGTACGAGAATGATTGAATTATGATTTTAAGAAATGTATTAAAAATAACTTTCTCATATCCAATCTTCGGGCTTTGTAACAGGAATGGGGAATAGGAGTGGAGCGACTTTATTGGGTTTTCCGTTGACCCTCAGGCATCCTTGAAAGGCCTGGAGAAATTTGGCCTCCAATATATTTTCTGAATTTTGTCTAGAGTCTTATCTCTACCGAAATGACCACCTAAAAGGAAAAACAGTAAGACTTTTATAATATTTATTTGTATACGTTTTTTTATGCACCCATTGGGCTATTTCTCGTTCCACGACTGGCACATCAAAGCCCGTGGTATGTGCTATCCTGTCTATGGGATGGTGCATATAAAAGATCCCTTGCTGCTAATCGAAACGAGTAGCACATGAAGTGGTGACAGCGGGTTTCCTACCTTAATATCTGTATGGTCCTTAACCATATGGCCGACGCCATATAACCGTAAATAAAATGTGTTGAGTGCGTCGTAAAATAAAACATTTCCTTTCCATTTATTTATGCAATATAATTTAACTGGTAAAATATTTATACGCATTCAAAATCATATATTGGTGTAATTATACAGAGGTATACAATAATGGTATTTTAACGTTACCTTTAAAATAATTTATACATTGCGTTGTATTATTGCGTAGGATTAAACCCTGTGAGACATAAAATGTTAATAAGTAGCTGCCTATACGTACCCGATAGCCTGGCATGCATAGAATTCAAAGCTTCTTCGATATCTGCGTCATTCATTAACACGTTCCGCCAGTTGTCATAAATGCTTGAAGAGCCAGAACCTTTTGGAAGATGGTCATTATTTTGTTGTTTGTTGGGGGTTTTTTGGGGTTGTTGTGTTTTTTTTAATTAAAATAAAGTATGCCTTTGCAAACTGAAAAAAAACAACCCAATATAACTTTTCATATTATTATAATTAAAACCGGCTTATTTTAAATAGATATATAAACTTCTATTTAGATGATTGCAAAAAGGACGCCCAGCCTTGGAGAGAAAGTTTAGCAGACTCGGAGTACTAGGAATGAAAGCTCGGCGGACTTGTAGTACTAGCAATGAAAGCCTGGCGGACTTGTAGTACTAGCAATGAAAGTCCAGCGGACTTGTAGTACTAGGAATGAAGGTCCTGCTAGTACCCAAGCAGACCAGTATTACAGTGAAAGGAATCTGTGTCCGACAGGAACAAAGTCCTAGGTGTACTATATAGAAACTAACATAGGAACATCAAATCCGGAATGCAAATCCGGGTAGGACTAATGATCTTCAGGTGTGGAGCTCCGATGGGACCACTGTTCCTAGGAACTGAGGTCTTGCATTCGTTTTGCACCGGTACAGGCTCCAACCCAGATCGAGTTCTCAAGAGCTCACTGGGTAGGTGTAAGGTCACTACACCGTCTTTTCTTTCACTAACCACTAACCAACTAACAACTAACCCACTGTCGTGGACACACAGACCTGACAGCCGACAGCGTGCTTGAATCTTAATTGGATATAAGCACGACTTGAAGGCAGTACCCCTCTCTCTCTCTCTCTCTCTCTCTCTCTCTCTCTCTCTCTCTCTCTCTCTCTCTCTCTCTCTCTCTCTCTCTCTCTCTCCCTATTCCTTGCCCTATTTCCACTTGGGGTCAAAACCAAGGCATCAATTGTTTTATGGACAGCGTGGTTGATCCTTAATAACACATAAACACGAAAATAATATCACCACAATTAACTTAATCACATTCTCTCATCATTGAAACTAATTAATTAAAACTTTTAAAAATAAAAGGAAAATAAAACACAGATCGTCATCAAATATTTAATGTATTGACAATAGATTCATTTAACAATGAATACAGTTTTATGGAATACTTATGTCAGTAACAAATAAGACATTTTAATAAGTTTAAACATTTTATTTAAATCAAATTATTTTTCCTATATGTTCAAAAAGTTCAACAAGTCCAACAGTGTGTTCATTTTTTCTTCAGTACGCCTCCTGTTCGAAATAGGCGAAGTTTCGGCCACTCCATATTAACTTATTGTTAAACCAAAACGAAATTGTTTACAAAACAACAGCAGCATTTCTATAGGAGGATGGCACGGACTATAGTTACAGAGTTGGCGATCAAATATTTTTTTGTATAAAACCGAGTCAAAAGTCAATCCAGGAAGAATATTTTCGCATTGATAACGTGCGAAAATCCCTCATGTCCGAAATATAGGTGTCTCTTCGTGGACAAATACCGTCGCAGGCGAGAAGAACCTCGAAAAAATAACAAAAATTCACTGTCAGTTATGAAGGTTTAGCCGAACGTTTTCTCCATCCTTCCCGAGTCCTTGATCGCTGAAGAATCTCTCTAGATCTTCTCGTGCTCGTTGTGCCGGGCTGCAAAGCAGTTCTTCCGCATCTTTGCCGAAGCCGAAACGACCCTCATCTTTGTTTTTCAGCAACAGACCCATCATTGAAGGCAGTACAAGTGACATGATGAATTTTAACTCTTGGTACCGTTTCGTGAAAATACTACTCGAGACCGTATGAACTGACAGGTCGGGTATAGCTGTGTGCGTCTGAGGCAAAAGACACAGCTCCAAGCTTTATATACATGTCACCCGTCAGCGGTTGCTAACGTTGGATGTTCAGCTCGCGGTAACCAACAAAGCCGTTTAACATAATCACATATGGTCATAACTGTTGCACCGTTTAGTGAGGCTATGTTATCGCTGATCTGAGCGACAACAACAACCGTTTTGTTTAACGATACCACTGGAGCAGATCGATTGGTTTATTAATCATCTGCTATTGGATGTCAAACATTTGGTAATTTCGACATATTCTTAGCG
Organism: Gigantopelta aegis; assembly: GCF_016097555.1. Taxonomy (NCBI): domain Eukaryota; kingdom Metazoa; phylum Mollusca; class Gastropoda; order Neomphalida; family Peltospiridae; genus Gigantopelta; species Gigantopelta aegis. Next base: position 29,202,895 of record NC_054710.1, read on the forward strand.
AAGAAACCCGCCACGTTTTTTCCATTAGTAGCAATTCATCTTTTATATGCACCATCCCATAGACAGGATAGCACATACCACGACCTTTGATATACCAGTCGTGGTGCACTGGCTGGAACGAGAAATAGCCCAATGGGCCCACCGACGGGGATCTTTGAACGACATTACTACAGGCCCGTTCGAAAGATATGTGAAATGGATCGGCAACCGGTATGGTGTTGGTGGGTAGAGGTGGAGTGCACAGGCACATAAAAAATATATATTAGAGAATAGGTTAGAGGACATTCAAGCTAATAAACAGACACACACGCACCACACGTACACACACACACACACACACACACACACACACACATATATATATATATACAGTGATAATTTTCTTAATTACTGTGGAGGGGGTGTTGTGATGGGCAGGACATAGTCAAGTGGTATAGTCGTGATGGAAGAGGCTTAACGCAGGTTAACACTTGTTGGCCAATCCCCAGACAACTACTGCTTTTAATGGCAATAAATATTGTTTGAGAGCAATTTCACTGAAAAGGTTGCAAACTGGCAGTTATTCCTAAACAGACCATACTACCTAGAAAACTAAAGTTTAGTGTTGTTTCTTTTCATATCGCATATCAATAGAGGTACAGGAACATTGGGGACATTTGTAGAACATTTTCCATTAGGGTTTTGAATTTAAGAGCAGATATGTGTGAAATTTCATAGGTTTCGCAGTCTCATTTGGTTGTATACTACCAAATCAAATCCCATAGACGACAATAGTAACATATGTTGCTAAAACTCCTACCTGCAGCGTATAAATCAACATAAACGGATAGAAATACTATCATCCCTCACACTACAAGTGAATCAGAAACAAATTGGGGGTCAAGCTGGTCACTTCTGAGATAATGGCTAGCGTCTATGACTACCCTAGTTCCGCAAAAAATTCGAGTATTTTGTTTACAGATACCCCATACATGGTTCAAGCAAAAGGCTATTTGACACAGTGGTACTTGATGAAATAAAATTGCATACATTTTTTGCATAGATCAAACTATTTTGTTTGACAACCAACACACTCACATTTATCACCAATCACAGGACTGGTGAAACATTTATTTCATAAGGGTAAAATTCCTTTTGTTTTTGAAACTGGGCATAGGCGTACGGGCTCCAATGTTTGTAGGGTGGGGAGGCTGATTTTACTCAAATTAAATGAATATGCCTGAACGTGGATAACAGCATTTATTAATATTTTCATTGGTACCAAATTGTGATATAGGGGTGCATACGAATCACTATGCATTTGTGCATGAATTACAACCACGATTATGAGTAGAATGATGGAAATACATGGTGAAAACGTGTATCGTTTTTGCCAGTATTTGAGGATTAGTTCCAGCTGTGGATGGAATAGCCCTGTCTCACATGGATACATAATGGAGGATTATTTTTCTCCCATCCAGTAGATGGAAAAAAGTATTTTGGGAAAACTTGAAAAACCTACTTACTTTTTTTTTTCATCTTACAATAAAATAATCATAACCATTGAAACGATCGTACCCAAAAATGGTTTATATTAAAAGTATAAACCGAAAATGATAGTATAATTCCCGCACTAGAGCGGTTACTGGCTCCACATCACTCCCCTTAAACCAGTTCGAAGAAGAGCTATTGTTTAGCTCTGGATGGGAGCCGGTACCGGGCTGCGAACCCAGTACCTACCAGCCTTATGTTTGATGGCTTAACCACGACACCACAGAGACCATGCATGTATTAAAGTGAGTAGCGCAAAGCTTGGTAGCTTGGTATAACCAAGTGAATGAATGAATGGATGTTTAACGACACCCCGCACGAAACATGCATTGGCTATTGGGTGTCAAACTGTGGTAAATGCAAAAATAATGGGATGATAAACACCAGTATAAGAATCCAAGAGTTAAATAAAAACACAATGTAAAGAACTGTTTAAAAATACAAATATCACATATAGGTCAAATTAAAATTTAGAATAAAAGTCAGTATCAAGTAAAAATTGTAATAAACGTTATGTATAAAATCGAAAGGATTACATCACATATCTTTGACCCAATATATCTTTTCTAGTTTCTTTAAGATGATGGCAGTCTGCTCTCCCAGTATTGGCTTCACAGCCTTCATCCCAAAATATATTTCACCTAATCAATTTGATGGAAATAATCTGTATCCATGGTATTTAAAACTGTGACGAAAACATTGTCTCACTTTATATGAGGTCGGTCACAAATACTTACTTATTCAAAGCTGGGTTAAGTTGACAGAATAATAAATATATACAGGATATGTTCAGAATTATGGCGGAGAGTGATTTAGTAAATAATAATAATAATAATAATAATAATAACTGAGGTTCTATTGACTTATATTATTGACATATAATATTTAATACATACAAGTCATTATTAAGTATACTGAGAGATACATATATTATTGGTTTAATATACATGTACACTAATAGTGCTAAACTGAATAAATAGAAGTAATGTTAATATTAACCAATTTGTTTCAATAGCAGATCTCTAACGGAATTTGCTCTAAATAAATATTGTACGAGATTATTAAGTTCTTTAGCATTGTCAGACGCCAATAGCTGGGTAACTTTGAAAACGCTTGGACGTCTATGGTAATATGTTTTAATAAATTTCTTTCTTAAATCATTATATTGTGATCAGGGTGTATACTACCAAATCAAATCCCATAGACGACAATAGTAACATGTGTGACTAAAACTCCTACCTGCAGCATATCAATCAACATGAACGCTACGGATATAAATACTACCACCCCTCACACTTAAAGTGAATCGGAACAAATTGGAGGTCAAGCTGCTTGTTTCTGAGATAACGGGTAGCGTCTATGACTACATTATTTCCGCAAAATATTCTAGTACTTTTTTTTACAGGTACCCCATACATGTTTCAAGCACAAGGCTACTTGACACATTGGTACTAGATGAAATAAAATTGCATATTTTTTTACCCAGATGAAACTTATTTTTTACAATCCAACACACTCACATTTATAACCAATCACAGGACTTGTGGTGTTCACTTCTCTATCAAAAGTTGGGTGCACCTCGAACTTTGACACAGCCGAAAGTTATTGGTTTAGTACTACCATCACTGTAGGATAAAATTATACGCGTCTTCTATTTCATTTTTGTCACATACAAATGTAGTGTACATTTTCTCTGTGATCTTTCAATATTTCTGTCAGTGTGCTCTAGTGGTGTAGTTAAACAAAACAAACTATTCATTATTTCTATACCTGCCAAATTCTATATTTAATGTATGTGCACATATTCTGATTTTAGTTATTTCTTTTAAATGACGAACGTCCAATGGTTTTCTGAGATAATCTTGTAATATGAAATGTTTTAACAAATGTTTGGAGTTATTATTATTCTACTGTAACATTGCTGTTTGAATATGTCAGTTATCCTTTCTCTAGTTATATGTAAGCATTGTTATCAACAAGTGCTAAGTTCCATATATAATTTAAACATAGTTTGTTTAGTTCCTGTTTGACCTTCGTTAACCTGTCATCTTCAAACTGAACCATTTCCTCATATATAGTTCTTAAAGGGACATTCCTGAGTTTGCTGCAATTTTTAAGATGTTATCGACTAACAGAGACCTTTTAACGATTGAAATTACATATCAAATATATTTTTCTGCATAAAATATTAGTGGCTGTATATTAAACGTGTTTCTTGTCGTTTTGATATTTGTACTAGGTTAAATTTCATTTTATTTTCTACAGTTTTTGTTTTCGTACGTACGAAATTATTTGAAGACAAAATCAAGTTTGGGCTTCTTACAAATATTAAAACGACCAGAAACACATTGCATATTATATAGACACTGATATTCTAAACAAGAAAATATATTTAATATCCAAGTTTAATCATAGAAATATTTTATCAGTCGGAAACATCTTACAATACAGCAAACTCAGGAATGTCTCTTTAATATATTGTTATAATCATAATTTGCATTGGGAATCGTTCTATTTCACTATAAACAAAGCATTACAAGTTCTATTTTTTGGACCACTAATAGTTTTTTTACAGAACTGTATATGATTTTGTTTTCAATGTCTTGGCCAGGATGAAAACCCGACACTTCAGATCAAAAGTAAAGTTTTTTTTATTTAACGACGCCACTAGAGCACATTGATTTTTTATCTTATCATCGGCTATTGGACGTCAAACATATGGTCATTCTGACACTGTTTTTAGAGGAAACCCGCTGTCGCCACATAGGCTACTCTTTTACGACAGGCAGCAAGGGATCTTTTATTTGCGCTTCCCACAGGCAGGATAGCACAAACCATGGCCTTTGTTGAACCAGTTATGGATCACTGGACGGTGCAAGTGGTTTACACCTACCCACTGAGCCCTGCGGAGCACTCACTCAGGGTTTGGAGTCGGTATCTGGATTAAAACTCTCATGCCTCGACTGGGATCCGAACCCAGTAACTACCAGCCTGCAAACCGATGGCCTAACCCCGACGCCACCGAGGCCGATCACACTTCAGATCAGTGATTAAGAATAATATTAACGTAGGTGTCAAACACAGATAGCATTGTTTCAATATTACACAGAGTTTAAAGTTTCCTACCAAACTGATTTATAGTATTGTCTTCACTGTTTCTTGTTATTATATCAACATCAGGTACGTAATCTGCAACGTTTGATAACATATGACCTGGAAATTCGGCTAGTCTGTCATAGGCAATGAAATTAGAACCGGTATCAGCACGACTATTAAAATAGCCAATAGCAATAGTGTTACTTAACTCAGAATATCTAGCTATGCTTCCTGCAAGAGTTATAATAAGTGCTATTAATAGGACGTATATAATTAACAAGCATATAAAATATCTCTACCAACACTTACACCACTGGACACAATCTTCAATATCACAATGCTATCACACACTTTCTCAACGCAAGAACAGTAATCTTTAAAACAATCTCGAATACAAATAACTATACCTGTCCCTTTGAAATGGTCTCTAGGTACACTAATTGTAACATAGTTGGGTTGGGTTATTCCACTGTCATCTATTCAACATTCATATAAAAATGTCATATTTAAAAATTACTTGTACAGCTCTCATGTGGCTATTTAAAATACTTTCATTTAGTTAATATCAGATTTATTATGGTTTAGCTTCAGTTTTAATATCGCTTCTTCGTTGCTATTTCAGATACTTTCATTTAGTTAATATCAGATTTATTATGTTTTAGCTTCAGTTTTAATATCGCTTCTTCGTTGCTATTTCAGATACTTTCATTTAGTTAATATCAGATTTATTATGTTTTAGCTTCAGTTTTAATATCGCTTCTTCGTTGCTATTTCAGATACTTTCATTTAGTTAATATCAGATTTATAATGTTTTAGCTTCAGTTTTAATATCGCTTCTTCGTTGCTATTTCAGATACTTTCATTTAGTTAATATCAGATTTATTATGTTTTAGCTTCAGTTTTAATATCGCTTCTTCGTTGCTATTTCAGATACTTTCATTTAGTTAATATCAGATTTATAATGTTTTAGCTTCAGTTTTAATATCGCTTCTTCGTTGCTATTTCAGATACTTTTATTTAGTTAATATCAGATTTATAATGTTTTAGCTTCAGTTTTAATATCGCTTCTTCGTTGCTATTTCACATACTTTCATTTAGTTAATATCAGATTTATAATGTTTTAGCTTCAGTTTTAACATCGCTTCTTCGTTGCTATTTCAGATACTTTTATTTAGTTAATATCAGATTTATAATGTTTTAGCTTCAGTTTTAATATCGCTTCTTCGTTGCTATTTCAGATACTTTTGTTTAGTTAATATCAGATTTATTATGTTTTAGCTTCAGTTTTAATTCTGCTTCTTCGTTGCTATTTCAGATACTTTTATTTAGTTAATATCAGATTTATAATGTTTTAACTTCAGTTTTAATACCACCCCTTCCTTGCTATTTCATACCACAACCATCTACTCAACGCGACCAGCGGCCACAAGTTTTGAAGCAAAAAGGCGAAAATTAACTCCTGTCGGGGCCATAAAATTGCATCCGAAAAAAAAAGGAGTTTAAAGCAGGCTCTCAAATGAAATGTTGGCAATCATACACATACACTTTTTAAGTATCGTTAGTCTTGTGTCGGCCACTTCTGGACTTGTTTCTCTACACGTTAAAGTGTGTTTTGTTTAAGGGCACCACTAGAGCACATTCATTAACTAATCATCGACTATTAGATGTCAGACATTTGGTAATTCTGACATGTAGTTATCACAGGAAACCCGCTACCATTTTCCACTCGTAGTAAGGCATCTTTTATATTCACTTTCCCATACAGATGAAAGCACATACCACGGAATTTGACCAGTTCTGGTGCACTGGTTGGAAGGAGAAAAAACTCAAACAATTGAGAGGATCCACCGAGGTGTTTCGATCCTGCAACAGAAGCACCTCAGGCGAGCATTTAACCGACTGACCTAAATCCCGCCTCTCCTTGTTTCTCTAAAACATAAACAACACTTTAGATGTTGTTGTTGTTGTTGTTTGTTCAATTAATTGGTCAAAGTTACCGCATGAACTTTCCAGTAGGATGCATGGTTATTTCCACTTTTCGATGTTCTGAATGACTGCTCATTCCGAGTGCAGGATATGGGCAGATACCTCACACTTTTGTCATTTCATTTCAACTTATTTCCGTGTTTATATCCAATCAAGTTTCAAGCACGCTGTCCCGGGCACATACCTCAGCTATCTGGCCTGTCTGTCCAGGACAGTGGGTTAGTTGTTAGTTGGTTAGTCAGAGAGAAGAGGGTGTAGTGGCCTTACACCTACCCATTGAGCCCTTAAGAACTTGCTCTGGTTTGGAGCCGGTACCAGTCTGCGAACCAGCCTGTAGTCCGATAACTTAACCACTGCGCCACCGAGGCCGGTACACTTTTATCAATGGCAAAACAACCAAAGCATGGTACATTTCCAGGTTAACTTTTTTTAAGTCAGTAATCGTTTAATCTTTCGACTACTAAAGGCTACAAAAGTGCGTGAATAAGGGCAACTGGTGGCAATCAGGGTGTATACTACAAAATCAAATCCCATAGTCGACAATAGTAACATATGTGGCTAAACGTCCTACCTACAGTGTACCAATCGACGTAAACACCACAGATATAAGTACTACCGCCCCTCACCCTTAAAGTCAATAAAAAAACATTGGGGTTCAAGCTGCTCGTTTCTGAGATAACAGGTTGCGTCTATGACTACCCTAGTTCCGCACAAACTTTGAGTATTTTATTATATAGGTATCCCATACATGTTTCAAGCACAAGGCTACTTGACACAGTGGTACTAGAAAGACAATTGCATACATTTTTTGCACAGATGAAACTTTTATTTTACAACCGAGACACATTTATCAGCAATTACAGGACTTGTGTTGTTAATTTCTCAATCAAAAGTTTGGTGCACCTCGAACTTTGACCCAGCCGGTAATTATTTGGTTTAGTACTACCACCAGTAGATCAGTGTAACAGGTGTTTTACCTTTGAATCATAAACCCATGAGATGTAATCAACAGTAATAATTAAAAACAGTTCGAGAGAGAGAGCCTTATTACATAAAACAACTGGTGTTTAAAATGTTAAGTTTTGAGGTTATTAAATACTGCTACTGTTTATTTCTCAGGGTTTGGAGTTGGTATCTGGATTAAAAGTCCCATGCCTCGACTGGGATCCGAACCCAGTACCTACCAGCCTGTAGACCGATGGCCTAACCACGACGCCACCGAGGCCGGTTCGCTAGAACAGAGAGCAGACGTTATTAAAATAATAATAATAATAATAATATACTTCTGTCCCGGACTTAGACACTGGTGAAGTCTTAACCCAGGATGCGTGTGTTCCAAACATGTGTGGTACATGATCACGTTAAACTAGTATCATATCCTATGCTAACCTATTAATAACTCGGAAAAAAGACTTGAAATTTTGTTTCAGACCTGTATATGACGTCCACCTTTCTATGACAATCACCATAGACAGGCTTGACTGTATGTATATACTATATGTATATATCTACACTCCAAGTGACAATAGGGTGGGAAGAGGGTGGGGAAATAGAAAGAGGGGTGATCTTCGTGGGCTACACATTGAAGTAGGGTGTGGAGAAAAGATGAGACGTGATACCTCGGAGTTTAAGCGTCACAAGTGCGAATGGGACGGAGGAGAGACATGCTACTTTGAGATCTAAGCAGTGTTACTGCAATCGTAAAAATGACCGCAATAGTCACTCACAGGTAAATACCTAAATAACACAATTTACACTCTGCCTCTCTCTCTCTCCTCTCTCTCTCTCTCTCTCTCTCTCTGCTCTATATATATATATATATATATATATATATATAATATATATATATATACATATATATATATATATATATATATATATAATTCGCACAATTTGTATGGGTCATTTGTTAAATTACACCGATGTTCGTCCATCAGTAGATGACAAAGTTCAAATATATCTGTGTCACAAAAAAAACGTCATCTTTTAAGACACATTGTGCTTGCCACCAATCCTTATTAACAGGTTTTCACTTTGGTATGACGTACATTACCACTGGACTTCCACAAGGTAGTGCTGTCATCTTCCATTGACGTATTTGATGGCTGTTCCACACAAACACGGCGGAATCAGTTTTGGTTTGAAACAAAATATAAAAACGTATGTATTTTATGTTGATGAATGTGTTGGTTAGTTGTGCTTGTTCGATAGAGAAAACTCTGTTTCCCAGAATATCTATCAACGTGCTCGTGCCATAAGAAAATCTTAATTTGTTTGATATGTCCATTTTCTGGTTCCACATCTGCTCCTATTCTCTCGAGACATTATTTTTTTTCTTTTTCACAGAACCTGCAAAATAACTTGCAGTAACCTTAGGGTTATTGTTTGTTTTCCAAGTCTCCATCCATATTATTTGCCTCGAAAATCCGTCAGTACACCCATGGATACAACTTCCATAAGCTTTAAGCTTATCATAGCCGTCAGTGGTCTGGCCTATGGCTGTTCTCCATTACAATATTTTGATCATATCGCATTAACTTGTTACAGAGTAGAAACATATTTAATCTAACTAGTATATGGCACTTTTTTAAAAAATAACTCCATCTGTTGTTGACAACAAATATGATCCACTTCTCGTTACCCCTGTGATGACATATGGTCCAATCTAAGGTACTGGCGTCTTGTATTGTTGTTGTTGTCGTTTTTTAAATAATAAAAAAGAAAGAAAGAAAAAAGCCTTTGCTCCTACTGGTAAATCCAGAAAAATACTATTTATTTTTATACATTAATAATACAAAATTACATTTAAATGCATTTTATTATAAATTTTATTCTGACTAAATATATATCATGTGTGTGTGTGTGGGGGGGGGGGGGGGGGGGGGGGTATTTTACATTTTGTTCCAAAAGGATTCATACAGTTTTTATTATATAATTTTGATGACATGCTTGGAAAATTGTATAAATATAATATTATGTATGCATAATGCAGTAGCCATCAGTTTAAGTATTTTTGTTTTTAGATACTTGTTTTACCTCCTGATTCGTATGTTGTTGGTTATAGTTTCTTTTTTGTCTCATTTGGGAGTCCTTGATGTTGTGTATAGCTCTTTCGTCAATGACTTTCATCATTGTGTCTAGTCTTTTCCCAATTTCCCTCATGAAGTGTCTCATCAGAAACTGTGGCCTCCATCTCATCATCTGAATGTCCAACATCATTGGGCATCATTGGTGCCTTATAATAATTCTATACTTAATTTTTTTGTTATGTGATATTTCTATCTGTGCTAAATTATTTATATTTATTAAAGTAGCGTTTTGTATTATACTTTACTCATAGTTGTATTATTAGGCACTATTCTTTTATTAATTTGATGTGATAATATTCATTAATCAAAGACATTGTGGAAAATATAGGGCATTAGCATATCTTTTATGCACGCCTTTCAAAGCACTCACCTCCCGTACATAAGGTAAAAGGGAGAAAATATTTTGCTTGCATGTTTGGATGTGTGGTAACTACAACTTGCAGTAATCACCGTCTACCTTCAAAAGCATGTTCTTCAATGTTTGATTAAATCTCTCTGAAATATGAAACATCCGAGTTATTACTTTAACTAATAGTTAAACAGATAAAACGTATCTCATACATAACAAAACATTCTTTCACAACGTGTCTTTTATCAATTCACAAATTATGTTGGTTTACATTGTGTTTTTACATATTAAATACAAACGTAATATACATGTATATTAAACCATCATTATACTAATATATAACTATGTTAGTGTTTTGACAAGTGCCTTTGGCCGAGACGTCGGGAAACGGCGTTTTTATATCAAATCTAGATATTAATATGATAACGATTATCACAATCGATCATACTAAAGTAAACGTGTAATAATATATATATATATATATATATATATCTATATATATATATACATATAGATATACATATAGACATACATATACAGACACATACATACATACATACATACATAAATACATACATGAATGCATGCATGCATATATATATATATATATATATATATATTATATATATATATAATATATATATATATATATATATATATATATATATATATAGTAGGATGGCCCAAGTTAATGTAGAAAGAAGTTCTACTTAGCATGTATATGTATACTAACTATTAGTCCATTCCACTGCGGGTGGTAGGCGGTGGTGCGGCGGTGTACAACTTGTAGAGCATCTGTAATAGCATCAACAAAGTCATTATTGAACTCGCGACCCTGGTCGCTAATTAGGTTTTGGGTAAAACCGAAACTCAGTACTAAAAATATTACTTTCATTCATTAATAAAATTTATTTAGTTTGTAAAACAATCAATATACATTCACTTCATTAATTGTATACATTTTTATTTTGATAACAGCTGCACAGTTATATGGATTAAAGCAATTTATAATATTCAACATTGTTTGAAAATAATGCTCATTAATTTTAATTTTATTTTTAAAGGATAATTTCATAAAGTTACCTTAAAAAATAACTCACGTATAACTGGGCAACACCTGATGCTTGCTTCGTTGGGAAAGCTTTTGCTTGAGCCCACTTTGTGTAGTAGCACGTTACTGTGCAAATACATTTGTTCCCTTCGCCAGTTTCCATCAGAGGGCCAACCAGATCTATGCCAATCTATAAACTATAATCTTAATAATCTTAATATTTGCACAAACAAACACGAATTTAAAATGTATGTAATATTTATAACTGACTGTGGCAGAATATGTTAACCTTTTGTGAATATCTAGTACCATCAATGGTTTCACAATTACTAATGAAAATATTTAAAACATAATGATAAAGTGAAAAGTGTATGAGGATGAGCGAATTATAATTTTTTAACAGGAATGGGGTGTAGGAGTGGTGCGACTTTATTGGGTTTCCTGTTGACATCTTTCACAGGCCTGGAGAAATTTCTTTACGTCACTAACAACGTTTGGCCACCAATATATTTTCTGAATTTGTCTAAAGTCTTATCTCTACCGAAATGACCACCTAAAACGAAAAACATTAAGAGTTTTATAATATTTATTTGAATAGTTTTATTATTTATGCAATATAATTTAACTGGTAAAATATTTATACGCATTCAAAATAATATAGTGATGTAATTATACAGAGGTATACAATAATGGTATTTTAACATTACCTTTAAAATAATTGATACATTGCGTTGGTTTAAGCCCTGTGAAGTAGCTGCCTATACGTACCCAATGGGCTGGCGTGCATAGAATTCAAAGCCTGTTCAATGTCTGCGTCATTCATTAACACGTTCCGTCAGTCGTCATAAAAGCCCGAAAAGCCAGAACCTTCTGGAAGATGGTCAATGTTTTGTTGTTGTTGGGTTGTTGTTGTTTTTTCGTTGGTATTTTGTTGGGGGGGGGGGGGGGGGGGGTAAATTTTAAAGTAAAGTATGTCTTTATCAATCTGAAAAAGCAACCCAATATATGTATTGTTATGATAATCTGGTTTTAAGTTAAATCTGGCTTTGGGTTATGTAATATGGACGTTTTTATCGTCGGGTGAAAATTCAAGTAAAAATATGGAAGACTATGTGTTTCGCTGGCTGGAGAGAATAAAATATAACTGTGGCGGACATATCTCATTATGTCCTATCATGTGTTTAAACAACGACGGCGTGCTGAAATAATAAAATAATGACTTACCTGGAGAGCAGACATGTGTTCGGCAAGGTGGCTGACATTTTGTGTTTTTGTCTGTTCGTATAGCCAGACCGTGATCCGTGGAGCACCTGTCTGGTGGCTTTTCGTTTTTGGAATGATTTGATTGGTCGGCGAATTAATTTACATCGTAAGTTATGAGTTCTGCGCGATGTTCTTGTGGAGTGCATTCTGTTGCACACGTCTTCAGATGCTATATATAAACTGGGAATCAACGCACAATCTTCAGAACTCGAAGTTAGAGTATCTCCTGTCCAGCACCGTCAGAAGTTACCACGTCAACAAGGCATGAAGGAGCGGCGACCGGTCATCTTGTTTAGCAGCCCTTGGCAGTCGTGCATTGAAACTTTTCGTGATGGACTGATTTTCGTTTGGTGACTATTAATTAATAACTTAAATGCCAGAATTCTGTGGGAAAACTTTATTTATTTAAACATATATTTTTTATATAAAAACATTTAAACACTTGCTACTGGTTATGTAATTTTGTCAAGAAAGTGTGTGCTCAATGTTTTAGCTATTTAGTCAATTTATTAATCGGGCAATTAGTTTATTGCATTGAATAATGTGATATTAAATATCACACAGTCTATATCTAATAATTGTATTTAATTGCATGTGATAACTTGTACACATGGCAATTGTTTAGTACCATGATTGGATAATTCGGATTTATCAATCTTGGTACACGTGACTTCTGCGGTCTATTAAAGTTTTAATCCAGTTAGTGGTTATTGTGGATCGGGAAGGTCACAAATGGGGGCTCGTCCGGGATCTTTCTTGTAATATATATCATTGGATGGTATTAGGAGATTACAAATTGATCTATTTTGATTATTAGAATAGAGAATAATAGTTGACTAGTTAGAGTTTTATTTTGAGCACACGTTTTGACAATTACATAATCAAGTTCACATGGATAGCATATGGTCAGTAGAACAAGTAGTTGATAATTTTATATCTAGTTTAGATGAAACTGAGATAAATTATTTAACTGTAGCACGGTTGAAAGAAATTGCTGAACACGTAGGATTAGAGTTGGACATTGGTTTGAAGAAAGCTGAAATAAAATCGTTGGTGATAGATTTCTTAAGAAATATGGCAGAACGTAAAATTCAGTTAGATTCAAAGGTGTATACTGGTAGGGAAATTGGTAGTGTTGAACTTGATAATGAAGATAGTTTAGCTATGTTGAAACTTAAGTTGGACTTTCAGAGAGAAACAATAATGTATGAGAGGGAACAAAGAAATTTGGAGAGAGAAGATAGAGAAAAACATAGAGAAGAACAATTAATGTATGAGAGGGAACAAAGAAAATTTGGAGAGAGAAGATAGAGAAAAACATAGAGAATGGGAGACAACACAAAGATCTCTCGATAGGGATATTAAAAGTAGAGAGTTGGATAACTATAGCAAGTTTGATCCGCAAAGATATATTAGGATGGTTCCTATTTTTAATGAAAATCAAGTTGATGAATTTTTTGATTGTTTTTGAAAAGATAGCTCTTGGAGCTGAATGGCCAAAACGGTATTGGTGTTTATTGTTGCAATCTGCTTTGAAAGGTAAAGCACAAATGGCTTATGCAGCGCTTTCTGTTGATGATTCTTCGTCATATGACTTAGTTAAAGCTGCTATTTTAAGAGCTTATGAAAAGGTGCCTGAGGTGTACCAACAAGATTTTCGAAATCTTAGGATTTCAGGTGGACAATCTTATTTAGAGTTTGCCCAAAGAAAAAGAAAGGTTATTTCGGAAATGGTGTAGTTCAAAGTCTGTGAATAATGATTGTGGGAAATTAGAAGAACTCATTCTTATAGAAGAGTTTATGAGAGGTTTGCTATCAGAAGTGGTAATTCACTTACAGGTGCTTGAACCAAGTACATTAGCTGAGGCAGCTATAATGGCTGATAAATTTGTTTTAGCAAACCGTAAACCTGATTTCAGTAATAAACCGAAGTCACAAATTTATACTTTCAAACAAAGTGGAAGCAGTAGAGATGGTTCAGTTAGGAATAATAATACACCGCGAGATATGGGTAAATCTCAAGATCAGAAAAATTCGGGATCACTCCAGTGTTTTTATTGTAAAAGAATGGGTCACATTAGACGTGATTGCCGGAAATTGAAATATGATCTTGGAAGTGGCAATCGTTCTGGGCACACAAATTTTGTATCTCAGTTGTCTGAACCTTTGAATTCAAAATGTCAAATTAAAGATGCGTTAACTAGGGTTAAGAAAAGAAATCCAAGGTTTGAACCATTTCTGACTTCTGGTCATGTGGTTACATCACACGATGGTGATGTGAAACAATCTATAGTTATTTTGCGAGATACTGGTGCTGAACGTACAATCTTACTTGAAAAAGAATTGTTAGATAAGGACAACACATTTTTGGGCGAGTATATTACTTTGTCCACAGTTGAAGGTACTATATCTAGTCCGTTACATACTGTCGAGTTGGATAATGATTTGGTTAAAGGCAGTATTGTGGTAGCAGCGGTTAGCCATATACCAATTGCGGGTGTATCATTATTGTTAGGGAATGATGTAGCTCAGGAAAGGGTTATTCCTGTACCCATTATGACTGAAATTCCTGAAACTGATGTTGAAACAGAAAAGTTATCTGATGTGATTGATAACATCTTTCCCGCATGTGTTACAACTCGGTCTCAAAACAAAGAGTTGCACAGGAAAATTAGGGTTGAGAATGAGGTTGCCAATAAAAATTGGGATATTTCTGATTTAGGTGATACTTTTATTGGTCATGATTCTGCGCCCGAATTAGGTTCAAATCTGGAAAATGGTTCAGATCGGGAAAAATGTTTTGACCATGAAGTAGGTAACCCGGAGGAGGAGAGAATATTGCAACAGTTGCCGGATGACGGTGGTGGGTTAATTTTGAATCTTGGCCATGGTCGATTTGTTCTTGAGCGGCAGGCTGATGGGGAGTTGCAAATCCTTTCGGGGGAAGTGTTGGAGGGGTCCGAGTTGGATGAGGAGCCGGTTGGCTATTATTTCGAAGGTGGTGTTTTGGTGAGAGGGTTTCGAGATGGGCATTCACAGAGTAATGATTGGCAGGTGGTGCGTCGGGTCGTTGTTCCTGGGGGTTGTCGGAGGGCTGTGTTGGGTTTAGCTCATGGTGGTCCGTTGGCGGGTCATTCAGGGGTGCGTAAAACGTATCAAAGGATTTTGAAACAATTTCATTGGCCGCATTTACATCGTGATGTTGTTAGGTATTGTTTAACCTGTAAAACATGTCAGATTGTTGGTAAACCCAATCAAAGTATTAAACCGGCTGGTTTGATACCCGTTCCCGCAGTTAGTGAAGCTTTCGGTGAGGTTGTGGTTGGTTGCGTTGGTCCTTTGCCTCGCACTGTTCGTGGTGAGGAATGCTTATTGACCGTTCTTTGTAAAAATACACGGTTTCCTGAAGCCATACCTCTGAGCAATATTAGGGCTAAAACAGTTGTTGAGGAATTGATTAAAATCTTTACTCGATATGGATTTCCGAAATTCATTCAAACTGATCAAGGTAGCAATTTCACTTCGAAATTGTTTCAGCAAGTAATGGATGAATTGGCCATTAAACATCATTTTTCTTCTGCTTATCATCCTGAAACCCAAGGTGCGTTGGAACGATTTCATGGAACTTTGAAATCCATGATTCGAAAGTTTTGCCTGGAAAGGGTAAAGACTGGGATGAAGGTATTCATTTGCTGATGTTTGCGATTAGAGATACTTATCACGAATCCATGGGATTCACTCCTTTTGAAATGTTATATGGACATTCAGTTCGTGGTCCATTACAAATGTTACACGAGTTTTGGACAAACTCGGAGGTAAAAAGTGAAACTAGTGTGTTGAAATATGCGATTGATTTGCGGGGAAAATTGCAAACAGTTAGAGAAATATCCCGAAATGTGTTATCCGATAGTCAAGATAAAATACATTTGGACCAAAGAATGTCAAGATGCGTTCAATAGTGTGAAAAACATATTGAAAAGTAAACCTGTGCTTATGGCACCCGATTTTAGGAAACCTTTTCAATTGACTGTAGATGCTAGCGATATTGGAGCTGGTGCAGTTTTGTCACAATGCAATGAACAAGGAGTATTTCATCCTGTCGCTTACTTTTCTAGAAAGTTCAATAGTCATCAAAATAAATATTCAACTGTTGAAAAGGAAACATTATCACTGTTGTTGGCCTTGGATCATTTTGAGGTTTACGTGTGTAACCCAATTGAATCAATTATCGTTTGGACTGATCATAATCCCCTTGTGTTTTTACATAAAATGAAAAATAAAAATCAAAGATTGTTAAGGTGGTCTTTGCAGTTACAGGAATACGATCTTCAGATATGCCATATAAAGGGAAAGGAAAATGTGGTAGCAGATGCTTTATCTAGAATGGAATAAATAATTGAGATAATTGTTAGGTTAGTGGAAAATATAAGCATTAAGAAGATTAGTGTTATGCAATTCCTATAGTGTGTAAGGTTTTGTATATAGATAAGAATTACTGTAGGAATGTGTATGTAAAAAAAATTAATTTTTTTTTTATATATAGTTATTTTATGATATGGTATTTATAATACTGACCATATGAATGTGTTCCCAAGTGTGTATAATGAATAAAAAATATTGTTTTATTAAAACAATATTTTTGAAAAATTGGGGGGAGATGTTATGATAATCTGGTTTTAAGTTAAATCTGGCTTTGGGTTATGTAATATGGACGTTTTTATCGTCGGGTGAAAATTCAAGTAAAAATATGGAAGACTATGTGTTTCGCTGGCTGGAGAGAATAAAATATAACTGTGGCGGACATATCTCATTATGTCCTATCATGTGTTTAAACAACGACGGCGTGCTGAAATAATAAAATAATGACTTACCTGGAGAGCAGACATGTGTTCGGCAAGGTGGCTGACATTTTGTTTTTGTCTGTTCGTATAGCCAGACCGTGATCCGTGGAGCACCTGTCTGGTGGCTTTTCGTTTTTGGAATGATTTGATTGGTCGGCGAATTAATTTACATCGTAAGTTATGAGTTCTGCACGATGTTCTTGTGGAGTGCATTCTGTTGCACACGTCTTCAGATGCCTATATAAACTGGGAATCAACGCACAATCTTCAGAACTCGAAGTTAGAGTATCTCCTGTCCAGCACCGTCAGAAGTTACCACGTCAACAAGGCATGAAGGAGCGGCGACCGGTCATCTTGTTTAGCAGCCCTTGGCAGTCGTGCATTGAAACTTTTCGTGATGGACTGATTTTCGTTTGGTGACTATTAATTAATAACTTAAATGCCAGAATTCTGTGGGAAAACTTTATTTATTTAAACATATATTTTTTATATAAAAACATTTAAACACTTGCTACTTGTTATGTAATTTTGTCAAGAAAGTGTGTGCTCAATGTTTTAGCTATTTAGTCAATTTATTAATCGGGCAATTAGTTTATTGCATTGAATAATGTGATATTAAATATCACACAGTCTATATCTAATAATTGTATTTAATTGCATGTGATAACTTGTACACATGGCAATTGTTTAGTACCATGATTCGATAATTCGGATTTATCAATCTTGGTACACGTGACTTCTGCGGTCTATTAAAGTTTTTAATCCAGTTAGTGGTTATTGTGGATCGGGAAGGTCACAGTATGTCTTTATCAATCTGAAAAAGCAACCCAATATATGTATATACATATATATATTGAAGTGAAACTTTTCAGATTATTATCTGGAAGATGGTCATTGTTTTGTTGTCTTTTGTTGTTTTTATGTGTGTGTGTGTGTGTGTGTGTTTGTGGGTTTTTTTTTTTTTTTTTTTGGGGGGGAGGGGGGATTTGGGTATTTTTTAAAATAAAGTATGCCTTTATCAATCTGAAAAAAAACACACAATATATGTGTGTGTGTGTGTGTGTGTGTGTGTGTGTGTGTGTGTGTGTGTGTGTGTGTGTGTGTGTGTGTGTGTTTGTGGGGTTTTTTGTGGGTTTTTTGTTTTGTTTTTTTTAAATAAAGTACGCCTTTATCAATCTGAAAAAAAAAAATATATATATATATATATATATATATATATATATATATATATATATATATATATATATATATATATATATATATATATATATTAAAGTGAAACTTTTCATATTATTATATTTAAAAACTGGTTATTTTAAAAAATATATAATTTTTTATTTAGATGATTGCAGAAAGGACGCCCAGCCTTGGAGAGAAAGTTTAGCGGACTCGGAGTACTACGAATGAAAGTCCTGCTGACTTGTAGTACTAGGAATAGAAGTCTGATGGACAAATATTGTCAGAAACACAAGTTACACGCGCTATGGCATAGAGTATATATATGAAAATATACTTCATAATACTAACTTATAGTATCTTACTTTGAAGGTTGTTTTGACTGTCCTTCTAATGGTCCGTTTCTTCAAGTTTGTTGTTCTCCTTTCATAAATTTCATTTTGCAAATATAAAAAACACCATTTCTTCTATTCCTGGTTTAAAAGAGAGGACAATTAAGGCATTTGGCCTGGTATGTATATAATACACATTATTGCTTAATATCAACGCGTATAATCGTATAGTTAATTCATAAAACGGTTAAATGTGACGGCTATTATATATAATGGGCGCAGCCATTTTGTACCATCTCAGTGAGTACGCCCTCTGGCGAGCTGGTGGTTACGTAATACTTAACGCGTAACGTCAGGAATGAGCTTTAGAACTAGAGAAACACAATCTACCTGGTTTTTGCGGGATGATAAATAGTTATACATTGCAATGTTCTGTAATAATACACATCCCAGTAAGCCAGCAATAAGTATATCTAGCACTATATATTTTATTTTTCAATACAAAATAAAATACCATTGTCAAAGTGGCTACACAACAAGTCGAAACAATCAACAATGTTTTGCCCATGCATACATACTGAAATGATACACGGAGTGTTTTCTTAGTTAATTGGTCTATGCTGTTAGTTGCTTCTACCTGTGATTTCTGATTGGCGGGTGTGTATTTGATTGGTAACCAGACGAGCCAATTAATTGACGCTGTCTAGACACAAAAATACATACCGGTATTGTGAAATATTACCTGTCGCCCCTAAAATTGTAATGGACATGGTTTATTACTGTAAATAGTTCTGTAAAACTATTGATTAAGTAGACTTTTCCATCTAAAACCACAGAACTGACCAATTACGTAGTCCCAAAGAAAAGAAAATTATCACTTGGGTATCGTGGGTTGTCGTTTTTGCTCCAACGTAGCATATCAATAGGCCTAATAGTGTAAAAAATTTCTTTGGATTATTAAACAGAGAAAAATACTATAACCCCATTTTGTTCCGTTAATGCAACTTGAAATATATTTAGTTAAATAGTTTATTATATTATTACGTCATTTATGCTGTTTTATAAGTCAGGTTGATCAAAGAGAAGCGCCTTGTCGAAAATTACTGCTTTTGTTTACACTGTACATACAGAAAATGGTCAGGAGCTGACGTCACTTCGCCCCAAGCTATCCCACCGGACGTCACAAAAACGAAACAAAATGGCTGACCCCAGTTAGCAGGATTAATCATGTTTTTTTATTAACTCTAAAATTACGCGTTTTTCATTTGCTAAAGTGTCAGTATGTGTTGGTGGTCCGGGTATGCATCTTTCCAACACATAAGGCTCTTGTTGGAGTTGACCCTACCTTTAAGACGTTTTTGTGTTATATTTGTGTCGTCATGTTGAATGCACGGACATGTTTGTATGAAGGTGTTGGTTTATATACGTTTGACAAAAGCAAGATGCACGAACTGGTCCAACTTCCAATCAAAGAGTAATACGATTATAGACAATATCTCACGTACCTATTGTTTTAAAAAAATCAATAGAGTAATATTAAAGTAAAACAATACTTTGCGTGGCTTTGAGATTCGAACCCATACTGGTAGTAAATCTAACATGTATATAATAAACTAAATAAACACACACACACAATAAAGATAAATATGTTTAATTTCGAGAATGTAGAATGTAATGGCGATGGCTTAATCCGAGTTAGTGTTTTCCCCTCCAAAAGGGAAATATCTCTAACACATTTTGTTATTACAGTGTATACCATATTACCTCCCTTATACTAGCCTGTGTCGCCTCTGGGTCATTTATATGAATTTGTACGATTGGAGGAAAAAAAGAAAGTTAAAGTTTATTTTGTTTAACGACGATTTGGTCCATTTAACATATAGTCTTAGAGAGGCAACCCACTACATTTTGTTCGTTAAGGTCAGGCCATAGGGTTTAACGTCCACATTCATAGCAAGCTGTTGCAGTGCACGCCTGTCCTGGGCGCAGGTGTCGGCCTGGGCCGGATTCTCCGACCAGTACATGTCATGTCATGTCATAGGGTTTTACGTGCACATTCAGAACAAGTTGTTGTAGCGCACGCCTATCGTGGGCACAAGAACTGACCTTGGCCGGCTCCTCCGTCCATGACAGGAAAGGTGGGGGGAGGGGAGAGGAGGGACCGCCTGCATTGGCAGGTGCAAGGGAGCACTAGCAGCCCGATCAAATCGGTAGCAGGCGGGTGGGGGTGGTGGTGGTGCTATAGAATTTGAATAGAGCAGTTAAATGCCAAAGACAAAAGGGTGCGCAATTTTGATTGAGGGAATTTGGCGCAATTTTGAACGGTCGGTCGAAAGGTAAATGGCCGAGCTAATATAGGTTTTGATATTAGTGAATCGAGAGTAGCTGAACCAGTACATGAACAGTGTTTCCATTAGTAGCAAGGGCTCTGTTATATGCACCATCAACATGGGCGGATCCAGGAAATATTTTTAGGGGGGGACCAAAAAAGAAGGGCACATTGACTCGTCAAAAGGGCACCTTACTACAAGTTTTGATATTTACAATTAATATGAATTCCTACAGTTCTACGTCATAATATACTAGCAATAATGAAGTAAATTGGCGTCACTCGCGTTAGAACCTCAATGGGGCCCCATTGAGACTCAATAACACAGACACATATCTGCAAGCTTGCGCATGTACACGAAAATCTTGATTTTATTTATCTACAATATAATTATTGTTTACTTAAAAAAAAAAAAATTCTACAAACAAAAAGGGCACTTGGACATTTTGAGGGCACTTGAACAATTTTTTGGGGGGACGCGTCCCCCTGGTCCCCCCCCCCCCCTCCCCCCTTGGATCCGCCCATGATCATAGCAAGAAAGAAAGAAAGAAAAGAACAAAATAAAACAAACGTGAAAGCCACTGTAATCCTCTATTGAATCCGTCGATGGATAAAACGGGCAGTGACGGTGAGTGTGGGGGGAGGAGGTTGTCGTTGTTGTTACTGGTTTGTAGAATAACTATAACCGGCTGGTTAAAAATGTGGTGTTATTGGTTTATGGTGGTCTGTTTTTGTTTTGTTTTGTTTTATTTTGTTTGATTTGTTTGTGGTCTCTAGGTGGTCTTGTGTGTGTGTGTGTGTGTGTGTGTGTGTGTGTGTGTGTGTGTGTGTGTGTGTGTGTGTGTGTGTGTGTGTGTGTGTGTGTGTGTGTGTGTGTGTGTGTGTGTGTGAACGTGCGTCCGTGCGTGTGTGTTTGTTTTGGTTGGGTTGTTTTTGTCCTTTTGTTTTATAAGGGTATGCGTGAATAACTTCTACTTAGTTTGAGTCAACGTAGAATAAAGGTAAACATTTCTGAAAAGAGAAGAGCGGGTAGTGGGAACTGTACCCACTCCCCCACCAACTTTATAGACACAGCCCACTCTTAGTTCAAAATCAAATTAATATATAAACCCTCACGCTCTAGTTGCTGACATCTTCTAATGTTATTATTTATTTTTATTTTAGTTACCTTCTTTATCATCATAATCAGCATTATCAGCATCCTCATCATTATTATTATCATCATTATCATCGCCATCATTATCATCGCCATCATTATCATCAAAATCTCCATCATTATCATCATCATCGTAATTACCATCATTATCACCATCATCATCATTATCATCATCATTACTAAAAATGAGAACACGAAAACAAGGGTGTACACCAAATATTCAATTTATTGACAATAACAAATAATAATAATAATAATAATAGTAGTAGTAGTAGTAGTAGTAATAGTAGTAGTAGTAGTAGTAGTAGTAGTAGTAGTAGTACTAGTGTTACTACTAGTAGTAGTAGTAGTAGTAGTACATGTAGCAGGAGTAAGAAGAAGAATACAATACCACTAACAACAACAATTACAACGTCGACAATAACAACAGCAACAATAAGAAGAAGAAGAAGAAGAAGAAGAATAGCAATAATAGTAGTAATAATAATAATGCAATTATTATTATAATGAAAACAACCAAACAAATGTTATAGTGCAAAATATATAAATATACCCAAACAAAAAAAAGTGCATTCAAACTTAGATAATAAAAAATATTCAGACTGTAACATCGCCAAGTATCTTTAAGCTATGTATATTCAAACCATGAAACTGTTTTGTTTAAACTCACAGTTAAAAACACTTAAACTAAGTACATTTAAACAGTACGCACACTCAAATTACTAAACTGTAAGTACAGTCAAAGTTTAAGTACATTTTACTGTAGGTACATTCACACTATGAATACCTTTAAACTAAGAAACTGTAAGTACCTTCAAAATGTCAGATACTGTGTACATTCAACTTGTAAAAGCTTTCAAAAACTTAGCCTGTCAAGGTATTGTTTGATTTTGCTGGAGAATTAATATGCCATTAATATGACAAACATGGACCAGTCTACGCGATATTGTTATCACAGTTATACGACCGGTCCTATTTTCTTTCCTAAGGTTAAGATCAAATGCCAGTCTATGAATACAGACGAAATGGCTGGATACCGACACACAGGTAAGTCTTTTGGAGCAAAGAAACTAAAACATCACCAACATACAAAACCAACAATCACAACAAAAATTACAACAACTTAGATACCTGCCTAAAGTTTACATATATAGCTCGTAAAAATGGACACTAAGTGTGGTTAATGTACAAATCTGCAACACATTATAACAGCGAGAAAGTCTGTGATGTATAAACGGGGAAATACAGTCACAAAAATAACTAGAGCTTGCCTGCTGCGTATAAAACGTTTAGAGTCTAGAATCGAGACTAAGAGAGTCTGAGACACTAACTTCATGACAACGCCATATAAATATTTGTGATATTAGAGATTGAGTCTAAATTTAGAGTCTTGAGTCTGAATTCTCAGGAACGTACTTTTTATGATTATGAAAAATGAATTTTTGGGGCTGGAAAAACCATTACCAACAATTTCAGATGTACGAAAATTAATATTCTAAATAACAAAAGGTAAGTACTTCTAATTTTAATCAAAAACGGGTTCGTAACCCGTCGGTGGGTTCGTAGGGGCTATTTCTCTTTCCAGCCAGTGCACCACGACTGGTGTATCAAAGGCCTTGGTATGTGCTATCCTGTGAACAGAGGGGGTGGGTGGAGGTACGGGACGTATGCCATAAAAAAAGATCCATTGCTACTAATAGGGAAAAACTTACCTTGCAGGTGTCTTCTCTAAGATTATGTCGGAATTACCAAATGTTTGACATCCAATAGCCGATGGAAATAAATCAATGTGCTCAAGTCTAAGTGTGTCGTTAATCAACCAAACAAACTTGGCCGATGATTTCTCTGTGGTGTTTTTTTTTTTTTTTTTTTTTTCTGGGGGGGGGGGGTGGGGTTTGGGGGGTGGTTTTTTTTTTTGTACTAACCAGCACAAGACAAAACGACAGCCACAACACACATACAGAGACAAGAAGAAAATCTCGAGCAGAAACAATAAAAAAGCAGACAAAAAAAATGAGAGAAAAAAAGTCTGCATTCAGGCTTGTGCTAACATTTCCTCCGTCCTTCCGAGTCCGTGCGAACATACACAGACAAAACTGTGAAGAAACTCGAGAAAGTAAGCACAGTGCGCAATCAAGGAAGGTCGCTCAAACATTTCTTCATCCTTCCACAGTCCTTGATGGCTGAAGAATCTCTCGAAAAAATGTAATGCTCCTGGCACTACTTCCATATCTTTGCAAAAGCCGAAACGGGCATCTTCTTCGTTTCCCAAGAACAGACTCATCGTTGAAGGCAGGACAACATATTTGCAAAAGCCGAAACGGGCATCTTCTTCGTTTCCTAAGAACAGACTCATCGTTGAAGGCAGAACAATTGACATGCTGAATATTCGCTCTGGATACTGCTTCACAGAACAATTGACAGAGAATTCAGAAAACGTCCAAACAGGATGCAGCTGTGAGTGAAGAAGACTTCGCCGTGGCTTTTATTTCCTTTTATACGCCTGTCGGCAACGGTTGCTAATGAGAGATGTTCAGCAGGGGTCAAGGAATAGTGTTGCTTACGGCAACCATATATGATATACTATGTTATCTCGCAATTAAGAGCATGGACAATTAAGTGAACGATGCAACTGATAGCGATGAGATAAGGGAATCCACAAAACACGCACACGCACACACACAGACACGCACGCGCATGTATATACATATAACCGTATGAGGTAGTGTTACATGTTTTCTACCATTGCAACAAAACCAGATTGTTCATTAAACAAATTGAACCTATATTTAAAAAAACGTTTTGGCTACAATTCAGATTAAACCTATATCGAACGATCTTTGGAATCAAACATAAACTTGGCAACTATGCGTCGAACTTGGGAATTTTTCTCTGGAGTAAAGCTATGAGGGTAATTTGGACTACATGAAAATTATTAGATTGAAATAGGTCAAGTTCTGAAATGGCACTTTTCAAACATCTAGTATATTCAAGGCTTGAAAATTTGTATTTTGCCACATTAGAAAGACCCAATAGAAGAGAAACAGTATTCGAAGAGGTCGTTGCCTCGTGCAATGATGCTTTCGATATTATGTACATGTATCAGTTATGAGAATTAATGGTTAATTATACACAAAATGTAAAAGAAAACCCAGGCCTGGACCTCCTGGCTTGTAGCTTTGGAGACCATGCCCGCAAATCGGGATAGAATCTTTTTAAACGATCAGTTTTAAACATCATACACTAAAGTCTTTTAAAAGAATAGTTTTTTTAAACACAAACACTTTTAAATGCTGCCTGAAACGGTGGGGGGGGGGGATGACATGGTGGGGTGGTGCACCATCAAAGAAGAGCAATCGTTTAGCTCTGGGTGGGAGCCGGTACCGGGCTGCGAACCCAGTACCTACCAGCCTTATGTTTGATGGCAACACGCTGGAAACGTGGCCATTGTCACATCTTGTATATGGTGACAATGGTTCGCGGCGATTCACCAGGAAGAGGAGGCGGCGACCCAAGGCAGCTCGGGGGGGGGGGGGACCAAACCCGGCGGCTCAAGCGGCAGGGGCGGTCTCTCCTGCTTCCAAGAAGAGACCGGCAGGGGCGGTTCAGGGGGGACCAAAACTGGCAGCTCAACTGCCGGAGGCAGTCCCTTCTGCTTCGCCGGCCCCCTCTACTCGTACGCAGCACACGCCAGGAGCGGCAAATGAGGGGGGCAAAGCTGTCAGCTCCACTGACAGTGGTGGTCCCTTTTGTAGCGGCACCAACGCAGAAGATGGATACAGACTTGACTGCTGACCGTTCACCTGCGCCTCCAGTTGTTGCTGCGGAGCCGGCAGGGGATGCGCACCGTGAGCCCAAGAAGACAAAAGTTTCAGATCAGGCGTCGCTGGAAACAGTTACAGTCTTCTCTCCTTGGGCGATCGTGTGTGACAGGCTGCCGCACCAGTACCGTAACGCTGTCCAAGGGGACTTCAGATAGATAGATAGATAGATAGATAGATATAGGGTCATTCCACAGAAAAGGGGAAACATTCAGATTTTGTTTTTCTTAAAAATTAAACAACTTCAGTATTTTTTATTTGCAGTACTGCATTCTATATTCTGCACGATATATGTCTGTACATGAAATAATGGTTTGGCACGCCATTTCAGGTTTGTATGTGTGTTTTTTAAAACTGTCATCAGTAAGAAATAGTGTCCACTGAGTTGACATCAACAGTCACTTCAGTGTTGATTGAGCTATGTGTGCTGTAGTTTGAGTAAGAGTAGTGTTAGCCTATATTTAAAAATCAACGTGACTCAACAGAAGTCCGAATATTACAACTCCGCAGAAAGAATGTATTTGCATTTGCACAGGTCAGCTATTGAACAAACATAACTGACATCCCCCTGGTCAAATTCAGTGTGTGTGTGTGTGGGGGGGGGGGGGGGGGGGGGGTATTTTTTGTTTGTTAATTTTTCATTTAGTATTATTTACTTCAGTGACACTTCCAGTGACACATCCATGAAAATATATACCACTAAACATAATAGTACATAACCATTATTATATGCATAACCATTATTTTAATAACACATTACCACAAAATTGAAATATTAATACAGTGCACACCATAACACCTGACCTTTAAAATGGTTTATATATCGGGACACATCTCTGACTTCTGACTATCCTAGTTTCACACACAAAAAAAGTTAATCCTAATTTTACTGGCACTCTGCAAATGTTAAACACGGTATATAGCAATTAACTGGTACGCTGATAGTAGTTAAATCAAGTGTACCTGTGTTTATTAAAATAACTGAAAACAATCATGTGTTCATCAGTAACTATTAGTATAAATCAATGTGATGACAACTGTGATGTGTTTTATACTGGTAACTAATATACTGACAGTGTGGCCACTAAGTTACCGTGTTGTCTGCTATGTTACTAAAGTGTCACAAATTTACAGTAAAGCCAATATTCTAGGACTACACTTTAAATAGGTAAACTATTATTCGATATACACATGTAGGAGACGTATTAATAGTAACATTTTAGCAATAACACCATGTAGTGATGGCATTTCTCCCTGTTTGTCTACTATGTTACCAACATTGGTCTACTAAGTTACTCTGTTGAAGGTAATTTAGCAGACGGTAACATAGTAGACATTTTCTTAAATGTCTCCTCCTATGACCTTGCTAGTCTGACGTATTACGGTAATACCACTCAGGCTTTTGTTTTAGGTTTTGGTATACTTAACCTACTTTGTGGTATAATGGACAAACTCATTCAGTATATTGATGGATTACTACATTGGTAACCTTGCAGACATATAATAACGGTACGACTGACTCACGTTTCCAAAATTGAAAATAAATTAGAAATATATTGCATCTGATCAAAACCTTGCTTCTCATTACTGATAGGAATTGCAATGCCATCTGGTGAATATTTAAAAACATTCCATTTATATCTCTCAGAGACTGTAAATAATAACATAGTGGACATAATAAATAGGGACACAAAGTAAATCCTAAATAATTTCTATAGTTTCAACAACTGTGTCATTTATCAAATTGATTTCAACACTGGACATATCCAAAATAAAATGGTTTTCAATGAAAAATAATACTATCTGTATATTTGGTTCATACAGCAGAGTGTGTGTATAGACTTACTGTTTGGGACAGTAACTTAGGGGACAAATTTGACAAAATTAGTTTTTTGACTATCAGTTTTGGCGAAATAATTATTATTGAAATGATGAATATTTATATTCTTGCTAAAGCATGATCCACAATATTTGTTTTCATATAAAAGATAAAAGTGAAGTAATTTTTTACTGAATAAATGGATGGGGACAAAATCATTCATGATTTTTTAACTTTTCTGTGGGATTACCCATATATATATATATATATATATATATATATATATATATATATATATATATATATATATATATGTATGTATGTGTGTGTGGCTTGGTCCGCCAGCTTTTGATTTGGGTGAACAGAAAATCGGTAATTAAGTCTTACTAGACCGAATGTCCAACAAGAAGTTCGGCCGTGTTAATTGCATCATCTCGAATACGAGATACTTGATTTGGTTCATGGACACAAGAGGGTAATGTCATCATCTCAAAGTTCGTTGTCCTGCCTTCAAACGGGACGTAGCCCAGTGGTAAAGCGGTCGCTTGATGCTCGGTCGGTCTAGGGTCGACACCCGTTTCTGGGCCCATTGAGCTATATTTGAATACAGCCAGTGCATTATGACTGGTATATCAACGGTCGTGGTATGTGTTATCCTGTCTGTGGGATCGTGCATATAAAAGATCCTTTACTACACGTAGGAAAATATGTAGCGGTTTTCCTCTCTAAGCTATATAAAAATTACCAAATGTTTGACATCCAATAGCCGCGTACTTATTAATAGATCAATGTGCTCTAGTGGTGTCGTTAAACAAAATAGACTTTTAACTTTCATCGTTTTTGCCCGAATGCGACGATTTGCTCCAGGACTGGGGAGTGGTATTTAATCCCCCCCCCCCCACCCCTCCGTCCTAAGATGCACTACTCAAAAGAATTTAAGGGTCAGACGATATTTTTGACATTATTTTCTGAATGTCAGTTATATTAGCTAGACCATAATGTCACGAATGGTATTGTTCCATTTTGACGAAAGTGGGTCTAAGCAACCCATAAATGAATTAAAATCCACTGTCATTGACACTGTCGACTAGTTCTAATGGCGAAAACATGCTTACATTTCCACGTAAATTAGGGCGAAAGCGAAAGGTCTGCTAAGTGCCCATAACTTGCTTTTTCACAAAGCGCTTCATTTGCACGCTTTGCACGTGTATTCCATGTTCCCAATGCTGAATTTCCGTATAATTGGAGCTTGCGTTCGTGTACGGTGCACACTCCAAATTCGACAATGGTACGACTTCAACTGACTATCGAAGATCGAGGAAGGGCTATTGCTTGGATTCAGGATGGCAATACGCAAAGAAATGTTGCTCTGAGACTTGGTGTCAGTCAGAGTGTCGTTGGCCGACTGTGGCAACGGTACCAAGCAACGAATTCTGTTCGAAATCGTCCACGTTCGGGAAGACCCCGAAGCACTACAAATAGAGAGGACCGCTACATCACCAATATGGCTCTAGTCAACGCACAACCACTGCACGCCGATTACGTGACAATCTGCGGACTGCGACTGGAACTCGAGTGTCTGATCAAACCATACGCAATCGTCTGAGAGCCAATAATCTACGCTGCCGTCGCCAGGCTGTTCGACCACCACTCCTACCACGTCACAGAACGGCCAGACGTCACTGGTGCACGCTTCATCTGCGGTGGCAACGTGTTCAGTGGGGTCGAGTGATTTTCACTGATGAGTCCAGGTTTAGTCTTCAGTTCAACGACGGTCGGGTTCGTGTCTACAGACGTCCTGGGGAGCGCTTCGCTGACGTTAACGTTAGACAACGTCACCGGTTCGGTGGTGGCAGCGTCATGGTGTGGGGCGGCATCTCTATCCACCACAGGACCCTCCTCTATGTGGTGGATGGCAATCTGAATGGAATCCGCTATCTGAATGAGATTATCCGGCCTTTGGTTCTCCCAGGCCTTCAGCAGATTGGCGGCGGGGCAGTTCTGCAGGATGACAATGCCAGACCCCACCGCGCCAGGGTGGTAACGGACTTTCTTAGACAACAAGGTATCGCCAGGATGGATTGGCCAGCATATTCGCCTGACTTGGCCCCAATAGAGCACGCCTGGGACGAATTAGGCAGGAGAGTTCGGGATAACCATGCCACTCCGGCCAAACTTCATGATCTGGGTCAACTTCTTATGGCAGAGTGGCAGGCCATTCCCCAAGAGTTCTTCAGACGTCTGATCAACAGCATGAGGCAACGATGTGTCGAGTGTATTCTCGCCAGGGGTGGATTCACACACTATTAAACGAATGTTCTAATGTGTAAAATCCATGTTTGACAACCTTCAACTTTGACAGCATGTCATGTGACTTTCTTGTATACAGTGACGTTTATTTGTGGTTTTTTGTAAATATGGAACAATAAATAAAAATGTTGGTGTAGTTTACATCATCAATCTAATACACTCTGAAACTTATTTGGTTATAAATTGTTGACCCTTAAATTCTTTTGAGTAGTATATATATATATATATATATATATATATATATATATATATATATATATATATATATATATATATATATATATATATATATATATATATATATATATATATTGTTGTGGCCGCGTCCCAAGGATATCAACAAAGTCCAGAGAATACAAATAGCATCCACAGATGACAAAGACGAAGTGTTCCAGTTTTCAGAATTATAAATTTATTTAAAGGTGATGAGTAAATGAAAATAAAGTTAATGTTCACAGGTAAGTTTCCCACATATAGATAGATAGATCTCTTCCTTTCAGATATAGTTATATTAAACCAGTGAGGACTGCATCTCCAATAAATGTAAACAGCTTGCAGTTGCTTATAAATATTGCTTCCATAAAACAAGTTAATTAAATAAAGATGGTAACGTTAATAAAATTTGACTTTAAAAATATAAGTAAAAGTTTTTCCACTGTCAATTTAAATGTATGCAATGTAATAAAGTTGGAAAGTTGGACAAGGGGACATGTCTTTAATGTTTGCTTGTCAGACCGCAAACGAGTGAGAGAACAACCGTTGACGTCCATCGACGTCAGCCTTTTATACTTTTTCTTAAGTACCACGTGACGTCATAACAGCCAATCAGAAATTACGTCACGCTAGGAAGAGATCTACCTTTACAAAATAAATATCATTTCATTTAATAATTACGTTATGCACACAATTGCTCAATAAATAAAGTAATTGCTTTTTGGTCCAGCTTCCGTTTGCAGTTTACAGTTTGTAAATGCAGACTCTAAATCCTAAGAAACTTCAACGTTTGTAAATACGTCAGTTTAGCCCATAGCAAAAGCATTACCAACTTGAAATAATTAATTCTGCGAATTTCTAAAGTGCATAAAGATAAAACTAACATTTCTTAATTGCTTTTTAAGTCTAAAATTTGCGTAAACAATTTGACAGAAAAACCCTTTAGAATATTTATAAAAACGACATTATTAACCAGGCACAAAACACGCTCATTTTGCATAGCAAATACATTGGGAATTCAAGCTAATAATACAAACAAATTCTAATGTGCATAAATATGAGACTATTATTACACAATTGCTTTTTTGGTCTAATTTCAATATAAAATAGTTTTAATGAAAAAGCCTTTGGGATTATTGTGAAAACGACATTATTCACTAGGCACAAAGACATTTTGCACTTTATGTCGTGTTGATTTTTCTGTTGCCCATGGCGGGAAAAATTATTGCCAGAGGCACATCAAAATGAAGAAACACCAGGACATCGTTGAGGCCAGCGATAAAACAATTCATAAACAAATATCTGGATATTTTACACAGCAAAAGGGTTTATACGACGGGTCACACTTCACACGAAAATGATTACTCTTTCCCGTTTCTAAATGTTGGCAGCTATGCAGTTATGGAAATATTTACATCAGTAATATTAATGGCAACGTTGTGTCATAGTTTTTATATACACAGGAATTTGGGAATTAAATAAAGTCGAAGACCGCAAGACCAAAACACGGACGTCAAACATTAAATTAACACATTTAGCGATCGTAATATACTAATATCCCATGAATATATTACGGCAATTATTTACAAACAATTTCATACACTATAAACATATTATTACGAAATACAACTAAATGTAGCTCGCATTGTGTATCCAAACGATCACTAATAACAATAGTTAAGCAATTTCGTTTTTCCCTATAGTGCGCGACACGACAAACGGCACTACTAAGAATTTCATTAAACAATAACTATAATAAATGGCATAGTTCCAGACATTACAGAATACAAGCAACTATTCAAATAATTACTACTAAATGTAAAAATAAATATTTTGTTTTGTCCAATATTAAAATTACTTGAGAAAGGTCCACGTTACAGCACACAGTTACGAAAACTGTTGGGACAGCCATGACAATATATATATATATATATATATATATATATATATATAGCCACAAGAAGTTAGTTTGACATATAGTCTTGGTCCGCCAGGTTTTGATTTGGGCCAACAGAAAATCAATAATTAAGTCTTACTAGATTGAATTTTCGACAAGACCTTCGGCCCTGTTAACTGCGTCATCTCGTTACCTAGAAACGAACGTTAAATACGTGACTTGGGTCAGTGATACGATAGGGTCGTGCCATCATCTCAAAGTTCGTTGTCCCGTCCTTCAAACAGGACATCGCCCAGTGGTAAAGCGGTCGCTTGATGCGCGGTCGGTCTAGGGTCGTTCCCCGTGTGTGGGCCCATTGGGCTATATATCGATCTAGCCAGTGCACTATGACTGGTATATCAAAGGTCGTGATATGTGTTACCCTGTCTGTGGGATGGTGCATATAAAAGATCTCTTGCTACTCATGTGAAATTTGTTTTGCGGGTTTCCTCTCTAAAACTATATATATATATATATAAATTACCAAATGTTTGACATTCAATAGTCGCACGCTAATTAATAAATCAATGTGCTCTAGTGGTGTCGTTAAACAAAACAAACTAACTTTTTTGTACAAATGGTACCACTCTTGCATTGATGGGTATATATTAGTGGTGATCCGATTAATTGGAATAGCAGCATTTTGTTCAGGGGCGTAGGCTAGGGGGTTCGGGGGGTTCGGACGACCACACACCCTCCTCCCCCCCCCCCCCCCCCCCCCCACCCCCCACCCCCGCATAAGCAAATGGTCCGCTTTCAGAACTAAAACATACAGGTTTATACATATGGAGTTTCTGGTGGTGCAAAAACAAAAAGGTCCACTTGGTTCATATTCGAACCCCCCATCCAGGTCCAGATCACGATACGCCCCTGTTGTACTTACATACTGTACATATCCTTATTTTAAAGAATATCGGTTGCAGTGGACTTGTTAGGAAGAGCGTAGCAACTGACGTTCAACTTTGTGGTCAGCCTCAGTTTGGTCCGTTAACAGATGGACCATTTCCTGTTAATATAAACTTGATGCATAAAAACTCATTTATACTCTTAAAAAAAAAAGTAGGGGAAGGTGAAATATTAATGTTAGACAGAACATATATTTTGACCACAGACATCCTAGTAAAGAACATTCAGGTCTGTTTATCAACAGACCGAAAGACATTCCATAGTTTGCACATGCATCACGCAGTTGCCCCGTACACGTATCATTCTCGATTTTGACAATTTCCAGGAAGGTCGATTAATCACTGTGGAACGTTATTTCTGTCAATCTTTTTCATTCTGTTGATCATACAGTTGTTATTGTTTTGTTTTTAGTCATTTTTATTGCTTGAATTTGCGATTTATTGGGGGGGGGGAAAACAAACCGTCAACTTTCAAATTTCACTTCTGACCCCAATCGTCCTTCAAGATCTTTGGTGGTCATAAAACCTACTGTAATACTGAACTACCGGT
>NC_054710.1:29604146-29634146 GCF_016097555.1 Gigantopelta aegis
TCCGGGTGAGAGTTCATTGATCACGGTCCACTATAGTTCCTAATTGTGACACGTTACGGTTCACATATTCACTTCTAGGAAATGGTGAAGAATTAAAACAATATGTATGTTTAATGGTAAGCCTTCTGGCTGTATTTTGACCATGTTATTTTGTAATATTGTGCACTGACCTTTCGGGACATGGGTATATAGCGCAAGTGACAGCCGGAGTGAATCGGTTAATGAACCACCTGTTTGGACCGGTACTACAGCCAGATGCGGTCATATAGCAAAAAACTGAGACGGAAATGTTCTCAATTTTGGAGTGAAAATAAATGCTTATATAATGTATGTTCGCAATGGTGTATGTTGTTAGTGCCAACGAGAACCCGTTCTACTGGCAATCTTCGTTTGAAGTTGGGCAATTTAACATGGGTTTCAATGGCAGATGACATCTGTGTAGTGAGACCATAATACAGAAAATGAGCCATGAAAGGTACCATCTTCAGTTAATACTTTGAGGTAGGGGTTGTAGTACTGATATTTATATATTGGTTGATATATTGAATATAGTGTTTTAACTACAAACGTTAACATGGTCGCCTATGGGATTTTATTTGGTATAGTACAACCTAATTAGGCCCACTTGGCTTCCCCATCCCTCAACATAAAAAGGAAGGAAAGGAATGTTTTATTTAACAACGCACTCAACACATTTTATTTACAGTTACATGGCGTCAGACATATGGTTAAGGACCACACAGATATTGAGATCTAGGAAAGCGGCTACCGCCACTTCATGGTCTACCCATTTCGATTAGCAGCAAGGGATCTTTTATATGCACCTTCCCACAGACAGGATAGCATATACCACGGCCTTTGTTACACCAGTTGTGGAGCACTGGCTGGAACGAGGAATAGCCCAATGGGCCCACCGACGGAGATCGATCCCAGACCGACCGCGCATCAAGCGAGCGCTTTACCACTGGGCTATGTCCCCCCCCCCCCCCCCCCGTTAGTATATGGATACCTGGATATCCAAGGGAGGGGGTAACATGTGGTTCTTTCTAACACAGACAGATTCGACTGGCGTAACCGTGGTTGGCGTTAGGATGGGGGGGGGGAGGGGGGAGGCATGTCCCCCAATCACACGTTTTTGTCTTTCATCGCCTTTTATATTTGCCTGTCGCTCCATAATGCAAAACATACTCAGAATTGGTGGGCTGTTCCAATGTGGGTTGTCCACATTATAAATTTCTGGCTACGCTAAGTAACTAAAATATGTATTGTAATAGAATAACAAAGCCTTCTTCGTGAACTACGCCCCCTCTCCCCCAATAATCCCAGATCCATCCATGAGATACAATATACGTCAATGTCACAGGTGCACTTGTGTTGCAAAACGCAGTTCCGAAATCAATATTATGTACCAGTAATGGCGTGTTTTGCTTTTAGTTATAATATTGCAAATGGGTTTTCAATTGGTTTAATTAACTGGTCGATTGAGTGAGTAAGAGAGAGAGAGAGAGAGAGAGAGAGAGAGAGAGAGAGAGAGAGAGAGAGAGAGAGAGAGAGAGAGAGAGAGAGAGAGAGAGAGAGAGAGAGAGAGAGAAGAGCGAGGCTGGTGGGTGTATACAACAGAGTGGGCTAAAGCCCCCGGGGGGGGGGGGGGGGTTCTAGTCATGCTCTCCCGGAAAATATATCGAAATTTTTTATTCTTGAGCAGTGTGTGTGTGTGTGTGTGTGTGGGGGGGGGGGTTCCTGAGAATATGGCGTTTGTTAGTAGTGACGTCATAGCCTGCGATGGTTTTACAATAGATCGTAGAGCTAAGATAGCTCCGAATTCTGTAGGCTACTTTGGTTTTGACCTTACCATGTAACAAGGAGCAGAGAAGAGCCAGCAGATACACAAGAAAAAACACCACTTCGTCTGGCAGTCGAAGCAGTGTTTATAAATAGAATGGTTCGTGACGTAGATGCGCGTGCGCCTCGTTTTCACCTGGTGAATGTCGTCACAGCTCGTGATGGCGCCACGCTGCTCGGAATACCAGTTTCCTATCAGCTCGGACATGTCAAACTGAAAATAGATACATCATAGAGAACACTAAACGAGTTCCCGTGAGAACCGTGCGTGAGAGTTTGTTTTTAATCGTATACCACTATATCACAATGTGGTGTTTTATACGCGGCGAGGATTCGAACTACATAAGTGTGACGCGTGGGGGGGGGGGGGGGGGGGGGGGGGGGGGAATTGTGTGAATAGAAACAAGATGCGTTAATTACACACACACTTCAACAATGGTAGGGGAACTAATAATAATTTACAATTGCCAAAATTACGAGGTATATTAGCTGTGGGGAATGGTTATATGATAATAGTAAATTAATTGGGCAAACATTACATCCGGTAGTTCAGTATTACAGTAGGTTTTATGACCACCAACGATCTTGAAGGACGATTGAGGTCAGAAGTAAAATTTAAAAGTTGACTTTTTTTTTATCAATAAATCCCAAATTCAAACAATAAAAATGACCAAAAAACCCCAAAACATTAACAACTGTATAATAAACAGAATGAAAAAGATTGACAGAAATAATGTTCCACAGTTATTAATGGACCTTCCTGGAAATTTTCTAAATCGAGAATGACACCCCACGCACGTGTACGGGGCAACTGCGTGATGCACGTGCGAACTATGGAATGTGTTTCGATGTGTTGACAAACAGACCTGGACCCCGTTCCACGAAGCGATCTTAGCGGTAAGATCATCTTAAGTGCATTAGGTAGTTATGCAATTAAGGTGATCTTAGCGCTAAGATTGCTTCGTGGAACGGAGACCTGAACGTTCTTTACTAGGATGTCTGTGGTCAAAACGTATGTTCGGTCTAATAGTTAATATTAACATTAATATTTCAGGTTTCCCTACTTTTTTTGAAGAGTATATTTTAATAGAAGGAAGGAAGGAAATGTTTTATTTAACGACGCACTTGTACACATTGTATTTACGGTTATATGGCGTCAGACATATGGTTAAGGGCCACATAGATACAGAGAGAGGAAACCCACTGTCGCCACTTCATTGGCTACTCTTTTCGATTAGCAGCAAGGGATCTTTTATATGCGCCATCCCATAAACAGGATAGTACATACCACGGCCTTTGTTACACCAGTTGTGGAGCACTGGCTGGAACGAGAAATAGTTCAATGGGCCCACCGACGGAGAGCGATCCTGAACCGCATGAAGCGAGCGCTTTACTACGTCCCGCCCATTCACTAGCAAATCTATAATCCTCTTTTTTTTTTAAAATAATAATAATAAAACATATAAACATATAAAACTCGCTTGTTGTTGGTGATTCTGGACTAGCTTGGACTCCCCCCCCCCCCCCGCCCCTCCCCCAGAGACGTTATGCAACATGGCCGCCATTTTTATTGGAAGTGTCTATAGAGTTCCTCTTTTCCGTTCCCACCTTTCCTCCTGTATAGGACCGAAGAACTGGCCCAAACCAGATCTTGCACCCAAGACCAGTCTGCCATGAACGTACACGTTTGTAGTACCCACATATGTGGCAAAATTCACAAATGTCATTTTAACGACACTGAATGTCGCAGTGTGACTGTCACAAAGGTGCTAATCATGGACCAATGTCACACCGACGAACGTCGTATCTCATTAGTCACATTAAATTATTTCCAATCCAGTTCAGTATTTTTCATTTCATTTCAACTTATTTTCGTGCTTATATCCAACTAAGGTTCAAGCACACTGTCCTGGGCACACATATCAGCTATCTAGGCCGTCCAGGACAGTATGTTAGTGGTTAGTGAGAGAGGAGAGTGTGTAGTGGTCGTACACCTACCTACCTATTGAGCTGTTGAAACTCGCTCTGGGTGAGAGCCGGTACCGGGCTGCGAACCCTGTACCTACCAGCCTTATATCCGATGACTTATTCACGACACCACCGAGGCCGGTAACGAAAGCATTACAAACACTAGATGTAGTCAGTTCAGCAGTATTCATATCGGTTACCGCGATACATGTATAAACACCTATTTGCCTTCAGCCATTATTCACAACATACCGGCCTCGGTGGCGTCGTGGTTAGGCCATCGGTCTACAGGCTGGTAGGTACTGGGTTCGGATCCCAGTCGAGGCATGAGATTTTTAATCCAGATGCCGACTCCAAACCCTGAGTGAGTGCTCCGCAAGGCTCAATGGGTAGGTGTAAACCACTTGCACCGACCAGTGATCCATAACTGGTTCAACAAAGGCCATGGTCTGTGCTATCCTGCCTGTGGGAAGTGCAAATAAAAGATCCCTTGCTGCTAATCGGAAAGAGTAGCCCATGTAGTGGCGACAGCGGGTTTCCTCTCAAAATCTGTGTGGTCCCTAACCATATGTCTGACGCCATATAACCGTAAATAAAAGAGTGTCGAGTGCGTCGTTAAATAAAACATTTCTTTTTTTATTCATAACGTGGACTTCCAGCTTATGCAATAGTTCACAGCATATCGCTCCGTGTTATACGTCCATTAAGTGAGATACCGGATACTACATGACCCGAATGATATGACCTTTAAACAAAACAGTGATTTTTCTTTTCTTTTTTTAGTGTATTTTCGGAGAAGCAGGTCCCAATCCTAGATACGATAACGTAGCGCTGGCATCGACACGGTCTTCTGTTCAGCGCTACGAGATGAGGCATATACCCCATGTGTAGCAAAAACAAACTTCAGTGTTCTGTAAAAAAAAACATTCACACTTTGTTGGAAACACTTACTCGATATCGTTGATATATATTAAATTAATTGTTGTGGCAAATATAATTAATACAATGCAGATTAACAATTATCAAGACTAAAAGCGTTCTTCGGCAGCCATGACAGATAATACGAGAATCTCGTGAGAATGTGAAATATACATACATAAAAATATATAATCTACTTTTTGTACTTTTTGTTTTTATGATATATTTGACGAAATGTATTATTTTTTTATTTATCTTTTAAAACTTAAACTTAATAGTTTGTCTAAAATTATGAAAAATAAAAACATACCGACATTTAAACTGCATTGTCTGCTCTCGGAACTTTTTTGACAGAGGTCAAGGTAAGTAGATCAGTTTTTATTTTAATGTTTTTGCTACACATGGGGTATATGCCTCATCTCGTAGCGTAGCCCGAGTACTCTGACTGTAAGAGAGCTAGACGGACATTTGGACATAAACACGCTCTCATTACAGTCAGAGACCAACCTATGTCTTTTTTTGGCAATTCCTGACTACCAGACGGTAGGCAACGAGTCCCGCTCTAATACCACAACAATCCTATGTTTGACGTCAAATACCTTTACATCAATCATTTTCGAGTTAAGTGATACAAAAAAATCCACATATTAATCACTAATACACTTACTACAGAAAGAAACCCGACAGCACCCACATTCAGTAACGCTTCGTGACACTCCGTCGCAACAATTGCAAAGCTCGGCGATCTATTTCGAGACGTAGACCACGTGATCGCGCACTGGGCGATTCCGCCTTGTGTAGCAGTTATAGGGGCCGTCTCATATCAAGCGAAGTTACAACATGGAAGAGTTGGCTAATGCCGTTTTGGATGAATTTGGATTTCATTACGTCATTAAACCAAAACAATTACACATTATTGATTCCATTTTGAATTTGAAGGATACATTTGGGTGTTATCGACAGGATACGGCAAAAGTATGTGCTACGTACTGCCTCCTCTTATGAAAGATAAAGTAAGTAGTAATTTAATTTGATTATTTTATGTTTTATGAATTAGTCATTAGTACAGTAGTAGAGTGTGTGTGTGGGGTTTTTTTTTCTCAACAATTACGTAACGCTCTTGAGGGGATGGGGTATCATAAGATGTATTCCGAGGCGTTAAGGGGAAGGATGGCAATGCTTGTTACTGCAAAATCAAAATTGAATCGGTACATAGCTCATTCGATCTTTAAAACTTATCTTATAGTTGTTTTGCTATTCAGATCAAACTAAAAAATATTGAAATTTGTTTTGTTCAACGACACCACTAGAGCACATTGATTAATTAATCACTAGCTATTGGATGTCAAACATTTGGTAACTCTGATATGAGTATTGGAGAAGAAACCCGCTACATTAGCAATGGATCTTTTATATGTACTTTCCCACAGGCCACTGACCAGTTCTGGTGCATTAGTTGGAACGACAAAGAAATCAATTGGTTGAATGGATCCATCGAGGTTGTTCGATCCTGCGACGCGAACACTCAAACGACTGAGCTGAAACCCACTCCCTAAGAAATATGCGGAAATGACTCAAATGTGAAACTGTGGTGTAATATCTCATTAAAAAGCAAAAAGAAAAATAAAGAAGAAAAAGGCGGTAGGATACTAGTAAATTAAGTAATAAAAATAGTTCAAATTTAGTTTTTGGGTTGGTTGTAAGTATTCTGTTTGCTTAATAACTAATTTCATATGAACGATCGTTTTATCCAAGCAAATGTAAATCACATATATGTATGGTAGTTAATAATTATTGACAATGAATTAACCTACGTAGAACACAGCCCAATTGTTTTCAACAACTGAACAAAGACCGATTCTGTAACACAATACTCAATGATCAGTTGTAGACAGGAGTTCCATCATAGTAGACAAGCTGACGCCTAGGGACCGATGGCGATGAGTTTCGCCGTATGCATGTATGGCCACAAATGACTGCCAGGTCCGATGTCGGGAATTAACCTGCTTATATCAGTTTGATGTTCAAGTATGCTACCACGATTTCTGATCAGGGCCACAAACTGTACTCAGAACGAGAGGGTGTGTGGGAGTTTTAAAAAAAGGTTTAGAACTTTTTTCAGCGTAGAATGTAGCCACAATTAATGAGATTACCCATCGATACGCATTGGCAGTTAACAGTACGACAATGATATTTGTCGCTGATTTACAAGTTCTTTTTTGACTGACGATTTGTTTATGAAAATAATAACCGCTTGATATGAGACGGCCCCTGTAACTGCTGCACAAGGCGGAATCGCCCAGTGCGCGATCACGTGGTCTACGTCTCGAAATAGATCGCCGAGCTTTGCAATTGTTGCGACGGAGTGTCACGAAGCGTAGCTGAATGTGGGTGCTGTCGGGTTTCTTTCTGTAGTAAGTGTATTAGTGATTAATATGTGGATTTTTTTTGTATCACTTAACTCGAAAATGATTGATGTAAAGGTATTTGACGTCAAACATAGGATTGTTGTGGTATTAGAGCGGGACTCGTTGCCTACCGTCTGGTAGTCAGGAATTGCCAAAAAAAGACATAGGTTGGTCTCTGACTGTAATGAGAGCGTGTTTATGTCCAAATGTCCGTTTAGCTCTCTTACAGTCAGAGTACTCGGGCTACTCGTAGCGCTGAACAGAAGACCGTGTCGATGCTAGCGCTACGTTATCGTATCTACCATATCCCGTAACGGTAACCGAGACGTAGGCGAAAGTTTCCGTTACAATACCGTAACTAGTCCCAACCCCACTAAAAGCATAGCTAGCCACAGTCTAGTCCCTTCACTGTACAATTTCTGCTGACGCACCTGAGTATTTATTCATGTGCATCATACTCGTGTAGACCTACAATTAATCGATTGATCAAAGAGCGCAGCGAACGAATCTTTAGTATGATGACTCCGTGGCGCAACGGTAGCGCGTCTGACTCCAGATCAGAAGGTTGCGTGTTCGAATCACGTCGGGGTCATTGAAACTTTTGTTTTCTTTTTGAATAACTGGAGGAAGGAAGGAAAGAAAGATATGTTTTATTTAACGATGCACTCAACATATTTTATTTGCTGTTATATGGCGTTGGTCATGGTTAATGACCACACAGATATAGAGAGAGGAAACACGCTGTCGTCACTTCATGGGCTACTTTTTTCCGATTAACAGCAAGGGATCTTTTATATGCACCATCACACAGACAGGATAACACATACCAGAACCTTTGATATACTAGTCGTGGTGAACTGGCTGGAGCGAGAAATAGCCCAATGGGGCCACTGTCGGGGATCGATCCCAGACCGACCGCGCATCAAGCGAACGCTTTACCACCAGGCTACGAGTATGAGGAAAACAAATGTAGAAGGGGTCCAGACTCCACCTCGGCACCCCTGAATCCGCTCCTGCATAAGCTATTCCCATAGATGTACCAACTTTGATGTACGTGGATATTGTCTATCAGTCGTTAGGCAGTGGTTGGAACGGGTGAAAACCCCAGTTAACAGAGGCTTGTCAATCGTGCGACTCCCCGCCCCCACGATAGGCCTCTACTACTGAGTTACACCCCGCCCCAGTCTTTAATAACGCAAAAATAAATTAGCCAAAGTAACTGGGCCAATTGTTTAACGACACCACTAGAGCACATTGATTTATTAATAATCGGCTATTTTGATGTAAAACGTTTGGTAACTTTGACATATAGTCTTGGAGAGGAAACCCGCTACATTTTAGTTGCATGGGATATTTTATATGCACCATCCCAAAAACAGAATAGTACATACCACGGCATTTGATATACCAGTCGTGGGGCACTGGCTGGACCGAGAAATAGCCCAATGAGCCCACCGACTGGAATCGATCCCAAACCGATCTCGCATCAAGCAAGCGTTTTACTACTGGGTTACAACCCTCCCCCACCCCCACCCCTACCACCGCCCACTCCCCCGCCCCCAATGCTCCCACCCCCAGCATAGCAGACACTTCACCATTATATGCTGGACACCAAATGACACGCATAGCTTGTAATTAGAATAGATTTGCTTGATTTCGACCCAAGCCCCCCAAAAAGTTAGTTAAAAACATTTGAAGGAATAAATTACCAATCATTCATATCAGTTACCGAGATACATGTATACACACCTATTTACCTTTGGCCATTATGCATAACGTGGACTTCCGGCTTATGCAATAATTCCAACAAACAAAAAACATTATTTTGACACTTTGTCACAAGAGAAAAAATGTGAACGTGGCAGTCACACAGGCTACTCGATCCTCCCAAGTACAGCCAGGGATCTTTTTAATACACTTTCCATAGCTATTTGGACTGAAATGAATAGACATAATGTAGGACAGTAAAACCCATCAAAGACAATCGATCATGCGATCCATCGCATCTCAACCGAGCGTTCTATCGCCCTGTGCGTGCGATGGGAATCCGTAATCAGTCGAGGTTTATCGAAT
This sequence comes from Gigantopelta aegis, assembly GCF_016097555.1. NCBI lineage: Eukaryota > Metazoa > Mollusca > Gastropoda > Neomphalida > Peltospiridae > Gigantopelta > Gigantopelta aegis. The sequence continues at coordinate 29,613,356 of NC_054710.1, forward strand.
ATTTCCGAAAATACTATTTTCTTTCAAACATGTCTACAGTTGACTGATCCATAAAAGATAACATCTGTTTCAATAGCATTAGTATGGTGACTCCCTGGTGCAACGGTAGCGTGTTTGACTCCAGATCAGAAGGTTGCGTGTTCTAATCACGTCGGGGTCATTTAAATGTTTACTTTTTGATCACTATATGCGGGGGTGGAGGTCCCAATAAAAATATTAGATACTCTCAGACTTTAAATAACTAAGACGCCTTTGATCGTCACAAACAATCGTAACGTGTATTTCAAGCTTCAGCTACCCCGATCTGTCTCAGTCTGAGACTATATTATCGGTAATGCCGGGAACACACGGTGCGTATTAGCTGGTATATCACACACGACTGTATCCGACAGAATCGACCTGCGTTATGTCAGGTCAAGCCATAGGGTTTTGCGTGCAGATCCAGAACAAGCTGTTGTAGCACACGCCTGTCCTGGACGCATGTGCCGGCCTCGGTCGGCTCCTCCGCACAGAACAGGAAAAAGGTTGGGGTGAGTGCAAGAGGAGACCGTCCGCGATGGGAAGTGCAAGGGAGCGCCAGCAGCCCGATCGGAATCGGTAGCAAGCGGGGGCAATCATGGTGCTATTGAATTTTGAATATCCCGTAGGATTAAGTTAAAAACGAAAGTAGTGCGCAATTTCTTGAATTAATTTTGGCGCATTTTTCGAAGAAAAAAAAAAAAGAGAAGAAAAGTGTGCGATGACATTTGCGACACAATTATACACGATACGATGGCATCATGCCGTATCCTGCCTGGTGTTACCGAAGGAAGGAAATGTTTTATTTAACGACGCACTCAACACATTTTATTTACGGTTATATGGCGTCAGACATGGTTAAGGACCACACAGATATAGATAGAGGGGAAACCTGCTGTCGCCACTTCATGGGCTACTCTTTTCGATTAGCAGCAAGGGATCTTTTATATGCACCATCCCACAGACAGGATAGCAGATACCACGGCCTTTGATATATCAGTCGTGGTGCACTGGTGTGAACGAGAAATAGCCGAAAGGGCTCACTGACGGGGCTCGATCCTAGACCGACCGCGCATCAAGCGAGCGCTTTACGACTGGCCTACGTCCCGCTCTTGACAAATGCCCCAGGCCCGTAGGGCAAAATCGGAACGTGTCTCAGTAGTCCACCGTGTGATGTCAGCGGGTTTTTTCTCTCTCTTTATCTGCGTTGTCTTTAACATTTCATTTCAACTTATTTTCGTGCTTATATCCATTTAAGGTTCAAGCACGTTGTCCTGGGTACATGCCTCAGCTAGTTCGAGTACTCTGACTGTATGAGAGCTAGACGGATATTTGAAAGTTATATACGCTCTCATTACAGCCAGAGACCAAGGTATGTAATTTTTTCGCAATCGCTGTCCACCAAAAAGTAGTCAAAGATTCCCGCTCTAATACCACAACGATCCTATGTTTGACGTCAAATACGTTTGCATCGATAATTTTCGAGTTCCTTGATCTCAAAAAAAAATGCAGATATTAACCACTAATACACACACTACAGAAAGAAACCCGACAGCACCTACATTCAGCTAAGCTTCTGCAAACTTCGGACGTAGCGTCCACATGATCGCCCACTCAGCCATTCCGTCTTCCAGGGACCGTCTCGTACAATAATACGACAAGTGCCCGACAATCACCCAAAAAGGAGTTTGTTTAACATAGCTTATTCTCTGGCTGTAACGAGAGCGTATATAACTGCCCAAATGTCCGTCTAGGTATCTTACAGTTAGAGTATTCGGGCTAATACCTCAGCTATCTGGCTGTCTGTCCAAGTTGTTAATTGTTAGTGGTTAGTGAAAGGGACGAGGATGTAGTGGTCTTACACTTACCTATTGAGTAGCTAAAACTCGCTCTGGGTGGGAGCCGGTACAGGGCTGCGAACCCTGTACCTACCAGCCTTATGTCCGATGGCTTAACCACGACGCCACCGAGGCCGGTTTTGTGTCTTTAACCACGTCTGATGCTTAAATAACTGTAACTAAAAATATGCCGAGTGCGTCGTTAAATAAAACATTCATTCTACCATCTGCGTAATCGGTCGAGGTGTTACGAACATTACCGAATATACTAGATTTTTTCCATACCTGTGTACAGTTGAGTGATTCGAGAAACAAGACCTATTTCAAAATCATTAGTACGGTGACTTCGTGGCGCAACGGTAGCGCGTCTGACTCCAGATCAGAAGGTTGCGTGTTCGAATCACGTCGGGGTCATTTAAATTTTTACTTTTTGATCTCTTATATGTGTGGGTGATGGTCCCAATAAAATATTAGATACTCAAGATTAGGCTGGTTACCATAAAATTTGAAACACGCCCTTGATCGTTACAAACTATTGTAATGTGTATTATGAGCTTCAGCTACCCCAATCTGTCTCAGTCGGTGACTATATTATCGGTAATGCCTGGAACACACGGTGCGTATTAGCTGGTATATCGCACACGACTGTAAGATACGAAACGATATCCTACAGAATCGACCTGCGCGATGTCAGATCAAGCTATCGGGTTTTACGTGCACATTCTGAGCAAGCTGTTGTAGCGCACGCCTGTCATGGGCACAGGTGTCGGCTCCTCCGTTCAGAACAGGAAACGGGTGGGGCGGGTGCAAGAGGAGACCGTCCGCTCTGGAAAGTGCAAGGGAGTACCAATAGCCCGACTGGAATCGGTAGCGGGAGGAGCAATTTTGGTACTATTGAATTTTGAATATCCCGTAGGATTAAGTTCGAGCTCAAAATCTACCAAGTGACCTAGATCCTACACCACACTAACATTGTACATAAGAAATTCAATTTAGAATGTAATTTTAGTTTAGACCCACACAGATTCCATACATTGTATTTGACCATTTGACCAGAATATAAGCCCAGGGGACCAAATCAACTCATTATGAGCTGAACATGGGGTGGACATAAAATCAATAATAAAAGGTATATTTCGTACTTCTACAACAGTTTTACTTTTTTTGTTAAATTACTTATCACAGTTATTTAGTTAAATTGAAAACATATTTTGAGAAGGCTTACAAAAAGTGTTACAAACAAAACACTTTAGTAGATATGTGAAATTTTATAATAGATGTTTTATAGTTAATTAAACTTTGTTTTGTTTAACGACACCACTAGGGCACATTGATATATTAATTTTCGCCTATTGGATGTCAAACATTAAATTTTGTTAATTTTGAAATAGTCTTAGAGAGAAAACCCGCTACATTTTTACATTAGTAGCAACATCCCACAAACAAGACAACACATACCAAGGGGGTGGGGGGGGGGGGGGGGGGGCAGTGAGATTAAGTGGAATGCCAAGGGAACTTTTGGGGAGGTTTGGACGGGGATCGTAAAAAAAAAAATGAAAATTAATATATAATAAAATTTTACTATCGCAAAATTTAGGCCCGCCTTTGAAAAGTGTGCGATGTCATTTGCGACACGATTATACACAATACGATGGCATCATGCCGTATGCTGTCTGGTGTTGTTGGGTCTTGTCGTAACGTAGGTGTTCGCGCCGCGTGACTTAAACTACTAGAGCACATTGATTGATTAATCATCGGCTATTGGATGTTAAACATTTGATAATTTTGACATATAGTTCGAAACCCAATTTATTTTTGTTTTCATTGGTAGCAAGGGATCTTTTATATGAACCATCCTATAGACAGGATAGCATATACCACGGCCTTTGATATACCAGTCGTGGTGCACGGGTTTGAACGAGAAATAGCCCAAGGAGCCCACTGACGGGGCTCGATCCTAGACCGACCGCGCATCAAGCGAGCGCTTTACCACTGGGTTACGTCCCGCTCTTGACAAATGCCCCAGGCCCGTAGGGCAAAATCGGAAAGTGTCTCAGTAGTCCACCGTGTGATGTCAGCGGGTTTTTTCTCTCTCTTTATCTGCGTTGTCTTTAACATTTCATTTCAACTTATTTTCGTGCTTATATCCATTTAATGTTCAAGCACGCTGTCCTGGGTATATTCCTCAGCTACCTGGCATGTCTGTCCAAGTTGTTAATCGTTAGTGGTTAGTGAGAGGGACGAGGGTGTAGTGGTCTTACACCTACCCACTGAGTCGCTAAAACTCGCTCTGGGTGGGAGACGGTACCGGGCTGTGAACCCAGTACCTACCAGCCTTATGTCCGATGGCTTAACCATGACGCCACCAAGGTCGGTTTGGGGTCTAATGCATATATAACCGTAACTAAAAACTATGCTGAGTGCGTCGTTAAATAAAACATTCCTTCTACCATTGGCGTAATCGATCGAGGTGTTACGAACATTACCGAATATATTAAAGGGACAGACCCTAGTTTTTAAACACTACAGCATATTTTTCACTATTAGAGCCGTTTATGATCACTGAAATCAAACATTACTTATATTTTAGTGTTTAGATTTTCCATTTCTGTAGAACCGAAGTCTTTTTTGGTCATCCTGGTGTTTCTAATACCAAAAAATAGCATTTTGAATATTTACAAAAACGCACGCGTGTCTGAGAAGTAATCTATTTTAAAAAATATTTTCCGTTTTAATGTCACAGACTCATCTTTCTCTCTATTGTAACTTTATCCAAATGCGTTACAGGTTTGTAAATTTACTAAACTGAGTGTCCGTTTTTACGGGTTAAAATTAGGGTGTGCGCCTTTAAACGTTTTTATACCTGTTTATAGTTGACTGATTCGAGAAACAAGACCTATTTCAAATTCGTTAGTACGGTGACTTCGTGGCGCAACGGTAGCGCGTCTGACTCCAGATCAGAAGGTTGCGTGTTCGAATCACGTCGGGGTCATTTAAATTTTTACCTTTTTGTGTCTTTATGTTATGACACACGGCAATAAAAAGGCTAGACCCTCGCTTGAATATAACCCAAACTACAGAATGGTTCCAATACAGTTTGTAACACGTTGTTGATCGTCAGTTAAAGTTAAAATTAGTTTTGTTTAACAACACCACTAGAACACATTATTTGATTAATCATTGGCTATTGGATGTCAACCATTAGGTAATTTTGACATATTATACTAGTAGTCTTACAGAGGAAACCCACTACATTTTTCCAATAGTAGCAAGGGATCTTTTTATATGCACCAGCCTACAGACAGGATAGCACATACCACGGACTCCAGATCAGAAGGTTGCGTGTTCGAATCACGTCGGGGTCATTTAAGTTTTTACTTCTTGGTGTCTTTATGTTAAGGCACACGGCAATAAAAATGCTAGATCCTCGCTTGAAAATAATCCAAACTAAAGAATGGTTCCAAAACAATTTTTAACACGTTGATGATAGTCAGTTAAAGTTAAAGTTAGTTTTGTTTAACGACACCACTAGAACCCATTGTTTTATTAATCATCGGCTATTGAATATCAAACACTTGGTGATTCTGACATATAGTCTTAGAGAGGAAACAATCTACATTTTTCCATTAGTGGCAAGGGATCTTTTATATGTACCACTGTCTTTGATATACCAGTCAGAAGAGTAGCCCATGTAGTGGTGACAGCGGGTTTCCTCTCTCAATATCTGTGTGGTCCTCAACCATATGCCCGACGCCATATAACCGTAAATAAAATGTGTTGAGTGCGTCGTTAAATAAAACGAAGGGACCTCCCAGACTTCCTTTATAAAAAAATGTAATAATTATAAAATTAGTTAATTTTTTTTATTTGTTATGTAATTTAATTTCTATGCTGAGGGGCCCTACCCCGGGCCCCCCAAGGTCTAAATCCGGCCCTGCCTAGGTGTCAACCTCCCCAGAAACTTTCGCCTCCAGGTAAGGGCTTAGTCGGACTTTTAAAAAAATGCGGTAGTTCATATTTTATGTTTATTTTTTTATATAAATAGTCCGACGCATTTAATGTTGACAGCCCGTCTACAGTGCTCAAATCACCTTAAAACGTTTTCAGCCGAGCACTCTAATTTTATTTTTGGACTTTTAACTTCTTGTTGCCAGACATGATTCGAATGGATCAGCTATCTCAATTTAGTATTTTATAGCTCCCATTAGCATGTGGATTTATATGGTATCTCTGTGGTAATATTATAAATGGCTCCCCATAATCTATATTAGGGGAGCAAATAATCACTCACCAGGCCTTTAGAAACTCGAGCTGCGAAAACGTACGTATTTTTGTGTTTTTGTTTTTGTGTTTTTTTGTTGTTGTTTTTTGTTTTTTTGTTAGGTTTTTTTTGGGTGGGGGGGAGGGCGGGGGTGGGGGTCAAATTCTATATAAATGAAGATGAAATTCTGGCTTGTGCCCTACCTTTATCCCACCAGAGAAAATTCCCCCTTGACTACAATGTGCCCCCGCCCATTCCAGAAGCCATTCCAACGGGCCTGCTCCCCTGAATTTTTTGACATCGTGGTCTGTTTTGTCGTGTCGTGTCGTATCTCACAAAATGCACACCGTGTGAGGCCGACATTAAAAACTATATAAAAAGAAACTTTCGTTAATCTGCGACGATCTCCAGCAATCTGCGACGTTTTGTCCGATTTTAAGGGAACCAAGCTTTAGACCAACCTCCAGACAGAACTTCTCGCACCGGGACATGCAGGTGGCCGCTCTCTTCAGTCCGTCTGTCAGTCGGGTTTTAATGGACGGGTGTCTGGAGTTTACCAACACGGCGAAATCATCTGTAAAACACGTAGACATTTTAAAGGTGCAGTATTAGTTACAAGTGCTATATATTGATATGTTGCACGGGTGTCTGGAATTCACCAACACGGCGACATCATCTGTAAAAACACTTAGACATCATCTGTAAAAACACTTAGACATTTTAAAGGTGCAGCATCCGTTACAAGTGCTATATATTGCTAATGTTGTACGGGTGTCTGGAATTCACCAACACGGCGAAATCATCTGTAAAAACTTAGAAATCTTAAAGGTACAGTGTCACCGTTACATTTTTACATTTATTTGTGATACATACTTGGTACCTGGTTGAAATAAAATTGTATTTGGTGAAAGAAGGTGGGTATATAGCAAAACAGCACCCCCTCACTCTACCTTGTGATCAATTATGGAACAGCCCCCATCTCGGAATCGCATGGTATCATGTTGTCTCCCACACACCACCCATCTCTTCCGATCAATTCTGAACAGCCCTGATTTAGGAATCACATGGTAAGTAGAAATGTTGCCTTCCACCCCTCCAGTGAAGCAATTTTGGATTTGCCCTTGCCATTGTGAACTTGTTTGGATTTCCCCTTGTATCAGAATCGCATGGTAAGCAAAAATTGTGTGCCCCCTTTCCTCCGCCCCTCTCTTGTAATCTGAAACATCCCTAATTTAGGAATCGCACGGTAAGTAGAAATGTTGCCTTCCGCCCCTCCCGTGAAACAAGTTTGGATTTGCTCTTGTATCAGAATCGTATGGTAAGCAAAACTGTGTACCCCCCCCCCCCCTCCTCTCCTCCGCCCCTCTCTTGTAATCAATTCTGAAACATCCCTAATTTAGGAATCGCATGGTAAGTAGAAATGTTGCCTTCCGCTTCTCCACTGTGAACAATTTTGGATTTGTCCTTACATCAGAATCGCATGGTAAAAAGAAAAAAACTGTACCCTCTCTGCTCCGGCCATCTCTCGTAATCAATTCTGAAACATCCCTAATTTAGGAATCGCATGGTAAGTAGAAATGTAGCCTTGCGCTTCTCCATTGTGAACAATTTTTTTTTGTCCTTACATCAGCATCGCATGGTAAAAAGAAAAACTGTACCCTCTCTGCTCCGGCCATCTCTTGTAATCAATTCTGAAACAGCCCTGATTTACAAATCGCATGGTAATGAAAAAATCCACACACATGAACTTCAATTTAACTGCCTGACAAACTGATTGATATGTTCGATTTGATTTACAATAGCATGAAAAAATAAATGTGAAAAAATAAATCAGTGCAGGAAGTCTGTCATGAAAATTTGTAATTCAAAGTGGAAGCTAAAGCAGTGAAGTGAGATGGGGGGCGCTAATAATAGAGAGGAAATTACACAAAACAAAATATGAGGAGGAAATTACACGCAACAACATTATCGGGCTAAGAAAATGTGTTAACGGGATTGGCTCCTAAGGAATAACTGAAAACCGTTCAAGTGAATGACCCTGGTTTTTAAACACAGTTGGAATAGTTTTTGACAATTTAAAATAGAAGTTACATTTTATTTTTTAGAATATCCATTATCGTACATCCGAAGTGTTTCTGACCATCCTAGCATTCGTAATGCCTCTTAAATACTTTTTTCTTAATTCTAAAAACGCACGTACCCCTGAGAAGTAGCAGTTATAGAAAGAAAGAAAGAAAGAAAGAAATGTTTTATTTAACGACACACTCAACACATTTTATTTACGGTTATATGGCGTCAGACATATGGTTAAGGACCACACAGATTTTGAGAGGAAACCCGCTGTCGCCACTACATGAGCTACTCTTCCGATTGGCAGCAAGGGATCTTTTATTTGCGCTTCCCACAGGCAGGATAGCACAAACCATGGCCTTTGTTGAACCAGTCATGGATCACTGGTCGGTGCAAGTGGTTTACACCTACCCACTGAGCCTTGCGGAGCACTCACTTAGGGTTTGGTATCTGGATTAAAAATCCCATGGCTCGACTGGGATCCGAACCCAGTACCTACCAACCTGTAGACCGATGGCCTGCCACGACGCCAACGAGGCCGGTCTAACAGTTATAGAGTCAAGCTTTAGTCTATTTTTAAGGGTATTTTCCTGTTTCGACGTTACAGTCTCTTACTTCACTCTGTTAAAACTTCATCCAAATGTTTTAAAGGTTTGGAGATTAACCAAACGTTATGTCCATTTTCAGGACTTGAAACTAGGGTCTGCCACTTTAAACACTGCGGCGTTTTATTTCATTATTACAGACATTACTTAGATTTTATTGTTTAGATTATTCATGTCCGTACATGTGAAGTGTTTCTGATCATTCTGGTGTTTCTAAAACCACGTATTACAGGTTTGTAGATAAAAGATCCCTTGCTGCTAATGGAACAGTGTAGCGGGTTTCCTCTCTAAAACTATATGTCAGAATTACCAAATATTTGACCTCCAATAACCGATGATTAACAAATCAATGTGCTCTAGTGGTGTCGTTAAACAAAACAAACTTTAGTGACCATTTTCACAGGATGAGGTAGGTAGGTAGGTAGGTAGGTAGATATGTAGGTAGGTAGGTAGGTAGGTAGGTAGATGTCCGACCTCCGATAAGATCAGGGGCCTGACTTGGGACATCACGGGATGAAACATGCGTCTACGACTTTAATCCGTAGAAGTCCTTATTGGTCACACACCACACTTGATTGCAAATGTCCTTTATGCTTTAAAAATGCTCGAGCACAAAATTACGTTTAATGGAAGAGGATGGAATTTGCATACATATTGAGTCTTCCGCGGAATGAGACGAACTGTATTTATTGCCCATATTGGATCGGCAGCGGCACTGAAATTGTGAACGGCAGAGTAGGGGGAATGTTTGTTTAACGACATCGCGCCTTATTGTCAAATCAGTGGCTAATTTGTGTCTGGCCCATTAATTGCGACGATTGGTTTAGAGGGCGACAGAAAGAACTGTTATGTTTGGTTTACGACGTATTGTTTAATCATCAGCTCTTAGAATAGGTCTGTGGGTTCATGGCGTGAAATGGAAATGTTATTGTTGCGGTTTAAGGTCATATGCGTACGAACGCACACACGTGCACTATCACGTGCACACACGCATATACAAAGGCGCGTACATACATACATAATACAACACATAAAATCCAGGTAAGTAAACCTTAAAACTTTGTATAGAAGTCAAAAAATTTCAAAAACTTTACAGTTAATTCTGGATGGAATTTAAAGGATTCCAAAACATTTCTGCATGCATACGTACTAAAGTTTTAAAAAATAGATATTTATTTATTCATTCATTCATTCATTCATTCATTCATCCATTCATTCATTCATTCATTCATTCAATCATTCATCCATTTAAAAAAAAAAAATTGTCCCCCCTTCCCACTCCAAATACAACTGTCACACAAATACAAAAAAAAGAAGCCTTAAATTTTTATTTATTTTTTAAACAAAGCAAAATAAAGACATAGAGCTCCAACAAAACAAATTAAACTGGTTACCAAACGTATATCCTTAATTTAATAACCTCAACGCTATTTCTATTTTAATATTACTGATGTTCTGTTGCCTTAATTATTTTATCAAGGCTGGTAACGCTTTAGCAATATAATATATTCTATTAATTTCGAAATGATCATCAGTACCATTGTTGTCACTTCCTGCGAACGCATCCAGATCGATCACGATCGTCAACTGTATCTAAGCACCTACGTCAAACCTGAGCCAACGACGCTATTAGTGTTAACGTACGTAATTATTACGGCATGACAAACAATGGAGAGATTGCCTGATAGAAAAATAAACGGGCAAATGAACGGATGTTTGGCTAGCGTTAAAAAATTAATTGTGAAGCTGAGTGAAATAAAAAGGAATATAGTGTGTTTTATGACAGCTCAGCACATTTTAGTAAACTTTGGCTATTTGGAATCTAACATGTGGGTGGGTGGGAGAGGCAGAGAGAGAGAGAGAGAGGGAGAGAGAGAGAGAGAGAGAGAGAGAGAGAGAGAGAGAGAGAGAGAGAGAGAGAGAGAGAGAGAGAGAGAGAGAGAGAGAGACGGGGGGGGGGAGAGAGAGAGAGAGAGAGAGAGAGAGAGAGAGAGAGAGGAGGTGGTGGAGGAAATAACACATGGGGAGGATGGAATGTTGTATTTAATGATGCCTTCAACACATTTTAGTTACGGCTATATTGTTAAGGACCTCACATATAAATAGACAAAACCCACTGCCGTCATGCCATGGGCTTCTCTTTCTCATGGGCTCAACAGAGAGAGAGAGAGAGAGAGAGAGAGAGAGAGAGAGAGAGAGAGAGAGAGAGAGAGAGAGAGAGACAGAGACAGACAGACAGACAGACAGAGACAGATAAATAGAGACAGCTAGAGAGACGCATAGAGACAGTTATGGAGAAAACAACAAAGGTAGAGAGATAAAGAAGAAAGAAAGAAAGTGGAAGAGAAACAGAGTTGCTACGTAAACAAATATTCCTTTCTTTCTTCTTTTGTTCCCCAACAATAACAGCATCTTTGATATCAATACCTCACACCTCACATTGTTGAGTGTCCGCAATAACCGCATTATTTCTGCCTATTTAAAACAGCATTATCGTAAATCCGCCTGAACACGTCACAAATCCATTTGTAAATTAACCGCAGCATAGTTTTACGCGTAACAGCGTTCACGTGATACCCAATTGTTTTTTCTTCTGTTCCTTGATTCCATCTCCTAATGACAGCAGTCTGTCACTTGGGAACTGTTTACGTCACCACGGATGAGGCATGGCTCGTTCCAGATTAGATCGTATAAAATCTCTGACAATATCAATTATTAGATGAAACAGGAAGGAAACAATGTAATTATAAAGTGTAAAAATCATTTATTAATGGAGTTCGGTCAGCTTTTAGTTTATTGTGATATACTTATAGAAATTACATTACTTTACTTATTTTAGTTTTGCAGACAAGCGTAGAAAATGACACCAAAACAATTCGGGGATTTATTGGTGTTTAAATATCGCCGTTGGTGTTTTACTATCGTAAAAACAATAACTATTGTAAATCGTGTTGGTGTATTAATGTCGTAAACATATTACTGCTTTAAGGTCGTAATTAGTCAATAGCACTGTGGACTATAATATTTCACCGTTAGTGTTTCACTTTCCTGCAAAAGTATTTTTTGAAATAATGTTATATACAGGATATTTCATGTTTTTTGGTCAAATATGATTTATATCTCATCTCATGAAGTTTGCAATCATATCTCACGAGTCGCACTTGTGCGACGAGTGTGATATGATTGCAAACTTCATGAGATGAGATATAAATAAAATTTCAAAAAAACAAACATGAAATTTTCTATTTAGTATATAACTTTTGGTAATTTACCTTTATTTTTAAAATGCCAGCAGCAAAATAGTTCCGGCTTTCTTACAGTGAAGATAATTCTTTCTACAGTGACGATAATGCATTTTAGAGTGAAATAGTGAAATTTTCACTAAAAAGTGTTATCGTCACTGAGTGACTGATAACACTTTTATTTCACTGATATTTTAAGATATTTCACTAAATGTTATACAATAAATTGTCTTACATATTTCTCAAATAATGTTTTAATATCACAAGTAATATTTGACTTTTTCCAACATCTTCAGAACAGAACAGAACAGATCTTAATTTCGCCCAAGGCCACCAACCGGTAGCATCAGAGGATTGTATACATATAACAAATAAATATACGTACACATACGTCAACATTGCAAGAGTCATATCTCTATAAATAGATACAAATTTTAAAAATCAATAACAGAAAATGAAGCAAAATAAAATAGGTTTTCAAGAGGAAAAGTTACTGTTTATAAGATTTAATAAATTCACACAGTTTTTTAAAAGTACTGACACGTTGCAGTTGAAGAGTTCTTTCATTTTGATCACATTAGATCTTACAAAATAATATTTATTTAGCAGTCTCATTCGCGCTTCTTTGAGTTTATTACATATAAATAGATAATGAAACTCATCTCCAATATCGTCTATATTACATAATGTACACGTCCTTTGTTCTCTCGGTACACTTGATCATCTACCTTTCTCAATTGGTAAGAAATGACTATATAAACGAAATCGGAAAAAAAAGAGATAATTTTTCTTGTTTAAGATCTTGAAATAACTTTCAAATTCTATTTTCTCTTTAAAGAATATGTATGTGGAACACTTTCCTGATTCGGTTATGCCACTTTGCAAGTTTTGAGTAAACTGGTCTTCTGGTCTTAATTTTACAGTTCTTTTTAAATGTGATATATACACATGTACACAAAACACTGTGCATCCCATACATTGTTATAACCAAGTCTGTAAAGTATGTTTTTAATATGTACAATCCATTTATGTTCTGTGCCATATTGAATATTTGGCAGACACAGCAAAGACGACAACAGGAATGTTTGCAGCAAGTAAAGTTATTAGTGTTATCGAAGTTTTGTTCAAATAGTTTAATAGTCAGACGGGAAGACAAAACATGAACAAAATTCTTGTAACAACCTACCGGCCTCGGTGGCGCAGTGGTTAAGCCATCAGACTAAAGGCTGGTAAGTACAGGGTACGCAGCCTGGTACCGGTACCGGCTCCGGCCCGAAGCGAGTTCTTAAGGGCTGAATGGGTAAGTGTAAGGCCACTACACCCTCTTCTCTCTCACTAACCACTAACCAACTAACAACTACTAACCCACTGTCCTGGACAGACAGCCCAGATAGCTGAGGTGTGTGTCCAGGATAGCGTGCTTGAACCTTAATTGGATATAAGCACGGAAATAAGTTGATATTAAATGTAACAACCATCGATTTTGTAATCACACGTCGAAAATATAAAACAAGCAACCGTTGGATATTTCTGGTGAAAAGTAATATTCTATTTCTGAGTTGAAATACATTGATTGTGAAACACATTCAAATGGATCAGGTGTTAAAAATACGGAATTAAATTGTTTGTGAAATTTACTGAAATATCAGCCTCGGTGGCATCGTGGTTAAGCCATCGGACTACAGGCTGGTAGGTACAGGGTTCGCAGCCTGATACCGGCTCCAACCCAGAGCGAGTTCTTAAGGGCTCAGTGGGTAGGTGTAAGGCCACTGCACCCTCTTCTTTCTCACTAACCAACTAACAACTAACCCACTGTCCTGGACAGACAGCCGAGATAGCTGAGGTTTGTGCCCAGTACAGCGTGTTTGAACCTTAATTAGATGTAAGCACAAAAACAAGTTGAAGTGAAATGAATGAAAGATACGAATTAAATTATTTGTAAAATTTCACAAATAATTTAATTCGTATTTTTCATTGATTGTGGAGCACATTAAAATAAACTGATTGTGAAACACGTGGGATGAAATTGATTATGAAATATATTGAAATACATTTAACTGTGAAAAATACTGAAATATATTGACTGTGACAAATACTGAAATATATTGACTGTGACAAATACTGAAATATACTGACTGTGACAAATACTGAAACATACAGATAGGGAAATATATTGAAAACAAAATTGTGAAAAATCATGAAAAAGTAAATTAAATTGAATTTAAATTACAATATATATCTAATTAAAGACAGAGAGTATCACAAGTAATTTTGTATTTAAAAAAAAGTTAATATATGTACTTCAAAAATAAAGTGACCTAGACGGTATATATGTATGACATGACTTTGTGAAACGACGTCATAACTTAATGCGGCTCCCACAGTAAACGCTTATCAAAATGGCAAAAATGACGTCGTTTCGTCGTCTCTTTTTAGTTACGTTTGAAACGTTTTTACATGGTCCTAGCTTGTTATTCATAAAAAATAATGGTTTTGATAATGTGGATAATAAATAAATTATTACACTCGCGTGTGAATAGTACTGATTTTACGAAACTTGTGTCAACATTCATGTATTACCCTCGCTCTCGCTTGGATAATACAATAATCCTGACATTCGGTTTCGTAAAATCAGTACGACACACAAACTCGTATAATAATTCTAAAACAAATAAATAATATATATATATATATATATATATATATATATATATATATATATATATATATATATATATATATATATATATACATATATACATATACACATATATACATACATACATACATATATTATTGTATATATACACATAATTGGAAGATATTGACAATAAATGAAAGCGCTTGGGCTATTTTTACTGTGAGTTTTGTTGTTTCACTTGTTTCACTTGTTTTATATCTTAATATTTTGCCATTGTCAATCCCAGCGACTACATGTCATTAATTCAACTTAATGTGATCAGAGACTCAGAAAAAATAGTTAATGTTGTTATTTTCATTAGATTAACTTTTTTTCCTGTCTTTAAATTTGTGATTGATGGAAGTAATATCAATTACTAACATAAAAAAAATCACTTTTATACAACAGCCTTGTAAATCTGAACGAACCGTATCGCTACACAATACAGAGTTGAATGGGCATTTTGCAAAATAGTGATTGATTCCATGAATCTCTATCTAGTGTAGGAGCGGGACGTAGCCCAGTGGTAAAGCGCTCGCTTGATGCGCGGTCGGTCTATTTCTCGTTACAACCAGTGCTCCACAACTGATATAACAAAGACCGTGGTATGTACTATCATGTCTGTGGGATGGTGCATATAAAAGATCCTTTGCTGCTAATCGAAAAGAGTAGCCCATGAAGTGACGACAGCAGGTTTCATATCTCAATATTTTTGTGGTCCTTATCATATGTCCGACGCCATATAACCGTAAATAAAATGTGTTGAGTGAGTCATTAAATAAAATGTCCTTCCTTCCTATCTAGTATATAGGAGGACTCCCCTTCTATGAGAGCCTGTACTGAAAATTTCACCCCTCTTGCATCGCGACAAAGAGGACTGCCACTCCCAGACTTGTTTACTATATTATAACCAGAGCAGGGCAGGGAATACTAAGACTACAAAATAAACAAATAAAACAAATAATAAACAAACAACAGAAATATAGGGAAGTTTGCAATCATATCTCACGAGTCGCGCGACGAGTGTGATATGATTGCAAACTTCATGAGATGAGATATGAATCATATTTCACAAAAAAAAACATGAAATGTTCTATTTATTTGGCAATTAACCTTTATTTTTAAAATGCTCGCAGAAAAAAATAGTTCCTGCTTTCTTTCAGTGAAGGTAACACTTTCTACAGTGACGATAACACATTTTAGAGTGAACTAGTGAAATGTCCACTCTAAAATGTGTTATGGGCACTGAATGACTGATAACACTTTTATTTCACTGATGTTTGAAGATATTTCACTAAATGTTATATAATAAATAAGCAAACTTAATAAACAAACAAACAGACAAACAGATAAACAAATAAACAAATATAATATACATGTAATAAATAAATAAATAAATAAATAAATCAGTCAAAGGATAGATCAATGAACGAATGAATGAATGAATGAATGAATGAATAAATAAATAAATAAATAAATAAATAAATAAATAAATAAATAAATAAATAAAGGTGTCTAAAATCAGTGAGTAAAACTTATATTCTAAAACAACCAAAGACATCCAGTGATAAGCAGATAAATAAATGAGAACTCATTGAATGAAAGCAAGATTAAATCAAATCCAACACGTTTTAACTGCTAACACATGTGCCCTTTATCCCAAACAATAGCATTGATCAAACTGTATTCCTATTAATATTGTTGACCAAGTTCTCAATATAACCTATTTACTATTATTATTTTAACACGGTCTGTATATTATATTTTTAGGCTAGTAGGTCGCAAATACAAAACATGGAAACAAAATGATATAAACGAGTTTAGGGCGATTTCCAATCTGATTAAAATTAGCTCTCCAGTAGATCTAACAGCATTGCGTGGACTTCCATATCCAGGTGACATTTCATCTATAAATAACAATTCAAATATCGACCAATTACACTTCACCTTTTATAACGTTATTTGGGAGCATACGAATTCTAAACCGGCCTCGGTGGCGTCGTGGCAGGCCATCGGTCTACAGGCTGGTAGGTACTGGGTTCGGATCCCAGTCGAGGCATGGGATTTTTAATCCAGATACCGACTCCAAACCCTGAGTGAGTGCTCCGCAAGGCTCAATGGGTAGGTGTAAACCACTTGCACCGACCAGTGATCCATAACTGGTTCAACAAAGGCCATGGTTTGTGCTATCCTGCCTGTGGGAAGCGCAAATAAAAGATCCCTTGCTGCCTGTCGTAAAGAAGAGTAGCCTATGTGGCGACAGCGGGTTTCCTCTAAAAACAGTGTCAGAATGACCATATGTTTGACGTCCAATAGCCGATGATAAGATTAAAAATCAATGTGCTCTAGTGGCGTCGTTAAATAAAACAAACTTTACTTTACTTTTTACGAATTCTAAAAATATCGGTCGAGACTATTTTATGCAATAGTCGAACTTGTTGGTCTATTTTAACATTGAAAGAAAAAAAAAAAAACAAGGGGAAAAGAGCAGTGATAAACTCTGGATTGTATACTAGTATAAACAGATTTTATGGCTATACCATGACGGGTTTTTTTTCGTCTTGAAACGAATTTTATATAAAATTTTATATTGAAATTAGTTTCCAGCATACTTCGTAATTTACCCGAATCATTTCGTATACCCTCGGCATAATCCCGAATGTTTTCAAATTCTTTTCAAATCACTGGCATGATTTTGTAAGTAAGCTTTTGATTGGTCGAATGAAAGGTCAACTGGACATGAGCTCCAACGGGCTGCTGTTAGATCCACTTGTAATATGGAGCTAATTTTAATTAGACTGGGTGATTCCAAAACTGACCACAAGGGGTTGGTGGAAATGGAGAAAGAAACCATTTTACTTTTACGCCTTTATGAATATTTTAAAGTAACAGATCCTAGTGTTTTGACACTACGACGTATTTTTCACTATTGGAGTCGTTTTTGTTAATTTAAATTAGAACTTTTATTTTATTGTTTAGAATATTCATTATCGTACATCCGAAGTGTTTCTGTTTATGCTTGGTTTTGTATAAATACATTATTCTTAATTCTAAAAACGCACGTACCCCTGACAAGTAATGGTTATAGAGCTAAAATTTAGACTTAATCAGAACTAATTCCTCATTACAACGTCACCTACTCTTGTTTCATTATACTGTCCTTGATCCTGTACTTGACCCAGATGTATTGGCCGTCCCGGTAAAGTAGATAAACTTGTATAAATGGTCCTAAAATGAATTCGACGTCGCGGGACTTGTTGATGTGTACTAATTAGGATCTATCTACGTCCCGGTACTCGTTAATTGCCCTTTTACCTGGTTGACGGTGGGTGCAGTCAAAAGTTAACAACGAACTAATTCTATACCACAGTGCAGTTATTAGCACTAAGAATTCGTTTCAGTGGTTATGTTGTTGGTATTACAAATAAATACAATAACATAAAATTTTAAAATGATATACAACAATACCTAAGTTTTAACGGCTCTGGTGTAAATCTGTCTGTCCGTCCGTCGTCTGTCTGTGTGTCTGTCTCTCTGTATCTATGTCTGTCCGTCCGTCGTCTGTCTGTGTGTCTGTCTCTCTGTATCTATGTCTGTTAATGTGTATATGTTCATACAACAAACTATTCAATTTAAAAGTAGCATAACATTTTTATTCAAACTTCAGTAATGCATTAATTGTTTCCATAATTCAGTTCCACGATTCATTTTGAACGCAAAACATGTTTACGTTGATTGATTGAAACATATTTTATTGCAAGTGGATTGGGCACAAGTTATCCAACTTACGAGGCCCTCTCCTAATAACATACAATAATGACAATATGACAATAACGGCGACTACAACTATTACAAGATATACAAGAAATTAAATATTCAAAGAGAAATATATACATGAGACAACAACAAAACACAGAATAAATAAATAAATAAACAAACAAAACAGTAAAGAAATAAAGAAAGAAAGAAATGATGAAAAATGAAGAAGGAAAACAAACGTAGGTGATTTATTTTAAATAATATTTCCGTTGATTCTCGCAGCTTTCAGTTGAAATGCAAAAGTTGTCCGATGTGATCAGTGTACTCCATTCCATGTCCCCTGCGTGTGCTGTAACCTCACCGTGGTGCAGGGGTGTAACATTCTCTTTGAGAATGGCCAATACAGCACAAATTGAAGTTTGGAGTAAAATTCGGTGTCCGTAAAATTCTGTGATATTTGTATTTGTATTTTTGCACAGTTCTTTACACTGTTTTTGTTTAAACCTTGAATTTTTATATTGATGTTGATCATCACTTTATTTATTTGCATTACCATAGTTTGACACCCAATAGCCGATGTATTTTTCGTGCTGGGGTGTCGTTAAACATTCATTCATTCATTCATTCATTCCATTCCATGTCTGTGATGTTGTGGCTGATCAACTCGTCTTTCAGAGACCGGATTCTGGTATCGATAGTGCGGTATTTTCGTTTTCGTGCCGGAGCTCGCCAGTGCCCATCTAACTGCTGTAGTTTAACTTCCATTGTAGACTGCTCACGTTTCAATAGACCTACCACCTCAAATATGTTCGAATGACTCTTCTGGGCGATGTGATTTATTTTATGGTGCCATCCTTTCAAATGGTTATTTGTCCGGTGGCTGTCATTGCCAAAGTGGTTCCACGTTTCTGGACTTCATGGTCCTTCTATCCAGGTGTTAGTGACATAGTCCATCCGTAATGTTACCTTTTCATCCTGGGAACTGTCGGCAATTGTGTCAGCCCAAACGTCCCAAACTTTGTCCAGCGGAACCATCGGAAGGGCTGAAGCACGCCGTACAACCTTTTGTACATCATCGTTTTCAATATATTCTGATGCTAGTCCTACATTTTTGCGCATACGACGTAATGGAAAAAAACAACAACAACAAAAAACCCAAACCAGCCTCTCAATTGTGTCGTGAGGAATACAGTGCGTACAGCGTTGTGAACAGATATAATTTACTACCCAGAACAGTAATCCTTTAAAACAGTAGAGACCAATACGAGCAAAATAAAACAAAATTGAGGAGGAAAGAAGAAATAACAATAATAATAATTTTAAGAAAAGAAAACATACACAAGTGCGTGCTCAGTTGCTACCCCGAACAGTAATGCTAGAATATAACGCTTCTCATTTCGTTGGTTTTACAATTTGTGACACCCAATAGCCGATGTGTATTTTTGTGCTGGGGTGTCGTTAAACATTCATTCATTCATTCATTCATTCATTCATTCATTTCGTTGGTAAAGAAAACACGGCTCACACTGCAATGCAGAACATGTAAACCAATTAGTTCCTTCTACTTCCCGGGACATTCATAATTCGGCAAACCGATACTACACAAAATAGGATTTTATACGTCCCGGGCCGATACCGACACAACAGAGGCTGTTAAAATAGTGTTAAATTACGTTACGGTAACTATCGTAAGCTACCGAAGTTTTTCCCACACCGCGGTTAAAATTGTTTCCTTTGATGTTGAGTGTGCAGACTGATAAAATAAATTTCAGTGTGAGAAAAAAATGCAATTTGAAATGGCGGAGCTGGGTGCTGTAAAATATAGTAGGATGTGGGAAAATAAAGAGGGGTGAGGAAAAAAATAAAGGGGGCGACAAAACACGAAAGCGGGGCGGCAAAATACAATAGCAGGCCGGGCGCCCTGCTTAAATGGAGCAGCGAGAACACGTGTCACAACAGAAACGAAACTATATATAAAACCATTTGACCCTTTATCCGTACCCAAGTACCATGGTATAACATGTCCCCTACCAACCGAAGAATGAAACGATATCGTTCGACAGTACGACACCAACAAAATACGAAATTACTCCATGGTGGATACAGAAATCTGAATACATTGGGGTGTGGTGTAATATGTAACAGGATTTTGAAAAAGAATTGGTGCGAAATGTTGTAGTTTGCTAAATTTCATAGCTGTCACTAATTAATATTACATTCATGTATGGGATCTGTAGATTTATTTAACAAAGAAAACCCCCACACAAAAACCCCCAAAACAAATCGGAATATATCGCTTTAAAAAAAAAAGTAATAAT
>NC_054710.1:29639146-29662881 GCF_016097555.1 Gigantopelta aegis
AACATTTGATTTATGGTTTGTGCTATCCTGCCTGTGGGAAGCGCAAATAAAAGATCCCTTGCTGCCTGTCGTAAAATAGTAGCCTATGTGACGACAGCGGGTTTCCTCTAAAAAAACCTGTCAGAATGACCATATGTTTGACGTCCAATAGCCGATGATAAGATAAAAAAAATCAACGTGTTCTAGTGGCGTCGTTAAATAAAACAAACTTTACTTTTCCTGATTGAGACGGCAGAAAAAAAAATCGGAGAATGGGTCCACGGAGGAGATTCGATCCAGCGACCAAAGCACCTTTTTTTTTCTCCATTAATTTTCTTACCATTACATGTCATTCTTAGATGTAATATACTAAATCCCCTGCACACCAACCCCCCCCCCCCCCCCACCATTCCGCATCCGAAGCCTATATAAGCAAACAATGAATATACACATTGTCAGGCTCGTAG
Source organism: Gigantopelta aegis (assembly GCF_016097555.1). Taxonomy (NCBI): domain Eukaryota; kingdom Metazoa; phylum Mollusca; class Gastropoda; order Neomphalida; family Peltospiridae; genus Gigantopelta; species Gigantopelta aegis. Next base: position 29,639,593 of record NC_054710.1, read on the forward strand.
GAATGATATCTGGAGTGTGTGTGTGTGTGTCGGGGGGGGGGGGGGGTGTCACAGCCTCTATAGTTAGAGTGGGGAGGGGGTGGGGGTGGAACAAGCAAACAAAGGTCGTCGTAGTATGTTTTATCAGACATATATACACAAGACCTGTCTTGGATAGAACTCTGGCGAAGTCAGAGGTTGTGCCCACGACAGGCATGCTTGAACAGTTCTCTGATAGGGAAAAATTACCCACATCCACCCACGTACGCAAGAATATTATGCACATGCAAAATAATGAAACCACGCATACACCTGCACACACGTGAAAAACAAAACAAAACGCACACATACATACATACACGCAAGAACACGCACACACACACACGCAAGAACACACACACACAGACACATGCAAGAACACACATACAAGAACACACATACACACACACGCAAGAACACGCACACACACATAAACACACGCATGAACACACACACACATATACACAGTAGAATACACACGCAAGAAAGAAAGAAAGAAATGTTTTATTTAACGACGCACTCAACACATTTTGTTTTCGGTTATATGGCGTCAGACATATGGTTAAGGACCACACAGATTTTGAGAGGAAACCCGCTGTCGCCACTACATGGGCTACTCTTTCCGATTAGCAGCAAGGGATCTTTTATTTGCACTTCCTACAGGCAGGATAGAACAAACCATGGCCTTTGTTGAACCAGTTATGGATCACTGGTCGGTGCAAGTGGTTTACACCTACCCACTGAGCCTTGCGAAACACTCACTCAGAGTTTGGAGTTGGTATCTGGATTAAAAAATCCCATGCCTCGACTGGGATCCGAACCCAGTACCTACCAGCCTGTAGACCGATGGCCTAACCACGACGCCACCGAGGCCGGTCACACACGCAAGAAGACACACGCACAGAAATACGCACGCACACACGCACACACATACAGAGAGAGAGAGAGAGAGAGAGAGAGAGAGAGAGAGAGAGAGAGAGAGAGAGAGAGAGAGAGAGAGAGAGAGAGAGAGAGAGAGAGAGAGAGACACACACACCCACACACATTTACACACACACACACACCTACACACACACCTACACACAGAGAGACACACACAGATAGAGACACCCATACATTTACACACACACACACACACACACACACATACACACACACAGACACACACACACAGACACACAGATAGACACACACACACAGACACACAGATAGACACACACACACAGACACACATACACACACACACACACAGAGACACACACACACAGACACACACACACACACACACACACACACACACACACACGTATACATACATACCTGTATCACTAACAGAACTAATAAAGCACAATCCCTGCATGGCGGGACTGATTAATTACCGCAGAAAGCCGCTTAAACCCAGTCCGTGAATCTTGTTACATTCACACGCTCGCAGAGCTTGTCCCTGTAATTTCCATCGCCGCGTTGGCCATTTCGCGCATCATTGGCGAGAATTCCGGACTTTCTATCAACTGTGACACTCTGCCAAGCTTTTCCTGGTTACGTTGTTTCTTTGCAGTGACGCCTGGCGAACAATGATTACGGGTTGCATGGTACCAAAAGAAGAGAGTTCCGTGTCAAAATTCGATATCAGAGTGAAAAACAGCTGTGGCTGTGATTGGTAGTAATATGTGACATTGATTATTTGTGCAAATACTATTATCTATTGGCAATAAATAAAGAAATACGATTGTATTTGTTATATAGTTGTTATGCGGGGCGGGGCGGGGCGGGGCGGGGCGGGGCGGGGCGGGGCGGGACTTAGCCCAGTGGTAAAGCGTTCGCCTGATGCGCGGTCAGTCTAGGATCGATCCCCGTCGGTGGGCCCATTGGGCTATTATTACTCGTTCGAGCCAGTGCACCGCGACTGGTATATCAAAGACAGTGGTATGTGCTATCCTGTCTACGGGTGACGCATATAAAAGATCCCTTGCTGCTAATGGAAAAAATAAGCGGGTTCCTCTTTAAGACTATATGTCAAACTTACCAAAAGTTTGACATCCAATAGCCGATGATTAATACATGAATGTGCTCTGGTGGTGTCGTTAAACCAAACAAACTTTACAGTTGTTATACAGTAAACACCAGAGGTTGAAACTAATGCAGGGTACCCCAAAAAATGGAACTGCGATTTTCAGGAAAAATGGCGGTTGCTAATAAAAACATTAATTAAATCTCTTAAATGGTATGTGAGCCCCCCCCCCCCCCCCTTCCATTTTCTTGCAGGTAGATTAGATATAAGGTGCCACACATTTTATTGCTGTACTGCCTGGGTGTCAGGTCTGGTCATAGGGTTTAACGTGCACATTCAGAACAAGCTGTTGTAGAGCACGCCTGTCATGGGCGCAAGTGTCGGCCTGGACCGGCTCCTCTGTCCAGGACAGGAAAAGGATTTGGGGTGGGTGGGAGGAGGGGTCTCCCGCGCTGGAAAGTACAAGAGAGCACCAACAGCTCGACACCGTGGTCGGTAGCGGCCAGGAGCATGCTTGGTGCTATTGAATGTAGGATTAAAGGGACAAACCCTAGTTTTTAAACACTACAGCATATTTTTCACTATTAGAGCCGTTTATGATCACTGAAATCAAACATTACTTATATTTTATTCTTTAGATTATTCATTTCTGAAGAACCGAAGTGTTTCTGGTCATCCTGGTGTTTGTAGTACCAAAAATTGCATTTTTCATATTAAAAAAAACCCGCACGCGAGTCGGAGAAGTAGCGGTTTATTGATCCGAGTTCTAGTCTATTTTTAAGGATATTTCCTCTTTTAACGTCACAGACTCTTCTTTCACTATATTGTAACTTTATCTAAATGAGTTACAGGTTTGTAAATTAACTAAACTTAGTGTCCATTTTTTACGGGTTAAAACTAAGACCTGCACCTTTAAGTAAAAAAAAAAAAGGTAATAGATTGCGCAAATATCTTGCCTGGATGTGTTGATACGCTGCTTATATTAGTTTTATTAGTAAATGTTAACATTATCGGCAATAGGAATTGATTTGGTCCGATGGAACCTACACACACTCGCGCGGATACGGTCAGTCGTTGACTTCAGTGTACGCAGTGTACGCGGTGTACGTGGTGTACGCGCGCGGCTCAGGAGGACAGACAGGAAATTAAGTAGTGAGTTATTAGTATACGTACAGGTATAGCTTATTTGTTTTCCTTTATACGTGGTTATTTACTTTCTTAATTAAAGTTTTACAAGCCATGGTGGCGTAGAGGTTAAGCTATGGGCTTTCTGAGGATTACAGATGGGTTTCTTAGCACAGGAAATGAGACAGGCGCAAATTCCATTAATCCGTAATCCGTATACGTTTACGTGTATACTGGTGTCCTTAGAAAACTTTCTTTCTTACACACCCGTTGCTGAGAACATCATTCGGTATTTTCGATAACACATATTTGTTTACACATGTACGTGTGATAACAATTTCAAGACATACGATTGGCTGTTCCTAGGTGATGAAAGGTCACCACTGCCATATATCCAATGAAAAAACAAAACGATCGAAATCGATTACACTGTGACGTATAGTTAACCTGACAATCATGTGTCTGTGACGCGTAAGTGCAAGGGCTGTAAATAATTTTTAGTCGAAAAAGATGTTAAAATTTGCTTAAGGATATGTAAGAAATAAAATAATACATTTGTGTCCATTAGATACTATTTATCTCACAACTCTTACTATCTTACTTATCTAACGGACACTCGTGTGTTATTGTCTGTATATTTTTTAATTTAATTATGAATACTGTAAACCGTATTAATATTGCGACGTGTTTTTTTCGCGAATGTATACCTTAGCGCATGTTCGCGACGTGTAAATTTCGCGAACGACCGTTGACAGCTCAAAAAAAAAAAGTGGATAAAGACAGCTCACTGTAATTGTTATAAAGTTACTGTCTGTAAATCGATATTCTGTTATCCTACATCAAGCAATTGTGTCTAGTACACTCTATAGAGGGATTAGGCCCTACCCACCTCACCTGTATTAGAATCACAACTCACAGCTTCAGTTGTTAACTGTTAACACCCTTTGGCAGATAAAGCAATAAACGATTAGTCGCCATCGATTGAAGTTACATAAAACAATTAACGATTAGTCGCCATCAAGGAGAGCTCGTGTATAGGCTGTGCCTGTTGAGTGAATCTTTTTGTGAATTTTATTCTCAATAAAATATTTCAAAACAAAACAAATTAGTCGCAGTGTATGTTAGCTTGTTCAATAAACATGTTATTTTTGCATGATTTTGAGTTTCATTTCTGAAACGAGAGTACTAATATACATGAAATAAATACAAAATGTTTATCAAATGCGCTTGGTAATTTGTTGTTGCAACATGTATCGCTATCTGCAGAAAACGAACGGTGATCCTAAAACCGATGGCCACATGCTACCGGATCCGAATAAGGCGGGAACAACAGACGAAGCATCGAGACATCGAAAATCGAGACGTCACTTTAAGCACACTTCAAACTGAAAAATAGTGCGTGCGTATTAAGTTCGCGACATAAGGTCGGACGCGAACGACGCGAAATTTATACGCACGCATTTTTTTCACGGTTTACAGTACTTTCAAATCCTCTGTGTATTTTGTATTTTTGTGTGTATCTTTGTATTTATGTACATTTCTGTACACCCACCAATTTGTTACAGTTATATTGACTGCTGTATGTATGTATATATCCTCATATGCCGTAGACAACAGCTTGAGTGTAAATAAAGTTTAATTAAGTTCAGTAATTAATAATACATGGGTACGCACACGCTTACGGAGACGCACAGATGGAATCTGCTCAACCTATTTGCATAGATTTAGTGATTGCTACGGATGACGTATTGCGGTTTACGTATACTTATTGCGGATTACGTATCCGTATACGCATACAGATTACGGAGGAATCGAATATGCACCATAGTGAATTATAGTACACGTACACGTACACGTACAGTTTGTTCCCATTACGCTGTTTTTACATAATTGTATATTTTTTTTTTTAATGTAAAAATCATATTCATATACATGTATTTACCTTTGCTTGACTTCCAATAACCGATGTGTATTTTTGTGCTGGCATATCATTAAAGCAACATACCCCAGTTTATAAACACTACGACCTATTTGTCACTATTAAAACCGTTTTTTATATTTTAAATTAGAAGTACTCACATTTTATTATTTAGAATATTCATTTTGTACACCTAAAGTGGTTCTGATCATCTAGGTTCATACAAAACCCCAAAAATGCTTTTTTTCTTCATAATTCTAAAAACGCATGTTTGTCTGAGAAGTAATGGTTATCGAAAGAAACTCTAATTATTTTACACGGTATGTCCCTATTTAACCATCACAGACTTTAGTTTCTCTCTGTTATAACCTTATCGAAATGTGTGTTATAGGGCTGACACTAGGGTCTGCTCCTTTAATCATTCATTCATTCATTCATTCATTCATTCATTCATTCATTCATTCATTCATTCATTCATTCATTCATTCATTCATTCGTTCATTCATTCATTCATTCATTCATTCATTCATTCATCCATTCATTCGAATTTTATAGTTCTATGACATTAATGCTATTTTACAGGCGTAAAGGTAATCAGCGGTTGGTTTTAATGCTGACAAGTACAGTGGATTCGCATAACATTGTAAAGAAATAACCAGTTAATTGCACACGTATACAGTTATTTTTCTTTATGCGGCTAATTATCTGCATGTTGGCAATTAAATTTTACATCCGTAATGGTTAAGATATTGAGTTTAGATATTGAGGCTGGGTTCGCAAAACAGGAAATGAAAGAGCGAATTAATGTTATAGGTACACAAACAGTTGATTTTCATTATACGGTTCTGTTTCTCTGCCTCACCTCCACCCCCCCCCCCCTCTCTCTCTCTCTCTCTCTCTCTCTCTCTCTCTCTCTCTCTCTCTCTCTCTCTCTCTCTCTCTCTCTCTCTCTCTCTCTCTCTCTCTCTCATATACACTCTATCGCTCTCTCTCACACACACTCTAGCGCTCTCTCCCACATTCTCGCTCTGTTTCACTCTGTCTGGTTCTGTCTTTCATGCTGTCTTTAATAACCCACAGTAAATTTAAAAAAAACAAATTACAAGTCAACAGTTTAGCTGATTTAAAGTCGCCAATAGCCGGAACTGTGTGTTGACAAGTGCTGTTTATTCAGTTGACAGCCAACACGTTACGGAACACTAAACAAACAGACAAAATAATAAATGGTTATGCTGCTGCACGCGTTCATATAAATTATTTCCCTTGTGAGTGTGCCGATAAATAATTGATGTGAAACAGGCCTCAGTGGTGTCGTGGTTAGGTACAGGGTTCGGAGCCCGGTACCGGCTTTTAACGACTCAATGGATAGGTGTTAGACCACTACACCATCTTCTCTCTCACTAACAACTAACTATTAACCCACTACCCTGGACAGACAGCCCACATAGTTGAGGTGTGTGCCCAAGACAGCGTGCTTTAACCGTAACTTAATTGGATATAAGCTGATATAGATACAATTAATATATTAATATATATATATATATATATATATATATATATATTATTATTATTATTATTATGATGATGATGAAAATATAGTGTATACATATACATGTAGCAATATATATTAAGACATGATTTAGTGCATGGCTTGTTTGGGTTTCAGGTTTTATATACTTCAAAACAACTTCTTCTTTTTTCTTATGCCATCTATCTCTGTCTTATATTCAATATCTGTGTGGTCCTTAACCATATGTCTGACGCCACACAACCGTAAATAAAATGTGTGGAGTGCGTCGTTAAATAAAACATTTCTTTTTAATCGATCAATATATCAGCTTGCTTAATAGTTTAGACGTACGCCGAAATGTATGACAAAAAACGCATTTCCAAATATCAAATTCTTTCTTCTAATATCGCGTAATGTGGAAACTTCTCACGTGGCTAATTTATGGAACGTGATTATGCCAAAGAGTAAATAGGATCCTTGGGTCGTGAGAACTCGTCCCAGCCTGTGTCCCTGGCTAGTATATCAAAGGCCGTGGTATGTGCTATCCAGTCTGCGGGAAGGTACGATCCCTTGCTACTAATGGAAACATGTAGAAGATTTTAATCATTCTGACACGTAGTCTAAGCGGAGACCCGCTTTATATTACATATTAACAGCAAGCGAATTTTTGTTCTATATTTTTGGACAGGATCGCACATACCACGGCCTTTGATATAGCAGTCGTGGAACACGGTCTGGGACGGGAAAATGACGTAGATGGAGTTCATGCTGATGGTGATGATGATGACAATGATGGTTGTGATTGTGGTGGTGTTTTTGGTGATGATTTTAATGATGATGATTATGGTGATGATAATGATGATGATGATGATGATGGTGGTGGTGATGATGACGATGATTATGGTGATGATAATGATAATGATGATGATGATGATGATGACGATGGTGGTGGTGGCGACAATGATAATAATGATGATTGTGATGATGGTAACGGTGATGGTGAGAATAATGATGATAATGATGATGATGATGACGATGGTGGTGGTGGTGGCGACTGATAATAATGATGATTGTGATGATGGTAACGGTGATGGTGAGAATAATGATGATGGTGGTGATGATGATGACGATTATGATGACGATGATAATAATGTTTATGGTTGTTTTTGTGGTTACGACGACGACGATGACGATGATGCTGGCTATTGTTGCTGCTGCTGCTGCAATAGGTTTTTGCTGTTAGTGGCGGGTGTTTATCACACTGTAAGCTAACGGTCTATCTATATAACTAAGCTAAATCCATCTTCTCCGATCTTATCAGGAAGACACCAGACGAGAGTTATTCCCCCTGCAGCCATGTTTTCAAGAGGAGGTGCAGAAAAACAAACCTAAGCATGTTGACCTTCTGTTACGTCCCGTCGGCCATTGCGTGCCAGCAGTAATAACATATGGGTTCACACTGCCTGTAGTAATTATAACGCCAAACTACAAAAACACAATATTAATGCTGATTTATAATTAGCGAGGAACCGGTCGATGCGCTTATTTTACACATGGTCAACGCGACCACATGTTGCTGCTGGTTTTAATGGGGGAAACCGTTAAAGGGACTGTCCTGAGTTTGCTGTCATTTGTAACATATTTACACCGGCCTCGGTGGCATCGTGGTTAAAGCCATCGGACGTAAGGCTGGTAGGTACAAGGTTCGCAGCCCGGTACCGGCTTCCACCAGAGCGAGTTTTAACGACTCAGTGGGTAGGTGGGTATCTCTCTCTCTCTCGCTCTCTCTCTCTCTCTCTCTCTCTCTCTCTCTCTCTCTCTCTCTCTCTCTCTCTCTCTCTCTCTCTCTCTCTCTCTCTCTCTCTCTCTCCATCTCCCTCTCCCTCTCTCTCTCTCTCTAACAATTAACAACTAATCCACTGCCCTGGGGTGTGTGAGTTTTAACGACTCGGTGGGTAGGAGTAAGGCCACTGTACCCACCCTCTCTATCTATCTTTCTGTATATGTATGTATGTATTAATGTATATATATATATATATATATATATATATATATATATATATATATATATATATATATATATATAAATTTATGTATATATTATTATATATATATATATATATATATATATATATATATTGCTAAGTAAAATGAAAAGATAACAGCTACGAAAATGAGTACATGACCGCAAACGCATTGCATCTACAGATACTGTTATTATAAACAAGAAAATGTATTTAATATGAAAAGGCAGATTCAGCTGCCAAGTCTGCTTTGAACTGGCCCATTCAGTGATTCTAAACATTATATTAATCAATATGTCTCTACGACTTGGCAAGATGATTGGGACGTTGCGATCACAAACAAACTTCATTTCTGTCATGCCAGTCCTGAGAGAATGGCAGTCCTCCTACAGGCGGTGCAGGAAGGATGAAGTAGTCTTGTGCCGTGCCCGCATCGGCCATACATATCTGCGCATTCACTTATTTTAAGATATATACTCTTCAAAAAAAGTAGAGGAACTCTAATAAGAATTTACAATTGCCAAAATTGTAAGGTATATTAGCTGTGGGGAATGGTTATATGATAATAGTGAATTAATTGGGCAAACATTACAACCGGTAGTTCAGTATTACAGTAGGTTTTATGACTACCAAATATCTTGAAGGACGAATGGGGTCAGAAGTGAAATTTCAAAGTTGACGGGTTTTTTTATCAGTAAATCGCAAATTCGAACAATAAAAATGACTAAAAACAAAACAATAACAACTGTATGATCAACAGAATGAAAAGGATTGACAGAAATAATGTTTCACAGTGATTAATGGACCTTCCTGGAAATTCTCAAAATCGAGAATGACACCCCACGCACGTGTACGGGGCAACTGCGTGATGCACGTGCAACCTATGTAATGTGTTTCGATGTGTTGATAAACAGACCTGAACGTTCTTTATTAAAGGGACATTCCTGAGTTTGCTGCAATTTTAAAGATGTTATCCACTAACTGAGACTTTTTAACGATTGTAATTACATATCAGATATATTTGTATGCACAAAATATTAGTGGCTGTGTATTAAACGTGTTTCTGATCGTTCTACTATTTGCACTAGGTTAAATTTCATTTTATTTCCTAAAATATATGTTTTCGTACGTACGAAATTATTTGAAGACGAAATCCAGTTTGGGCTTCTTACAAATATTAAGACGACCAGAAACACACTGAAGTTTAATCGTAGAAATATTTTATTTTTCGGAAACATCTTACAATGCAGCAAACTCAGGAATGTCTCTTTAAGATGTCTGTGGTCTAATAGTTGATATTAATATTTCTACTTATTTTGATGAATATATTTGGTAACAGAAATATATTGCAATCTTTTAAATTCCATCCAGAATTAATAGTTTAACAATATTTTGATTTTTATACAACGTTTTAAAATATACTCGTATATATTTGTACTGCATTGTGCTTTTACGCCATATAATCGTAAATAAAATGTGTTGAGAGCGTCGTTAAATAGAACATTTCCTTCCTTCTCCTGTTATAGGTTTCCGCTAGTACAGACGCTACAAGAAGAAACCCGACAACCCTATCAGAAATAACGTCAGCCGGTTTTGGATAGGGTTCACGGGGTTCATAGTCTTAGTTTAGTGTTTAGAGTAAAGTCGAAAAAAAAATCCATCTGAAGTTTTGTAGATTTAAGAAAATGTGTGTATTTTAGACACAGTAGTTAGTGACCGTTTGGTTATAGATTACTCTCTAGCCCTAACCTAGATTGTAGGTAGTACTAAACCAAATAACTTCCTGCTGGGTCAAAGTTCAAGGTTCACCAAACTTTTAATAGACAAGTTAACACCACTAGTCCTGTGATTGGTGATAAATGTGAGTGAATTGGTTGTAAAAAAAAAAAAAGAGTTTTATCTGGGCAAAAAAAATGTATGTGATTTTATTTCATCTGGTACCACTGTATCAAGTAGCTTTGTGCTTGAAACATGTATGGGGTACTTGTAAAAAAAAGTATTCAAATTTTGTGCGGAACTAGGGTAGTCATAGACGCTACCCGTTATCTCAGAAATGGGCAGCGTATGTCGATTGATACGCTGCAGGTAGGGGTTTTAGCCACACATGTTACTATTGTCGTCTATGGGATTTGATTTGGTAGCACAAGAGCATAAACCTGTAAGAGATCTAGACCGACATTTGGACGGTTATTAGCCCTTACAACCGTTCAAATGTCCGCCAAGCTCTCTTAACAGTCAGAGTACTCGGGTGAGCCCTGGTCCACAATTTAAACAAACCAGGGCTTGAGTGCACTGGAGCTAAACTGCAGTGCAATTTTGCCATTATAGGATTAAATAAAAGCATAACAAAGAACAAAAACGACAACAAAAAGAAGAGAAAAAAAGAAGAAAAAAAAAGAGAAGAAAAATTGATTAAATGCCACAATGCCACGCTCTTCACAACTGTTACTATAAAAGAGTGTATTACGATAGTCTCTATTATCGCAGTGTGTTCACCTGGCAGAACACCAGTTTCCATTTAAAAATCCATGGAACTTTTGTACTGTTTTAAGAAAAGGTTAATCGAGGTTGCGCTACACAGATACATGGTGTATTGTTGTGATGCTTTTGTATAGAAACAGAAGATGGTTTTAAAGTTTCATGTGCATGTACATTTAATGTAATAGTATTGATTATCTAGACATTCAGCGATCTCCAGCCATATATATGTATATAACAATTAATGTAAAAAAAAAATAATGACTTTTTTTAAAATATGAAAATATAAAAACATCAATATCCTATTATTTAGTTTTACAGCGAGAAATGTTTAAAAAAAAAAATTAATTAATTAATTCTATTTACTATTTACCACTGATATTGGCATTTATTTTTGTATTTTGCCTTACAACAGGCACGGCGGAGCAGGCGGGATGGTGGGGGGGGGGGAGGGTCTGGGGAGCACTGAATCAAATATTATACTTGTAGAATGCAGGAAACTGATACGGTGGATCTAACCTCCAAACCCCTAGAAATTTTACTTTGTGCCCTCGATCTCAGTCAGCCGCCCCTCCCCACCCCCACCCCCAGTGTCTACTTGCTTCCGCCGTGCCCGAACACGAGTGAAAGCATATGGTATGTTATAATAACCATTATGTTTGAAATAATATAGGGGGATTTTCCAAAAAAAAGAAGAAGCAATGTGCCGGGCTGTCAATAAACAAAAAGGGCCGAATTTACAAACCCTGGATTTCTCGTTCCAGTCAGTGCTCCACGACTGGTATCTCAAAGGCCGTGGTATGTGCTATCCCGTCTGTGGGATGGTGCATATAAAAGATCGCTTGCTTCTAATGAAAGCAAAATGTAGCGGGTTTCCTCTCTAAGACTATATGTAAAAATTACGAAATGTTTGACATGCAATAGCCGATGATTAATAAATCAATGCGCTATAGTGGTGTCGTTAAACAAAACAAACTTTAAATGTAAGATTCCTGTATTATCGTAACAAATCTTATAAAATCCGTGAATCAACAAACTTACAAAAAGTAAAGTTTGTTTTAGTTAACGACGCCACTAGAGCACACTGATTTTTTTTATCTTATCATCGGCTATTGGACGTCAAACATATGGTCATTCTGACACTGTTTTTTAGAGGAAACCCGCTGTCGTCACATAGGCTACTCTTTTACGACAGGCAGCAAGGAATCTTTTATTTGCGCTTCCCACAGGCAGGATAGCACAAACTATGGCCTTTATTGAACCAGTTATGGATCACTGGTCGGTGCAAGTGGTTTACACCTACCCATTGAGCCTTGCGGAGCACTCACTCAGGGTTTGGAGTCGGTATCTGGATGCAAAATCCCATGCCTCGACTGGGATCCTAACCCAGTACCTACCAGCCTGTAGACCGATGGCCTAAACACGACGCCACCGAGGCCGGTCAAAACTCTTGCAAGTTGACTGGATAAGGCCGTCAGAGGCAGAAGATGAATTGCACGAAGACAGCAAACCTGTCGGTAACATCCGTTTTGCATAACGTTACAAAATGTTCGCCTACACTGAACGCGCCCAATTCTGTCGATTATCCATTAAAGATTTTCCAAAAAAATCTCTGCTGTAATTTTTTTTTATGCGTATAGTTTGAGGAACAAAGCTTACACTTCAAAGCAAAAGTTAATCAACAATTTTGGCGGGAAGCTGTCATTATGTAACTTGGAGATTGCGCCTTTAAAGCGACATTCTTGAGTTTGCTGCAATTTTTAAGATGTTATTGACTAACAGAGACTATTTAACGATTGTAATTACATATCAAATATATTGTTCTGCATAAAATATTAGTGACTGTATATTAAACGTGTTTCTGATCGTTCTAATATTGGTTAAATTTCATTTTATTTCCTAAAAGTTGTTTTTTTCGTACGTACGAAATTATTTGAAGACAAAATCCGGTTTGAGCTTCTTACAAATACTAAGACGACCAGAAACACAAATCTAAGTTTTATCGGAAACATCTTACAATGGAGCAAGGCTCAGTGGGTAGGTGTAAACCACTTGCACCGACCAGTGATCCATAACTGGTTCAACAAAGGCCATGGGTTGTGCTATCCTGCCTGTGGGAAGCGCAAATACAAGATCCCTTGCTGCCTGCTGTAAAAGAGTAGCCTATGTGACGACAGCGGGTTTCCTTTTATTAACAGTGTCAGAATGACCATATGTTTGACGTCCAATAGCCGATGATAAGATAAAAAATCAATGTGCTCTAGTGGCGTCGTTAAATAAAACAAACTTTACTTTTTTTTTTGGTCGGTGCAAGTGGTTTACACCTACCCATTGAGCCTTGCGGAGCATTCACTCAGGGTTTGGAGTCGGTATCTGCAGTAAAAAATCCCATGCTTCGACTGGGATCCGATCCCAGTACCTACCAGCCGAGGTCGGTACTCAGGAATGTCCCTTTAAAACGTATTGCAAGTGGAAGAAGAAATGTCATTTCCCAATGTACCGCTAGAGGCGTTTAGAATGATGAAAAGATACAAGATTAGATGACTTTTATGAACTGCTATCACTGGTTGTAAAGAAGCAAAATGCTGCTCAATGGTACTTGCTGGTAGAGTCCTCGCCTGCGGCGCGTGGGGTCACAGGTTCGATTACCCTCTGTGCACTCGTTCTTTGACTAATTCAATTTCCCACAAGTCATATATCAGAACCCGCGAAAGAAGAACATTTTAATTAGAACTTTACGGTATCATAACCGGAAAATGTCGATTACGTGTCAGACATCTATGTTGAAAGTTCGTTTTTTTTTGTTTAACGACACCACTAGATCACTTTGAGTTATTAATCATCGGCTATTGAATGCTAACCATTTGGTAACCATGACATAGCCTTAGAGTTTGTTTTGTTTAACAACACCACTAGAGAACTTTGAGTTATTAATCATCGGTTATTGGATGTCAAACATTTGGTAATTTTTACATATAGTCTTAGAGAGAAAATCCCACTGCATTTTTCTATTAGTAGCAAGGGATCTTTTATATGCACCATCCCACAGATAGGATAACACATACCACGGTCTTTGATATACCAGTCGTGGTGCACTGGCTAGAATAAAAAATAGCCCAATGGGTCCACCGACGGGGATCGATCCTAGACCGACCGCGCATCAAGCGAGCGCATTACCACTTGGATACGTCCCGCCTTAAAAAAACCACGAAAGAAGAAATGAAAAGAAATATTTTATTTCACGACGCACTCAACACATTTTACTTACGGTTATATGGCGTCAAACATATAGTGAAGGACCACACAGATATTGAGAGAGGAAACCCGCTGTCGCCACTTCATGGGCTACTCTTTTCGATTAGCAGCAAGGGATCTTTTATATGCACCATCCCACAGACAGGGTAGTACATACATGTACCGGGGCTTTTGTTACACCAGTTGTGGAGCACTGGCTGGAAGAAGAAATAGACCAATGGGTCCACCGACGGGGATCGATCCTAAACCGACCGTGCATCAAGCGAGCGCATTACCACTGGAATATGTCCCGCCTTCAAAAGCCACGAAAGAAGAAAAGAAAATAAATATTTTATTTCACGACGCTCTTAAAAGATTTTAATTAGTAATAACAGTATCGTAACCGCAAAATGTCGATTACGTGTGAGTCATCTATGTTAAAATTTTAAATGTTTTATTTAACGAAGCACTCAGCACATTTTGTTTTTTACGGTTATATGGCGTCAGACATATGGTTAATGACCACACATATATTGAGAGAGGAAACCCGCTGTCGCCACTGCATGAGCTACTCTTTTCGATTAGCAGCAAGGGATCTTTTATATGCACCATCCCACAGACAGGATAGTACATACCATGGCCTTTGTTACACCATTTGTGGAGCGCTGGCTGGAACGAGAAATAGCCCAATGGGTCCACCGACTGGGATCGATCCTGGACAGACCGCGCATCAAGCGAACGCTTAACCACTGGGCTACGTCCCGCCCCTCATCTATGTTGAAGTCATCGCTAGTGTTTTCTGTCTACTAGTGTTTTCTGTCTACTAGTGTTTTCTGTCTCCTAGTGTTTTCTGTCTACTAGTGTTTTCTGTCTACTAGTATGTCCATAACGAAACCACTACATTAACCGTTTTTCCATTAAAGGGACTGTACTGAGTTTACAGCCATTGTAGAATGATTCAAGAGCGGCCTCGGTGGTGTCGTGTTTAAGCCATCGGACATAAGGCTAGTAGGTACATGGTTCACAGCCTGGTACCGGCTCCGACCCAGAGCGATTGTAACGACTCAGTGGGTAGGTGTAAGGCCACTACACCCTCTTCTCTCTCACTAACCACTAACAACTAACTCACTGTCCTGGACAGACAACCCAGATAGCTGAGGTGTGTGCCCAGGAGAGTGTTCTTGAACCTTAAATGTATATAAGCACGAAAATAAGTTGAAATGAAATGATTGAGAACTCGAATGAATTAATGAATGTTCAATGACACCCCAGCACAAAAACAAAGTACACATCAAACTGTTTGTCAATGTTCGACAGCCAAACGGTCACTAACTACTGTGTCTAAAATACACACATTTTCCTAAATCAGACGCTACAAAACTTCACATGATTTTTTTTCTCGACTTTACTCTAAACACTAAACTAACACTAAGAACCAGGGCGTACCGGGGGGGGGGGGGGGGGGGGGGGGGGGGCAGGGGGGCATTTGCTCCCCCGGGAATCTCACTTTTTTTTTTACTCCAGAAAACAGCATACACATCTCAGGGTTTAATTTGTATAGTTTTTCATTTGTTTATACAAAAGTAGTGCCACACCCCCCCCCCCCCCCCCCCCCCCCCCCCCCCCCCCCCCCCCCCCGGATTTTGATCTGGTGTTACTTGTCATTGGTGTTACTTGCCATTGGTGTTGCTGTGTGTATGTAACACCAGTGACAACGGGAATAACGTTGAGGTATAATTTCTTATTTAATATTAATTCATTTAATATTATACATAGCTGACACGTGAACGTTTTAAAAAAATATATTGTAAAACTATACATTTCAAAGATACATTACAGTTGTTATTTATTATACACTGATATCACTGAATGACGTCCAATAGTTGATTTGTTTTCGTTTTGTCCTGTGGTGTCACTAAAATAGTTTCTTACACGTCCGTTGGTTAGAACATCATGTGTTATTTTTGATAACACATACTTGTTAACACATGTACGTGTGTTAACAATTTCAAGACATTCGACTGGCTGCTCCTAGGTGATGACCAGGTCACCAGTGTCATTCATCCAATGAAAAACCCCCACGATCGAAATAGATTACACTGTGACGTAGAGTTAAACTGACAATCATTTGTCTGTGAGGCGATAGTGCAAGGGCCGTAAATAGCGTTTAGTCGAAAAAGATGTTAAAATTTGCTTAAAACCTGGTTTTTGCGAATAAGTCAGAAATAGAATAATACATTCGCGTCCGTTAGATTCTATTTATCTTACAACTCGTTGCTTAAAAACGTATCAAACTCGCCTTCGCTCGTTAGATACATTTTGAAACAACTCGTTGTAAGATAAATCGTATCTAACGACCACTCATGTAGTATTCTCTATATGTCATTCATTGGTTAAGAATAATATAGATGTTTAATTATGATTGACAGTTTATGTAGGCTAGAACACTAGTGTCTTACTATATACACATTCATGTTAAATATTATAATCTCTTGCAGGACACAGCCTATATGCCTACTAAATTAAGCAATGCCGAAAAACAAAAGCATGACAGAAATCGACAAGACTTGGATCTACATAAAAGAAGACAATATTTAGAAAACAAAGCAAAAGAATACATTAATGAATCTAAAGCTTAGCAAAATAAGTAACATCACTCGGTGTCGGAACCTCAAAAAGAAAACGGAGAAAAGAGTGGAAAATAAACCAGAGAAAATGTCGAGAGAAAAAGAAAGAAAAAAAAAGAAAGAAATGTTTTATTTAACGACGCACTCAACACATTTTATTTACGGTTATATGGCGTCAGACATATGGTTAAGGACCACACAGATTTTGAGAGGAAACCCGCTGTCGCCACTACATGGGCTAGATACTCTTTCCGATTAGCAGCAAGGGATCTTTTATTTGCGCTTTCCACAGGCAGGATAGCACAAACCATGGCCTTTGTTAAACCAGTTATAGATCACTGGTCGGTGCAAGTGGTTTACACCTACCCATTAAGCCTTGCGGAGCACTCACTCAGGGTTTGGAGTTGGTATCTGGATTAAAAATCCCATGCCTCGACTGGGATCCGAACCCAGTACCTACCAGCCTGTAAACCGATGGCGTAACCACTACGCCACCGAGACCGGTAGAGAAAAAGAAAGTCCACCAAAACTTCTACACTCGTCAGCTGATAAGCCAGAATTGGTGTTAGTATTTTGCACAGATGATACTACTATTGTTACTACTATTACTACTACTATTACTACTACTACTACTACTCCTAATACTACTACTGCTGCTGCTGCTGCTACTACTACTACTACTACTACTACTACTACTACTACTACTACTACTACTACTACTACTACTACTACTACTACTACTACTACTACTACTACTACTACTACTGCTACTACTACTGCTGCTACTGCTGCTACTACTACTACTACTATTTCTACTACTACTACTACTACTACTTCCACTACTATTTCTACTGCTACTACTACTACTATTTCTACTACTATTTCTACTGCTACTACTACTTCTACTCGTACTACTACATCTGCTACCACTAGCGCTACCGCTATTACTACTACTACTACTACTTTTACTATGATTATTAGTAGTATTTGTATTAGTAGTGGTTGTATTAGTAGTGGTTGTATTAGAAGTAGTAGTAGTATTTAAAGTAGTAGTAGTAATAGTAGTTGTAATTATCATCATCATCATCATAATCATAATCATCATCGTCATCGTCATCATCATTACACTTATTACAAAAGTACTCACCGTCTAGACGTCGTCAAGCCATGTCAACAATAACAATGAAATATAAAACACAAATACCTCAAAAATAATATCCAAAAGCATTTCCCTTGACCATTGTCCAGTTTCCAAAAAAACGTCCGCCAAAACTCACGAGCGCTTCAAACTGTTTTAAGGAAGTAATCGTGCCTGTGAATGAATCCAGGATCTGACGTGTCGACAACAATGGCCAATGCACACCATTGATTTGACGATGAAAAGCGTTGCGGCCGAGAGTGAACTGTGTGCTAATTTCAGCCCATTTCGACATCTGTCTGGCCGGAAGTTGTGACAACGTGCACACGATCGTCAAAGCAATCTAGCTGATTGGAGAGGAAAACTGTACGTTTAATTTGAACGAGTTGAAAATTACAGGATTGTTTGATTCTCTCTCTGTCTGCCGTTGTCTTTGTCTGTCTGTCTGTCTGTCTGTCTGTCTCTCTCTCCTCTCTCTCTCTCTCTCTCTCTCTCTCTCTCTCTCTCTCTCTCTCTCTCTCTCTCTCTCTCTCTCTCTCTCTCTCTCTCTCTCTCTCTCTCTCTGTGTCCCTCTCTGTCTCAATGTCTCACCTTCTTTTTCTGTCTTTCCCTTTCCCTCTCTCTCTCTCTCTCTCTCTCTCTCTCTCTCTCTCTCTCTCTCTCTCTCTCTCTCTCTCTCTCTCTCTCTCTCTCTCTCTCTCTCTCTCGGCTATTGGGTGTCAAACTGTAATAAATACAAAAAATATAAACAGATACACGTTCGCGCACTCAGGTGCACGCATTCACACTCTGTTGTGTACTCATGCGCTCGCACACACATAAGTATATAGTCTGTCAAAACAATAATTTTGTCAAACCACTAAACATATTCACATTTTGTTTTTGTTTAACACCAATAGAAAACTACAATATTTAATAATTCTGAAGAATGGTTGGAGGAAATTCACTATTGTTTTCATTAGCAGCAAGTGTGGTTGTTTTATATGCACCGGGGTCTATTTCACTGGTCCCCGATGTCGTCATTCGGTTTAACAACGTGAAACATATACATCAGTCTAGCGAAGGTTTTTTTTAAATTTTTAATTATTATTATTATTATTTTTTTTTTTGCTGGTTGCATTGTACCGGAAAAGGGGCCTGGAGGTAGTTTAGAAGTAAAGCGCTCGCATGGAGCGCGGTCGGCCTAGGATCGATCCCCGTCATTAGGCCCATTTGGGCTATTTCTCGTTCCAGCCAGTGCACAACGACTGGTATATCAAAGGCCGTGGTATGTACTATCCTGTCTGTGGGATGATGCTAATCGAAAAGAATAGCCCATGAAGTGGCGACAGCGGGTTTCCTCTCTATATATCTGTGTGGTCCTTAACCAATGTCTGACGCCATATAACCGTAAATAAAATGTGTTGAGTGCGTCGTTAAATAAAACATTTCCTTCGAATATCTCTATCGGTTTTCGCCTGAATTTGAGGATTTGAACACACACGCCACCACCCCAACACCCCCCACCACCGTTCTCTTATGAAGGTTAAAGTTTGCAAAAACAAACAAAGATGAAGATTGTTAGAACATTATGACATATTGTCCAGACTGTTTTCAAGTTCAATGTGTAACATGAGAAGTGCATTGAAATAAACTGTAAAAATTAATAATTATTGTATTTTCCCCAAACTGGAATTGATTGAAAAACTGAAATATGACATTGCACAACAAATTAATATTTTTTCAAGTAGTAGAAACGATATGGATTAAATGGCAATCTAAACAGCTTATTGAGAAAAAAGAAGAAGAAAACAAATTGTTTTTTAACTTTATTGTTGTTAGTCACGGAACGTTTTAGAATTTCGCAATCCTATAACCACTTGGGAGACCACTGCATCTCAACGAGGCGGAGTTCAGCGAGAGCGAGCTGGTTCCAGGGTACCAAATTAATTCCTATTGCCGATAATGTTAACGTTTATTACTAAAACTTACATACGCAGCGTATCAACACATCCAAGTAGTACACCAATTAAACAAAAATGTGGCACTTCATATTTGGTCTACCTACAGGAAACTAGGGGTCGATTTTATAAAAGTTTTTATTAGTAATCCTACTTTTTTGGTGAAAATTGCAGTTTCGTGTTTTTTTACAGATCTCTTCACTGGTTTCATCTTCTTGTGTAACTGCATAAAAATTGTATAACAAATGTGTATAAGTGTATTTATTTATTGGCAATGGATAATGATATTTGCACAAATAATCAATGCCACATATTACAAAAAACTACGCAAATATTTGACAATGCATTTCCAACTTCGATACGGAATAGGTTTTTTTTTTAACGACACCATTAAATAACATCGATTTACTAATCATCGACTATCGGATGCCAAATATTTGGTAATTTTATTGTTTAGTTTTAGAGAGAAAACCCGTTACATTTTTCCATTAATAGCAAGGAATCTTTCATATGCACTATCCCACAGACGTGATAGCACTGAGTTTGTTGCAATTTTAAAGATGTTATCGACTAACAGAGACTTTTTAACGATCGTAATTACATATCAAATATATTTTTCTACATAAAATATTAGTGGCTGTATATTAAACGTGTTTCTGATCGTTCTAATATTTGTACTAGGTTAAATTTCATTTTATTTCCTAAAATATATTTTTTGTCATACGTACAAAATTATTTGAAGACAAAATCCAGTTTGGGTTTCTTACAAATATTAAGACGACCAGAAACACATTGAATATACTCACACTGATATTCTAAACAAGAAAATATATTTAATATCTAAGTATAATCGTAGAAATATTTTACTAGTCGGAAACATCTTACAATGCAGCAAACTCAGGAATGTCCCTTTAATGGAACTGCATACAAAGCAGCTGTCTGTCGTATTTCGATATATATACTCTTCAAAAAAGTAGGGGAACCTGAAATATTAATGTTAATATCAACTATTAGACCGAACATACGTTTTGACCACAGACATCCTAGTAAAGAACGTTCAGGTCTGTTTATCAACACACCGAAACACATTCCATAGTTTGCACATGCATCACGTGCGTGAGGTGTTATTCTCGATTTTGACAATTTCCAGGAAGGTTGATTAATCACTGTGGAATATTATTTCTGTCAATCTCTTTCATTCTGTTGATCATACAGTTGTTATTCTTTTGTTTTTAGTCATTTTTATTGTTTGAATTTGCGATTTACTGATAAAAAACCGTCAACTTTCAAATTTCACTTCTGACCTTAATCGTCCTTCAAGATCTTTGGTGGTCCTAAAACCTACTGTAATATTGAACTACCGGTTGTAATGTTTGCCCAATTAATTCACTATCGTCATATAACCATTCTCCACAGCTAATATACCTTATATTTTTGGCTATTGTAAATTCTTATTAGAGTTCCGCTACCTTTTTTGAAGAGTAAATGTATATGATCTAACCACCCCAGTGAACGCATTGTCTACTTGTGGTTTTCCCCAACCCACCCAGTGCCACTCGAATAGTATATCAAAGACCGTGGTATGTACTGTCCTGTCTGTTAGAAGTGCATATAAAAGATCCCTTGCTACTAATAGAAAAATGTAGCGGGTTTCCTCTGACGACTACGAATCCAAATTATAATATGTTTGATAGCTGACGTTTAATTCATAAATATGCTCTAGCGGTGTCGTTAAACAACACAAACGTCAGAATCACTGTATTATGTATATTTTTGTGACGGATCTACTTGTGGCGCATGTTGATATACATGTCATGTTTCATTACTGCAAGACGAAAAGTTAGTTTTTTTGTTTTTGTTTAACGACACCACTAGAGCATATTGTTTAATTAATCATCAACTATTGGATGTCAAACAGTTGGTAATTATGACTCATAGCATCACAGGGAAAAACCCGCTGCAATTTTAACGATTAGCACCAAGGGATCGTTTTTACTCATTCATCCCACGCCAGCAAAGCACATACCACAACCTTGTGTTGACCAGTTGGGTTACGTGGTTGGAACGAGAAAAAAGAAAAAAAAGAAAACCCTTAGCAGTTAAATGATCCACCGATGTGGTTCGATCCTGCCGACCGCAAGCACCACAGGACGAGCGTCTAAACAGATTGAGCTAAATCCACCCCCCCCCTCTGACCCCACCCGTCCCCGAAGAGACCGAAACCGCTCGTTGCTCTCATTAGCTTTCTCGCTTTTAAACGTTTTTTTTAGTTTCCGTTACATGTTCTTTCTTTTTCTTTATTTTACTTCTTTTTTCTTTTTTGTTCACCCATTAAAACATCGTGATCCCGGCTTGATTGTATTTCGACTGTCACTGCTGTCAGCATTGCTAACAAAGTCTTCACAAAGAGATGACACGCGGTGGTTTCGCAATTTAAACGTACCGTCCCTCGGGCACCCACATTCATTATAATTCAGAACCCCAACAGTCCACAGCGTTTGTTTTTTTCTTGTCTCGGGAAGAAAAAAAAAAATAAAAAAAAAAAGAAAAAAACGAGAAAAAACATCAAGGGAAAAGAATAAACAAGAAAAAGAACTTGAAGGGGGAAACAGTGAGAAAGTAAAAAAAAACCCACGGAAAACTCAAAGAGCAGTGGAATAAATAAAAAGCTTAAAGGATAGGCAGACAGGACAGGACAGATTAGATAGGTAGATAGATATATAGATGAATTGACAGACCAGACAGATACGATAGCTAAGGGGAACGGACAAGATGGTGCGATGGAAGTACGGACGGACGTACCAAAATAAAAAAATCAGTACCATTAAATGAACGATGATAGAGAAAGTTAAACGTTTGTTTGTTTTAACGACACCACGAGAGTACGTTGATTTTATTTAATCATCGGCTATTGGCAAGATACTCTTAGGAAAAGAAATCAGCCATATTTGTCCATTAGTTAGAATAGAATCATTTATATGCATCATCACACAGTAACATATGGTGAGCACATACCATCGGCATTTGATATAGCTGTCGTTGGGTACATGGCTCGGAACGAGGAAATTTGACTGGTGACTTGGATGCCAAGGGTCGCCATATGTCCCAATAATTACAAAGATTAAGAAATTCTTTTTTATGCACTCTCCCACAGACGAAAAAAATACCACGACCTTGGTTACCAGTGGGAGCAGGTTGTTCCTCATAAGAAGTTAATGAAAAACTGTACGAGGATAAATAGCAAACGCGAGGCGGGCTGGGCATGA